>NW_027362764.1:519425966-519903466 GCF_046119375.1 Phyllobates terribilis
TGGGCATGATGGTAAGTATGGTTTAATTTAGAACAATAAAGATTTGTGTCTTTATTTCAATTAAAGGACTTTATTCTGGGTGTTTGTGTTTTTTTTAACTTTGACTATGGGGTTAGTAATGGGGGTGTCTTATAGACGCCTCTCTATTACTAACCTGGGCTTGATGTCAGCTGGCATTATAAGCTGACATCAACCCCAGCCCTATTACCCCACTGCCACCGCTACAGGGCAGTGGGAAGAGCGAGGCTAAGTGCCAGAATTGGCGCATCCTATGAATGCGCCATTTCTGGGGCGGCTGATGGCTGGTGTTTCTAGCCTGGGAGGGGGCCAATATTCATGGCACCCTTCCTGGGCTATTAATATCAGCCTCCAGCTGTCTGCCTAGCCTTTGCTAGCTATTAAAATAGGGGGGACCCCACGTCATTTTTTTGGGATCCCCCATTTTAATAGCTAGTAAAGGCTAGGTATTCAGCTGGGGGCTGATATTAGTAGCCTGGGAAGCTCAGTGGGTATTACCCCCTTCCCAGGCTTCAAACATCTGCCCCAGCCGTCTGCTTAACCTCCGCTAGAGACTAAAATTAAGGGGAACCCCATGCCAATTTTTTTTTTTAATAAATCCGTTATTTTAACACTAGATGACAAGTACAGTAACAGCACTGTCACTGTACTTCATATATATGTGACTGACATGTTTCTATCTATCTAATCTATGTGTGAAGCTCTATTCTTTCTATTCTAAATTGTCGGGTGCCGCTGCTGAATTGCCGGCTTTTTATATATTGTCACAGAAGCGATGCGAACTTCCCTGCTCCGGACACAGCGCAGCGCTTCTGTAACAAGTGAAAGCTGTCGACACAGAAGCCCTGCGCTGTGTCCGGAGCTGGGAATACGCAGCGATGTGTCAGTTTCAGCAAAGAAGCGCTGACTGTCTGGACCTACCGCCGCCGTATTTTAACTCCCTCCACCTTATATTAACTCCGACATGGCAGGGATACGGCCACGGCAGCTTATTAACACCCCCAGAGTATCCCCGCATGTCAATTTCTGAAGGTTCAAAAGCATTACCGGCGTATAAGCCGACCCCAGACTAGACAGAAGATTTTTCAGTCTTCAAAAGTCGTCTTATACGCCGGAATATACGGTATATGTTAAGTCTTCCCATCATCAGAGCCACAGCAGTGGGGGTCGTACGAGTACCGGCAGAAGCGGTCAGAAGAAAGCTCGAGAGTCCACTTCCGCCAGATGGGAGCGTTCATATGAACCCGCAGTGTGGTGAGTGATCTTCGTGGAAGTTCACCTTAGTAATGTGCTCTTCTCTGTTTTTTCTCTTTTTTCTCTTTTCGTTTCTTTCTGGTTGGTAGGAACTATTGTTGAGCGAGTATGTTTGGTTAACCCTTTCGCCGAGTATACTCGGCCGAGCACCGAGTATTTATAGAATGCTCGGGCTTTAAGTTTTCGTCGCTCCGTGAACATGATTTGCAACTGTTTGACAGTTTTAATACATGTGAGGAATGCTGGAAAAACAGGAATTCCTCACATGTATTAAATCTGTCAAACAGTTGCAAATCATGTTCACGGAGCGACGAAAACTTAAAGCCCGAGTACGCTATAAATACTCGGTGCTCGGCCGAGTGTGCTCGGCCGAGTATACTCGGCGAAGGGGTTAACTGAACATACTCGCTCAACACTAGTAGGAACCTAAAAAGAGTAGTTCTAAGAATAAACAGTGTGCGTTATGTAACGTTAGCCTTCCGAACTCCTACACTAAGAACTTGTGCTCTGGATGTATCCAGAAAACTATAGCAGAGGAGTCCCCTAGCTTTTCTATGGATTTAAAAACCTTAATCCAGACGGAGGTCTGGGATTCCTTAAAGAACTTGACCTCTCGTAAGAGGAGAAAGCAGCAATGGGCTACCTTGTACTCAGAGGAATCAGTAGAGTCCTGTATCGCGAGGGAATCTCCTTCCCCCTCTGACCTCTCATCATCGTCTTCATCAAAGTCTTCGGATGATGATGGAGGGGGGTAGGCCATGTTTTTCGGTTGACAATACTGAAAGATTAGTCAAGGCTATTAGAGTAACCATGGGTATTGCCGATGCCAAGGCTCCCAGAACAGTTCAGGATGTCATGTTCAGGGGCTTAGATCAGAAGAGGAGACGCACATTCCCAGTTAACGAGAGGATCAAGACTCGTATAGATAGGGAGTAGAAAAAAACAGAGAGGAGAGGCCAGCTGCCTTCTTCTTCTAAGCGGAGATATCCTTTTGAAGAGGAGGACGCAGCTAAGTGGGACAAAACCCCTAAAATTGATGTCGCCATCTCGAAGTCCTCGAAAAGATCCACACTGCCTTTTGAGGATTTAGGGGACTCAAAGATATGCTCATTCAAAAGGCGGAGTCTTTTCTAAAACAGGCTTGGGAGTCCTCAGCAGGGGCCCTGAAACCAGCAGTGGTGGCTACAGCAGTTAGAGGACCAGATCAAACGGAATGTCCCTAGAGATAAAATTCTGTCTGGTCTTCCTCTTTTGCAGGGGGTGGCTGCATTCCTTGCGGATGCTTCGGCAGATTCAGTTAGGCTGGCTGCCAGGTCAGCAAACCTTTCCAATGCAGCCCGTAGGGCATTATGGCTCAAGAGCTGGCCAGGGGATGTGCAGTCAAAATCTAAACTCTGCTCAATCCCATGTGAAGGAGACTTTCTTTTCGGAAAGGCCTTAGATGACATCCTGGATAAGGCCGCGGACTAGAAACACGGGTTTCCTACTGTATCTGTTCCCCGATATAAGAGCTCCTTTCGGAAGAGGAAATATAATCGGAGCAAATTTTCCAGAGACCAAAGTAGCTGGATAGACAGGAAGCCGAATAACAGAGGCTTCATGTTCGGGGGTCCATCCTCTGAGAATAAAAAAGCCCCTAAGTGACGGGCCTCCCCAGGTAGGACGAAGGTTGTCCCACTTCCTTCCCGCCTGGGAAAAGATCTTGTCCAGTGCCTGGATTTTAGGGATAATCGGGAGGGGGCTAAAGTTGGAGTTCAAAACCATTCCCAGAGACACCGTCAGGATTTCAGCCCCCAGAGGCCTAAGGGAACAGATGGCCCTGCAGCAGGAAGTACTCGCTCTGGTTGTGAAGGGGGTTCTAGTAGAAACACCAGTACCCGAGCAAGGGAGAGGGTTTTACTCAACTCTCTTCCTAATAAAGAAACCGGATGGCTCCTTCAGAACCATTGTCAACTTGAAGCTAAACGACCATTTAATTTACAGGCCATTCAAGATGGAGTCAATAAAATCGGCCATAAAGATGTTGTTTCCAGAGTGTTTCATGTGCGTCCTCGATTTGAAGGACGCTTACTACCACGTCCCAATCTTTCCTGCACACCAACAGTTTCTGAGGGTAGCTGTACAGTTCGGCAAGCACATAAAGCATTTTCAGTTTGCAGCTCTTCCCTTTGGCGTCTCCATGGCTCCATGGGTTTTCACAAAGATTATCCTGGAAGTCACAGCACATCTAAGGGAGAAGGATATCCTAGTCATCCCTTACCTGGACGATTTTTTAGTGGTGGGCAGATCAAAACAACTCTGTGCACTGGCTCTGGCAGAAGTCATGGTCAGACTTGTCTTCTGCCAGAGGACAAGAAATTGAAGATCAGTTCCCTCATCTCACGTGTAATCAGCAATCAATCCATGACCCTGAGAAATGCAATGTCTCTATTGGGTACGATGACATCTTGTATCCCAGCAGTACAGTGGGCCCAGTTTCATTCCCGACGTCTACAGCAGGAGATTCTGACAGCAGACAGACGGCTCAGAGGTCACCTTGATGGAAGAATATCCCTTACAAGTTTGGTAATCAACTCGCTGGATTGGTGGATGAATCCGGTAAATCTATCTCTGGGGGTTCCTTGGTGTTTCCAGGTGTCAGATACGATTACGACAGACGCAAGCGCAGAAGGCTGGGGAGCTCACCTGAGAGATCATTCAATACAGGGCCTCTGGTCAGACAGCGAGACGGGTCTCTCCTCCAACATGAGGGAGCTGTTGGCAGTCAGAAACGTGGTAGTAGAGTTCAGTTCTCCTCTTCGGGGTCAACACATCCGGATATTGTCTGACCACCGAACGACAGTTGCCTATATCAATCATCAGGGGGAAACAAGATCCCTTCCTCTGATGTTAGTGACAGATCAGATCCTTCATTTTGTGGAGAGTCCTCTATTCATGCTCTCGGCTCTGTATATGAGAGAAGAAGAGAACGTAAGAGCCGATTTTCTAAGTCGGCACATCTTGAAACAAGGAGAATGGGAATTGAATCCAGCTGTATTCCAGCAGATTGTCAGCTGATGGGGACAACCTCAGATAGATCTGTTTGCAAACAAATGCAATCGGAAAACCAAAATCTTTTGCTCCCTGAATCCAAAGGAGAAGCCTTTTGCGGTGGACGCGCTGCAAATTCTCTGGAACTTTACCCTGGCTTATGCCTTTCCCCCTCTAATGCTGATTCCTAAAATCCTGAGTAAGATCCGAGAAGAACAGGTGAGGGTTATATCGCCCCATTTTAGCCTAAGAGACTCACTAAGAGGTTCACTTGGATGAAGAGAATGTCCCAAGCGGAACCATGGCTCCTTCCGGACACCCCAGATATCCTCAGGCAGGGCCCTGTCTTCCATCCCCAAAGATCGTATCTGCATTTGACGGCCTGGATTTTGAAAGGTCACTACTAACATAGGAGGGGTTTTCTCCAGGTCTAGTTGCTACTCTACTGGCGAGTAGGAAGCCGGTGACTACTAGGATCTATGGCAGAACCTGGGCTAAATTTCTGTCTACCTCGGGTCAGTCCTTCAAAGGGAGGGTTCCTATTGGAGCCATCCTGGAGTTCCTTCAGAAGGGCTTAAGCATGGGGTTAGCCATCAGTAACCTTAAGGTACAAGTATTCGCTCTGGGGGCACTATAAAATTGCGACTTGGCAGCAAATAGGTGGATTATCAGATTCATTAAAGCTTGCAGTGGTTCTAGACCCATTCCTACTCCAAGGGTGCCTCTTTGGGACCTTAATCTGGTTCTAAAGGCGCTAACCAAGCCTCCCTTTGAGCCCTCAGAGAAGGTTTTGGAGAAAAATCTCACCTTAAAACAGTCATGCTGGTAGCTCTAACGTCAGCTCGTAGGGTTAGTGATCTGCAGGCGCTGTCAGTAAACCATCCGTTCACTCAAGTGTGTATGGATAGAGTAACCTTAAGACCAAACCCGGCTTATCTTCCAAAAGTATCCTCCAAATTCCATAGGACACAAGTAATTACTCTCCCTTCCTTCTATCCTGATCCTAGTGATTCTGAGGAACAAAGGCTTCACACTTTAGATGTAAAGAGGGTATTAGTCCAGTATTTGGAGGTGACGCCTTATTCATCTCATTTCAGGGGGCTACGAAAGGGCTTAAGGTTACAAGGGGAACCATAGCTAGATGGGTCAGGGACACCATTGGTTTAGCATACTCTTCTAGCAATCTGCCAGTTCCAGAGAACCTGAAGGCCCACTCCACCAGGGCTGTAGCTGCTTCCTGGGCGGAGAAGGCGGATGTGTCCATCATATGTAAGGCGGCAACTTGGTCATCCCCCTCTACATTCTACAAGCATTACCGTCTTGACCTTTCCTCTTCTACTGATCTGCCCTTTGTGAGGAAGGTGTTGCAAGCAGTGATCCCTCCCTCTGGTGTCTGATCTCTCTAAATCTCTCAGGTGGTGCTGTCATGGGAGAAGGGGAAAAGATCCTAGTTACTAACGGGATTTTACAGAGCCCATGACAGCACCCTATTAATTCCCTCCCCTCTATCACTTATGGTGTGCACTTCTAAGGGTGTTTTTATTAAGAAATGTTTAGGTGGTAGTTGTGTACTAACCTATTTTTCGGAGGCCCTCTCATGCTCTGAAATAAAAACTGATGTGGGAGAGCGGTACCGCCTTTTATCCAGTAGGTTCCTGTCCTTGATGGGCGCATACCTTCTTTCAGGTTGTGCTGTCATGGGCTCTGTAAAATCCCGTTACCGGTAAATAACTAGGATCTTTCTTCATCTTCTCCATTTTCTCTGAATGTACATCAGACTGCACTCAGATAACATCCGACTTCAGTCAGATGTTTCACATGCACCCATAGACTTGTATGGGGGTGATCCAAATATCGGATCCACTCACAGCATGTTGCGATTGTTTTCTCATGCCAAATCAGCATAAGAAAATAATTGCAGATCTGCACTGCCCCATGGTATAATATTGGGCCAAGTGTTACCTGATAAAACATCGGATAACACTCGGCCAAATTATACGCCAAAGGGAGTATACCCTTAATATCTCTTTCCCATAATAAAAACATAAAGATGTAATATTGCTGAGCTTAAGTAGAAAACTGCTGGTGGACCTTGAGAATGATGATAGACCTGAAGGCGTGGTTCTGAATGAATTCTCAGAAAAGATAATTATGGGAATATAATCCTCAAAGATTCAGGAAACTTTTCTCTTAATGTATTTCTTGTAACCCTTTTATTAATGACCACAATGATCAGTTTACATTCATTTTTAAATATGGGAATTAGAACTATTAGAAGCTGTCAAGTCATGACATCATTTGGCTTAGACTTTTTATTGCTATTTCAACGTGGTTTCCAGTTATTTGACATTTACTGCTTGTTCTACAAAAATTAGTAACAGGTTTGTCTGCACATAAGGGGCCAAACAGTCATAACACAAATATATGGCTCTGTAATATGGCACTCATAGACTACTGTAGTCTTAATTTTAAATGGTGATGCAATGAGAAGGTTTTATCATACAGAAAATTGTAACATCTTTTTCTTCCCCTTTTCAACATTTCTTCATTTAATATAAATGATGGGAGAAATTTACTAAATCAACATAATTTACGCCAGTCTTAGTAAATAGCCCGTCAATTTAAAATGCACCAGAATTATTAAGATTTGCTCTATAATTTACACCACTTTCTACCAGAAATTATAGTAAATTTGCCTGGCCCCAATTCATAAAACTCCACCCACTTCTTGATAAAGTAGCATTAACAGGGTAAAATGTTGCAAATTATGGTGAGTTCTATAATTTGCAACTTTTTTATGCCAGATAATGTCGTAAACGCAATTATAAATCGCCTCCAGTGCATCAGGGAGGCATCACATTGTTGGCACATTTAGTGAACATTTTTCCTTTTAACGTTTGATGTTCCAACGTGAAGACTTCATATTGGAAGGAAGCTTAACACAATACCTGAGCAGGTGGAGACGTGGATGGTTGAGTACTTCCCTATTACTAATTGCCCCTTGTACGGCACCCTATGCGAGGACTAGGAAGTGATTCAAGTCTGTATGACCAAAATCCTCAGCTGGTTGAGCCCTGCATGCTAAATTGTTACCTATTCAGATAGCTTCTTACAGGAATTATGTATTGCTTCTGTTTTTCATGCCATTTTATTGAGCCGTGTGTGTCATTGGGGTAACTATCTGGGTACAGACAGTGGAATTGGGTAATAGTATATGTGGGGCATAGAAGAACTTCAGTGATATAAATTGAGTGGTAGTTTTAGTGGATGTGTCCTCCACAGTGGTCTGGATATACATTTGTGATGTGTGATATCATATGGGATACAGATACAATATCTGTACATCCTAACATGGTGTATAGACAACCCTTTGTACTGCATATTAAAGGGAACCTGTTGGGTCCGATAACACTATTGAAATGCTGTTATAGGGTTAATCTGCAGGTTAATAGTGTTATGGAGAAGCCTGACCGCTGTACTGCAAGTGCGGCACTTGAAAGAAAATGAACTTTATTTCTCCCAGGACCTGCCGACTTTGTCATATAGGCCCATGACACTTAGAGCGGCAGCTGTTATCACGCCCCAGGACTGACTGACAGCCAGCTCTGCAGTGCATCAGTACAGAGCCAGCTGTCAATCGGTGCTGGGGCGTGCTTACATCCGCCATTCACATCATAGTGAGTAGTGACTGTAATTGCTCTGGGCACGCCTGCATGACTGAATGCCGGCAGCTCCCTGAAGAAATAAAGTTAATTTTCTGCCAAGTGCTGCACTTGCAATTCTGCTGTCTAGCATTCTTATAACGTTACTAGATGGTGGCCTGATTCTAACGCATCGGGTATTGTAGAATATGTATGCGGTCGACCGGGCGCGACTAATCAGCGAAGCAGTGTTTAAATGGGTTGTGCACTACTTTAAATTAACACCCCAATGTATCCCCCCGGGGCCCCTAATGAATTTTGTAATTACGTCATGTTGTCAATACTGCTTGTGACAACATCGCTGACCACGCACAGCCAGCACGTAATTCCCCCGGCTGCAGCCGGCTCTTGCTTCCGCTTACATCACGACTATTTGCGGCTGCAGCCGGGGGTCTCCTGTTCCGCGTACCACGGTGAATGAAATGTGACAGAAGTACTGACAGAACGTGTTCACTGAACGTGACCGAAGTACGTCACACTCTGACTGACCGTGTTTAGTAAACGTGACTGAACTATGTCGCACTGTGACTGACAGAACGTATTCACTAAACGTGACCGAAGTACGTCACACACTGTGACTGACAGAACGTATTCACTAAACGTGACAGAAGTACATCACACACTGTGACTGACAAAACATGTTCAGTACGTCATGGGCAGTTGGTGAGTCACATGACCACATGGGCGGAGTCAGCCCTGCTATCTCCCGCGGCCGGACCAATCAGTGACACGGGATTTCCTGGACGGACAGACAGACGGGATAAGCCGATTATATAGTAGATTAACTTGCAGATTAACCGTATATATGCAGGTTCCCTTTAATAAATGTCAACCCTTATAGCCTGTTTACCCCAGGAAAGGCTACCTAGCTTTCCTGTCCAGAAATTAGTCATGTCAATGTGTTTAACTATTCTGACTTGCCAAATCTCTCACACAGTTAGGTCCAGAAATATTTGGACAGTAAGGCTATGCGCCCACGTTTCAGCAATGCTCCAGATTTTTCCTGAGCGTTTCTGCATATCCCTGGCAGAAAAAAAGCTTGCGCATTTTACGTGCATTTTTTTCTGCCAGGGACAAGTGTTTGTCAAGCGTTTTTAGCATGCTTTTGTGAGAAAAAACAAAACCCTTTTTTTATATTTACGTACAAAAAAATTTAAATTACCAAGTAATTTTCTATGTATCCTAAAAAACTTCCCAAACAATTAAATTTGTACCATAATACATAAAACAAAGCTACATATAGTCACAGCAGTGAAAAAATGAAAATTGTATGGCTACTGACAAGTGGAGAGGCAAAATGTGAAAAAAAAAAAAAATGGCCGGTCATTAAGGCCATTCTAGGCCTGGTAATTGAGAGGTTAAAAAAAACCCTTGAAATTCATGGCTGATTTGTTTGAAAATTGCTGAAAACATTGTGCGTGTGAAGGAGAACATGAGAAGTGTGCTATTTGATATCTAAATTTGTCCATGTCGGAGCTACTGCATTTCATGCATTAATATATTTCCCACAGCGGTATTTTGTCATTCTATGTCATGATGACATTTAATGCCAGCAGCAGATCAGGATTCACTAGAAGTTAAATTTCTTTCATAACAAGATGTTCGGTACAAGTTCCAGATTTATCCTCTCTCATAACCATATATTTTTTTCTGACTAATAGTCTTGCTGTAATATTGCATTATTATTACATTCTGCGTGGCAAATTGATTGCTTGTATGTACGTAACCTTATAAAGCAAGAAACCGGCAGAGATTGGCATAAAGCAAAAAGGAATACTGTAACCTTGATTCTAATTATTATGAGAAAAACTTCACGATTGTGAAGCATATTTTTTAATATCCATTGGCTTCTGAGCAAAGATTATTTTCTGCATTATGGTCATCGTTTAAAGTGCACTTACTCTTTATGCACAAATAAGTCTACAATGTATTCTCTACAGCTTGTAAAAGAATATGTAAAAAAGTTTTCCAGTACTTGTCCAAAAAGAAGTGAAAAACCACAATTTATTTGAAGAAATTTAAGAAAACAATGGTACAAAAATACGAGCACATGTGTAGGACTGTTACATGTTTTATGCCCTAGTCCTTGGGTTCTTAATCATAACTGAAGTATGGTATACTTCAAAATAATAGCAGTCCAATATGACTAACCAGATTAATCACTGTTTTTGGTATAAATTATATTACCACATGTCAAACAATGTACCAGTTGGTGCAGTAGATTCTAAGAAAACCAAGACTCAGAATTCATTATCTGCATGTTTTTGAGTCTGTGTATTTGATTAATTAATTAAAAGGGGTGTGTTCAAAATAATAGCAGTGTGGTGTTCAATTAGTGAGGTCAATCATTCTGTGAAGAAACAGGTATGAATCAGGTGGACCTTATTTAAGGGTGAAGCCAGCACATGTTGTACATGCATTTCTCCTTGAAAGCCTGAGAAATATGGGTCGTTCGAGACATTGTTCAGAAGAACAGCATACTTTGATTAAAAAGTTGATTGGAGAGGGTAAAAGCTTATAATGAAGTGCAGACAATGATAGGCTGTTCAGCTAAAATGATCGCCAATGCTTTCAAATGGAAAGCAAAACCAGAGAGACGTAGAAGAAAACAGAAGACCACCATTCAAAGAATAGCCAGAATGGCAAAGGCTCAGCCAATGATCAGCTCTAGGATGGTCAAAGACAGTTTCAAGTTACCTGTGAGTACAGTGACAGTTAGAAGACGCCTGTGTGAAGCTAATCTCTTAGCAAGAAGTCCCCGCACAGTCCCACTGTTAAACAAAAGACATGTAATGAAGCGGATACAATTTGCCAAAGAACACCTCAACTGGCCTAAAGAGAAATGGAGAAACATTTTGTGAACTGATGAAAGTAAATTTGTTCTTTTTGGGTCCAAGGGCCGCTGACAGTTCTTCAGACGACTCCCCAACTCTGCATTCAAGCCACAGTACACTCTGAGACAGTGAAGCATGGTGGTGCAAGCATCATGATATGGGCATGTTTCTCTTATTATGGTGCCGGACCTATTTGCTGCATACCAGGGATCATGGCCTAGTTTGCATATATTCAAATTCTCAAAGAGGTCATGTTGCCTTAAGCTGAAGAGGATATGCCCTTGAAATGGGTGTTTCAACAAGACAACGACCCTTAACACACCAGTACTTGAACAAAATCTTGGTTCCACTCCAACAAAATTGAGGTTATGGAGTGGTCAGCCCAATCCTCGGACCTTAATCTGATAGAACACGTGGGTTGTGACATCAAAAATGCCGTTTTTGAGGCAAAGCCAACAAATGGCAACATTTTTTAGGATGTAGTCAAAGCATCCTGGGCTGGAATAATAGTTGACAGGTGCCAAAAGTTGGTTGACTCTATGCAACGTAGATGTGAAGCAGTTCTAAAAACCTGTGGGTATACAATTAAATATTAAATTAGTGATTCACAGGAATGCTAAATCCTCAAAAAAGATTACATATTGTGAGTCTGTAAAGACAAATGGAGACGCTGCTATCCTTTTGAACAGCCCAATGTTAATTTTTTGGTATTTTCTGTAAAGTAGTTAAAATTCTATGCATTTCTTTTCATGTTTTGAATTAGAAAACAGTGTGCGATGTTCCCAATGCATGGAAATAAAAACTAGTATAAAGAATTTGTGCTTATCTCATGTTTTTAAACACGCTGCTATTATTTTGAACACTACTGTGTGTGTGTGTGTGTGTGTGTGTATGCGTGTGTATATATTATATATATATATATATATATATATATATATATATATATATATATATATATATATATATATATATATATATTAAAAAAAACATTTTTTTTCTCTCATTTTTAGTTTTATTCATTTTACCATGAACAATGTAGAAAAAAATCAGCAAGGTGCTAATGACAGACTTTTGAATAATAGTGTCCTCCTAAGAATGAGCTGTAGATCTGCCCAATTTATTATACCCCAATTTAGCAGACAACAATACTAGTAATGATTATATAACAAATTACAATTTTAGGTATTGATATTCTTTGAAATTTTACAAGAGCAAAAGTAAAGTAATAAAAAAGTCTAACATTAGCAGATGTTCTGCATGTAACAATAATAGATTTTTTTTTATACACTGCTCAAAGTATAACTTTGCTTACTGCATAGACAGAACAAAGTGGCGCCTTCTGCAGTTTTCCAGGACTTTTCAAATTTTGTGAGGAAAAATTAAGAATTAAGTTCTTCTGCTCCAGTGCTGCCAATCCAATGGTGTTTATCCAGAACCATAAGTGATGACTACCCTGTCCATCAGTTCTCTGACTGAGAATTTAGTAAGGTGACAATGGAGACCATTGCAGCAGCTGGACATTGGAGTGGTAAATAACACTATTCTTATTTTATATACCCTAATGATCCCTTCTACACTCACAAACTTGAAAATTCCTGTAAAACCCCTTTAAGTCTCTACCTTGTGTTCCTTATATAGTCAGCAAATTTAAGAGATAGCTTGTTCATAGGTTATTGTTTTGGTTCGATACAATTATTCATTGTCGTTAAACGCAATTAAAATGAGGTTCCAATTTGGAACCGATATAAAGAATATATTCAAAAAGTCTTATGCTTTCAAGGGATTGGCCATTTTCTCTTGTTAGTGTCACTTTCCTCACAAAATGACCAGCACTTTCCTCCATACAATGGCTGCTGGTGGAGATGCATGTGACCAGACCTGTCCAACAGGTTTCTCCAACAGGAAGACACCTCACATGGGAAAGCTGCTTTTCTGTTGGAGGAGACTGATGGAGTGGCCTGGTCACCTGTCCATACAATGGCTACTGATAGAGGAGCATATGTGCTGTCACTTTGTGAGGAACAAAAGAAAGCACCCAACCCATTTAAGGCCATCAGACACATAATACTAACATTGACTGATCCCCCCCCCAATATCTGTGAGATCAGATGACAGACTAAAGTCAATGGGGGCTTCCAAACCCTACCTCAACAGATGATGTCTGGGAAGAAAAGGACCTGGCATGTTGGATCTCCGATGATAGATTTTTATTTATTTTTTTTAGAGATAAGCTGTCGGAATAGACATTTGGGTGTATATTCTAAGAGGTCAGTCTCCGGCAACTTTTCTACACCTTGCTTACCTTGACTGGCAGGTCTCTCCTTACTCATGTATAGAGAGATCTATCACTCGAGAGGAGCGGGGTGTGGACCTGCCATCAGAGAGGCAGGTCCACACCCCGCTCCTTTTGAGTGACAGGTCTCTCTATACACATATAGAGACTTCTCACTCGAGCCGCTTTGTACACAGACAGTTTTTCAATGCACGTTTTCTTTAGCATGTCACGGCATTTCGGATTTATACTGAACCAGTGTCTGATTCATGCTGCCCATGGCTCAGACAGCATAAATCTGACCTGCGGTTAGGTATCCTCCAAAGTTTTACTAGCAATATATATTAATGTGGAGATTTTTTTACTAAGAGAAAAACAGAGTCCTCATGGTTTTTTAGAAAGAGACACATATTTTATTAACACAGTTAAGACAAATCTTATAATCAGAAAAACAAAAGAAAATTGATAAAGAACAAGTGAAAAGGCAAGGTGGACAATGAATTATCCACATAAGCCCAAACGGACCTGCCCCAATATTAGATGCTATAATCAGAAGTAAGCACAACTCTTGTAGCTAAAAATAAGAGGGGATTTCTCCACGAGAAAAATGGAAAACCCGCTGCACCTAGAATTTCCAACCAATACGATTAAAATAACATAAATGATGGACCAATAATTTATCTCAATGGAATAACCAGATTGAGGGACTGTCATTAAATTTAAATGCCTAGTGGCGCCCTATAGTATAATGAAAAACAGGCATCAAAGACAGACCCATCAATTAAGGTGCAGCGTGCATATTAATGTAAACTGTAGAGTTGGACAAATAGAAGAGCATCTCCACATATTCCCTCCCATCCCCCAATCGCCCACTCCTACAAAATAAAAGGAGGGGAGAGTGACCTCTTAGACATTTCAACATAAAGTGCCATAAAGGGCATGACACTCAAATAAACAATGGGGGAGATGTTACTCTTACCAGGGGTGGTGGTGGTGGTGGGCAGTCAAATGGGCTTTGGGACAAATAGTACGTCCCCCGACGCGCGTTTCGCGGCGATTACGGCCGCTTTCTCAAGGGGCAGTGCAGATAGAGAGGGACAAGCACCCTTTTTAAATCATTAGTGCCGGTCACGTGAGCAATCACGTGACCGGTCACATGTGTGATGGGGGCATGCACTGGTGCCCTAGCGACGCGACGCCGGCGCATGCGCCCGCCGTAACCCGCGCCAGGCCACGCCCCAAGCCGTCAAGACATCATCGCGCACGCGCGGGCACGCCGCTCATAGAGCGGAGGTGCCCGACCGTGCGCGGACGTCATAATGACAGCCGGAGGCGCGCCCACCAGCAGGGAGGCCGGCGCATGCGCACCACGTCCCAGGGCAGCAGTGCATACAACAAAGTAAATGTACACAAGAACCAAGGAAGACAAGGCAGGAATTAAACAGGAAATTTCCTATCATGACACCATATCCATGACAATTTATCCATCAGGCCCTTTTCTTTGTCTTTTTCCATATTTCTGTCATCCCATCCTTAATTTCTATGGAGCATCTGCATCACATAATCATATTGAAATAAATGAAGATTGATCCGATAGGGTGCTAAGAGAAGAGTTATATTGTTATCTAAAAGAAAACTGAGAAATGTATACAGTTAAAAACACAAAATTAATTTAAAACCAAACAAAAAAGGAAAAACATGAAGACAGATATAACCCCAGACAAACATATATATCCCTCGAACACAGTGAGGGTAACAGGGAGAGGGTAAATTGTATAAATTAAAATTAAAATCAACCAGAAAAGACCAACATCACAAAAAGGAGGAAAAAGAGAGGGACTCATTAAGTCCACGGGGCGACAATGTCCCAAGTGTTACTATCCACTTAGCTTCAACCTGCGCCAAAATCTTTTTGACATTGCCGCCCCGTGAACCCAAATGTATCACGTCTATCCCCCGCACTTTGAAACAGCGAGGGTCGCAATTATGGACAGCCCTAAAATGCCTAGGAATACTTTTAAGTTCGCTAACATCGGTCGCTGTCCTGGCCGCACCAATGTCGCGCACGTGCTCACGCACACGTATTCTCAGTTCTCTGGAAGTAAGGCCAATATAGATTAGGGGGCAATCACATATGGCATAGTAGATGACATTACTAGTGCCACATGAAATATAGTGTCTTATTTTAAAGAGTCTGTTGCCATCTGAGGACGTAAACGTGTTGCAGCGCGCGACATTGGTGCAGGCAAGACAACGACCGCAGGGAAAGGTTCCAAGGGTCGGTCCACGAGAGCCAAAGGGATTTGGTTGTGTCGGAACATAGTGGCTCGACACTAATAAATCTTTAAGATTCTTGGCCCGTCTCGGTGTCATAAGGGGACGATCCCCAAGAATTGGTCCCAGGGAGGGGTCGGTTGCCAAAATGTCCCAATGCTTGGTCATAATCCTCCTCATATTCTCCCACCCATGGTTATAATTCGAAATATACCGAATTTTTGCCTGTCCGGTCTCCGATCCTCTAATAACGTTGGAATATATTAAGTTGTTACGTGGGGTTCGTCTAGCCCTATCATATCCATGCTTGATACATCTGTTACTGTACCCTCGTTGTTTAAATCTGAGCCTCAAATCCACGGCCTGACGCTCAAATCTAAGGTCAGAGGAGCAGATCCGCCTCGCCCTCAGGAATTGCCCGACGGGGACGGCCCTTATAGTGGTAGGGTGGTGGGCTGTATCAGCGTGTATTAGGGCATTAACTGACGTAGACGTTCTAAAAATGTCGGTCTGGAGGCACCTCCCACCATCAACCTCCAGCTCGACATCCAGAAAGTCAATTTTAGTAGTATGAAATCTATATGTCAGTTTAATGCCCCATGTATTCTGGTTCAATTGGACCATAAATTCATCGAGCTCCTGCACCGTCCCTCGCCAAAAAAACAAAATATCATCAATATAGCGGAGCCAGCATAAAATTTGGTCCGTGGCCCCCGCGCCCTCATCGCCAAAAACTTGTCTTTCCCATGCCCCTAAAAAAAGGTTAGCATACGAGGGCGCGCAGGCCGCCCCCATCGCTGTGCCCCGCCTTTGCAGATATGTGGAGATGTTGGTATTGTTAGAACATAATAACCTTATTGAAAGGGATTAATGAGAATTAATATTACATAATTTTCTTCTATTCAGAATACATTTTTAATCTAAAATGCCAATTTTTGAGAGAATTGAAGGAAAGGAGGGTTTTATAACAAACTGTTGTTGGATACTTGATGATCTCATATTTTATTGTTAGGTTTCCTCTTCAGATTTGCATTTTTACATGACCCTTTCATTTACTAAAGGGTCTCGATAGAAAAAAATAAGGACATTTTTACCAGTTAGTTTAAATTCTACTTCTGTAAGTCTTATTTGTACCTATGCCTTTACTTCAGCATATGGTTGCACGCTCCAAGGATCATCTATCCTAGAAAAGAGAGGAGCACAATTAAAATACAACGTTGCAAAAATGTACTTATGGCTTAGCAGGGAATGTTAAATTACTTCTGGGGGCATTACATTCTTTATTCCATTTCTTTATGTTCAAACTAAAAACCCAGAATAAAGTCTTCAGGCATTCTCACTGTCGAAACTGACCATTGAGACCACTAACCACATATCTTGAAAAGCACACAGTATGTTATTTCACACTGTTCAGTACGTTGTATGCCTTGAAGCCAAATAACAAGTCTCGATAACAAGTGTTCTTTTTCGTTTAAGCCATGTGAAACCTTTATTATTTTTAGTACGTCTTATTATTATTTTTTTTTAATCCAATCTGTATGCATTAGAACTACTTACGGAATGAAAACTGGACCAATTAAAGGGCAAAATAATGCTGTTCATTATGAAGTTATGGATTACAGAATTAATAGTTCAATCTTTACAAATGAAGAGCAGTTCAGATGGAGGAAAGTTTAACTGTACATAACAATGTAGATAACATTCTTCCTAAGAGTTGTTATAGTCTCTCTAACTGCTGGTCCTCACCCATGTAAACATATGATCTGTTTCATGTACCTTTGATGGTCTGCTCTGTTTTCCTCTTCCAGCCGCCTCTGCTCCCGGCTTTAAGGTTGTGGTGGTAGATATTTCGGATGGCTTATGGCAAAATACAATCAACCACCTATTCACTCAGAGATACTGGCTTTCTGTTCCATTAGAAAGGACTTAAATGACCAGCTATTCGCGGAGAGCCAAGTCAGCAGACCAGTCAGCAACACCTACACATTATTTAAAGTTTCTATTGACTTTGCTTGTTCTTGTGTATGCTACTATTACCTGGTGTCCTTAAAGTGGTTGCCCTATGCTCTAAAGTAGCTGCGCATGGCTCGACAGGCTCCTTTTTGATCATTTGGACCAGTGGCATCATTGCACCACTGGCAGAACTATGCACTCTACAATGCTGCTATATAGGTGGGCAGTTTTGAGTCTGCAGCATCAGAAGAGCAGTGGGATTGAAGATGACCAGAATCAGTAGCTAACCGTGCGCTACCACTAACTAAGGAAAACAATAAAAGTCTACTCATCAAGGAACAAGGGAGGTATTGTAATAAAAAGTAACATGGAAAGCTGCTTGTTTTCATAAAAACTGTCTAATTATGCCAATCAATGGCGATGAGGATAACTCTTTAGACTTCTGTATTGTGGTCCAGCTATTTTTTAACTAGCCTTGTTGACAAAACTAGAGCACAAATAACAGGGTTAAACCTCAGATGGTTGTATCTCACATTTGTCAAATTGTTTATCCTATTCTAAATTCTATTCTAATCCGGTTTCCCCTTGCTTTGCTCCTGGACTCTAATTTTGTCACTGACTAATTATTCTCTTAATCTGCCCTTGATTTGTTGGTTACTCTATTCAGTTTTCAGCACCAATGAGCAACAAATCTTCAGAGACAACCTGGGAGCCCTTTGGCAAAGCCCAAATTTATGTTTGTAGATTAAAGGACCAAATAATTGGGTTCTTTTGATTCTGTTAAACGCAGTGGCTTGCGCCAACTCTATAACAAAACTGTTAATTCCAATGTGTTTTTGCAGTCAAACTATTGATCTAGCCATACACATTAAATATATATTGACCAAACACACATACCATCTAATTTGTATGGGGTCCTCCCAACCAGTAGTGGACACAGACAGAAGAAGACCTCTGTGCCAAAACAATATATGATCCCATTTCAGTCCAACAGCTCATCATAATGCATAATTTCACCTGCTTTACAGATAATAGTGTTGTCGTCATTCCCCACACCTCTTGGGACCCTCTGCGACTGCACAGGTTGCACCAGGGATGTGCCCGCCCCTGCTCCCAACTGTGAAATCTAGGTGGAAAACATTTCAAGGAGATAAGCCATGGTAGAAATGTTGGGCAGCAGCTTGCTCTCCTCTGTTGAGAAGACATGCACGCTCAGCGTAACCCAGCATGGATGTGGGGAGAATGGGGGTTTCAGGAACAGTAGCTTTGGCCATCGGCTATTTAATGCATATGGCCTGCCTTACAACCAGGAACGGAATATGTTAAAAGGCTTTACATTTCAGGAACTTATGTCTCTATTTTTGAGGAGAAAATTCTGTCTAGAAATGAATAGTTTCGAAGGCTATGTTGTCTTTTATCCAAATACAGAATGGTCCAAGTTACCATCTACATAAATCCTTCTTGATCTAAATGTTTGGCCCCGGTAAATTAAAAAAGCCTATACTCGTCTCATGTGCCGGCGTCGTTCCAGCGGTGTTGGCACTCACTGTCCCGGGGCTTCTGTGCGGTTGTTGTGACACTTAACGTCTACGCCTTCTGTCCTTCTGTCAAATTGAACGTGAAAAAGTCTGGGCTGCTGCTACTTTGCTTCCTCTTTATGTTCAAGTTTGTCCGAAGGTGGAGACAGTGACGCTGACGCTGAATGGGCACCGGGCTCACATGTCACAACAACCACACGGGAGCCCCAGGACCACAAGTGCCGACACCGCTGGAACGACGCCTACACGGGATGGGAGTATAAGCTTTTTTATCTTATCGGGGCCAAGAATGGGGTATGACAAGGAGTTGCCCAAGTAGTGGACAACTTCTTTAAGGCCAAATGTTGGTTCATTTTTCAGACCTATGTGACAGACTGATTATTTATTTTATCTTTTGCCTTGTGTTTCTCATGTTCTGTCCCGTCGGTAACCCCATATTCCCCTGGTTTTATACTCCTGTAGCTTTGGATTAAGAGGCTCTGTGCTGTTCAAACATTGTGTGGTTTATCTCCTTTATGAACCATATGAAGCTCTTTCTAATATCCTGAATGATTGATGCTATAAAAGATAACACTGGGTTGTATTAAAGTGTACAAGTGGGACCTATCAACACCATTACTCTTGTCATCACACGGAAAGTTCACATACTGAGAGTTGAAACCTAACAAGAAGGCATGGCACACACAACAGAAATGACTGAAGTGACATTCTGCCATTGATGTTTTTTTTTATTATTCTTTTGTAAAGAGGGGGCTTGGAAGTAAGATGTAGGGTTACATGGGAGGTTTGAAATTTAAAGCACCAGTGCAATCTATTTTTCTTTTCTAGGATTTATGTCAATAATTCTACTTTGTTTGTTCACGGTTTCATTATGTTCATGACCACTTCTCTGCCAGGGACGAGAACCTATTACCCCTATTTTAAAGATCAGTGGGAATCTTACTAATTGGAATACTCGAAATCTGGATAAATGCTTTCAGACCCTGATTCAATTTCCTCCCTGTGTACACTGTATACCAACTGAACATCTACTTAGTCTATTGGGTTTAGTAGTATATCATATACAAATTATCAAGCATTTCTGTAAGGCATTCCCCTATTTACTAACTTCTTTATATTTTACTTGTACTGTATTACTTTATGCCTTTGTAAGTCTAGGGTGGCTGAAATATTAGGCAGAAAATGACCTTATGAATATTTCTAGGCTACATGGTTTTTCTCTCCCATCAGTTTTGGACTTTTTTATTGCATTTCATGACTATGAAAATTGTACATTCACACTGAAGGCATCAAAACTGTGAATTAACACATGTGGAATTATATACTTAACAAAAAAAGTGTGAAACAACTGAAAATATGTCTTATATTCTAGGTTCTTCAAAGTAGCCACCTTTTGCTTTGATGACTGCTTTGCACACTCTTGGCATTCTCTTGATGAGCTTCAAGAGGTAGTCACTGGAAATGGTTTTCACTTCACAGGTGTGCCCTGTCAGGTTTAATTGGGATTTCTTGCCTTATAAATTGGGTTGGGACCATCAGTTGTGTTGTGCAGAAGTCTGGTGGATACACAGCTGATAGTCCTACTGAATAGACTGTTAGAATTTGTATTATGGCAAATAAAAGGCATCTAAGTAAAGAAAAACGAGTGGCCATCATTACTTTAAGAAATTAAGTTAAGTCAGTGCGAAAAATTGGGAAAACTTTGAAAGTGTCCCCAAGTGCAGTTGCAAAAACCATCAAGTGCTACAAAGAAACTGGCTCACATGAGGACTGCCCCAGGAAAGGAAGACCAAGAGTCACCTCTGCTTCTGAGGATAAGTTTATCCGAGTCACCAGCCTCAGAAATCGCAGGTTAACAGCAGCTCAGATTAGAGACCAGGTCAATGCCACAGAGTTCTAGCAGCAGACACATCTCTACAACAACTGTTAAGAGGAGACTTTGTGCAGCAGGCCTTCATGGTAAAATAGCTGCTAGGAAACCACTGCTAAGGACAGGCAACAAGCAGAAGAGACTTGTTTGGGCTAAAGAACACAAGGAATGGACATTAGACCAGTGGAAATCTGTGCTTTGGTCTGATGAGTCCAAATTTGAGATCTTTGGTTCCAACCACCGTGTCTTTGTGCGACGCAGAAAAGGTGAACGGATGGACTCTACATGCCTGGTTCCCACCGTGAAGCATGGAGGAGGAGGTGTGATGGTGTGGGGGTGCTTTGCTGGTGACACTGTTGGGGATTTATTCAAAATTGAAGGCATACTGAACCAGCATGGCTACCACAGCATCTTGCAGCGGCATGCTATTCCATCCGGTTTGCGTTTAGTTGGACTATCATTTATTTTTCAACAGGACAATGACCCCAAACACACCTCCAGTCTGTGTAAGGGCTATTTGACAAAGAAGGAGAGTGATGGGGTGCTACGCCAGATGCCCTGGCCTCCACAGTCACCAGAGCTGAACCCAATCGAGATGGTTTGGGGTGAGCTGGACCGCAGAGTGAAGGCAATAGGGCCAACAAGTGCTAAGCATCTCTGGGAACTCCTTCAAGATTGTTGGAAGACCATTTCCGGTGACTACCTCTTGAAGCGCATCAAGAGAATGCCAAGAGTGTGCAAAGCAGTCATCAAAGCAAAAGGTGGCTACTTTGAAGAACCTAGAATATAAGTCCTATTTTCATTTGTTTCACACTTTTTTGTTAAGTATATAATTCCACATGTGTTAATTCATAGTTTTGATGCCTTCAGTGTGAATGTACCATTTTCATAGTCAAGAATATACAGAAAAAAATCTTTAAATGAGAAGGTGTGTCCAAACTTTTGGTCTGTACTTTATGTGTGTATATGTATGTATGTATGTATCTACTCTGCTGTAGATATAGCAGTGGTAAGAATGCTGAGCTGTGTATATCCCCACCCACATCACTGGTTGGCAACTTCCTGTGTACACGTTGTGTGGACAGCAAGCTGCCAATCAGTGGTGGGGGTGGGTATACACAGATTAGATGGACTGGCCTGCACATGAAACCTAGTCCTCTAGTGATAATCTCCTGCTGATAAAACACTGATTGCATTGAAACTATAACACAGTTTAGTAAGCGACATATCTCTGGAATCGGGTTCTATTTCCCTATATTATGCTGCTCTGAGATTAAAAAGCAGAAACCTGATGACAGATTCTCTTTAATTACACTTTCTATTGTTTTCTATATACATTTTTCTGCATTCAGATTTAAAATCCACGTCGCTGTGAAAAAAAACAACGTCCATGCACAATAAACACATGGTCACCCATGGATTTCTGCCACAGATTTTTTTTCAAATCCTTGTTGGATTTTTCAGCCTAACAGTCCTACCTGTGCATGTGCTACGTAGGCTAGGGGGTTGAATTTTAGCATTAGAACAGCCATATTGTATTCAATTTTTGTTTGTCATTTGCAAGATAATTTGTATAATTGTGGCCTATTTTCTGATACTTATTCTTTTTTTTTTTTTCAGCATAAAAATGGTACTGATGTGGACAAGTGGAGACACCTTCAAGACTGCTTACTTTATTCTTAACCAAGCTCCCTTCCAGTTTACCATCTGTGGCCTCCTGCAGGTTCTTGTAGACATTACCATTTTGCTGCAAGTGTACATCTACAGTGTATACCCTCAGAAGCCAGTGTCTCATACCACACATATTACCAGTGCCAAAGCTCTGTGATGAAGAGAACATGTACTGTCTGATCACGTGCTTCCCAAGTCTACAACTGCTTTTGCACCAATAATGCACATGTCTGTGTTTGGGTCTCGGAACCTCTTTACCCACCGTTAATATACTTAAGTGTTTTTTGCCTCCAACGATATTTCACAATGCTGTTACCCTCATTCATTGTCAGCTCTGCTCCCCTACTTAGTGAAAGAGTTCTCTTCAAAATGAATTCGGCAAACCCTGAATTGAAATGTGAATTATATGCTCTCACTGTATGCATCTGTGTATATTTGAATGCAGATTTCTGTAGTGTGAAGTGTAGACATTACTCAAGCTAGTATATATGTATGTCGAAATGTATGACTTATCACTGCCAGCCGTGGGCAGTATGCTAACTAGAATGGCATTGTTGGCGTAATAGTCATATTCGGCACTTTTGCATTCAGTGGGGAATCCATACTATTCCCCTGGGGATGGGAAAAAGGAAGCAGACTAGGAAAATTTTCTGCATCTACAAAGTGGATGTGGCTAAACAAGTTTTGGACATTGTTGATTTGGAATTTGGTGCCCCATTGTAAGTTTTGCTTCTCTATTTGCACCCGTTTGCATTTTTGACAGATTGACTATTTGCCAGTGTTGTCTACTGTATAGTGTGCCTCATGGGATGAACTAGTAAATGATCTTGTCTATGTAAACTTATACGTTGGATATTTGCTCCACCTATCCAGGTAACCTATAACACTTTGCTATGCAATGTATTTTCTATGGGTGGAGCACTTGGCTCCATATAAATCCTAGACAACAGTTTCTTCACTTGTCTCCATACAACTATATCAGATAGTGTTACTTCCACTGCATGCTATAATGCTTAAATGTGACTACAAGTCCATGGATGTATTTGCACTGAATTTGCACCATTATGAATCAAATAATTTAAAAAACACAATTACAAAGAGGGATTTCTGAACTTTCACCTGTAGATTGAGGTCCTTGAGGTGGGTTACAACCACCAGTTTATGGATGGCATGGCTGCCGTCATCTACGTTCCAGGCTTTTGCAAGAATGTTACCATACACACGAGATGGCTCTTACTTTTACATTGTTACTTGTATTATCCAAAACTTTTATTCTATGATTATTCAATATAATCATTGTTACTGATGCCTTGCCAGACCACAAAGATTGTCTGTTTATTATTAATACGCTTTCTTCAATGGTTCATGTTTTTTATTCAGCAGGCACATTTTTTATTTTATTTTAAAAATTTTCTTGTGGTTTATGCCATTTTTTTTTCTTATCGATTGTAAATTTTAATGGGATATTGTTAAAATGTATAGTATAATATTGGAAGCAGACGGGTATGGCTGCAAAGGTGTTCTGTTCACACTAGTGTTATGACCTTCATCATTACTGAAGCCATGATGGTCATGGTGGTTCTGTTGCATGTCGGATCCTCGCTATATTATTCTGGCTGTTGACAAGCAATGGAAGCCTGAAGGAACAGAGAATTATTGCAGAGTGAATATAGCCTAAGATTTATACTTTTATATTCTGTACCACATGCATCAGATATTTTATTCTGTACATTAATGTCAAAACTGCACATTGGATAAACTAGATGACCAATTGAATATTATGAGAATTTTATGTGAACAAATTGTCATTTCTGTGTTAATATGGCAATAAAAATGTATGAAGCTGTTTTATCTTAACAATACATGCCTCTTTAGTATTTCACACTGGGTGCCTGTGCATTTTTTTTTTTACTAAAAGGTGCTTAACGGGTGTTCGATTGTTGAAATAAGAGCTACAAAAATATGTCCTGCCACAGAATAAAGCACCTATCAAGGTGAAGAAAAGAATCAATCAAGGCTCCACGGTATACACCATAGGAGTTAAATTCTGAGGAAAGAAAAACATGGAGTTAGGATTGATATTTCTATTAAATCTCTCACTAGCTGTTAACTGGGATCTACTGTTATAAGTGATGGATCCCCACTGATCCTGATAATAAAGGACAATTTTTCACTGTACATTTGTGCTCCTGTCCACTAGATGTGCAGGGAACCCTTTTTACTTGAATACAGTGTTGATGGGAGCGTTAAAAATCCTAGCTATATGCTGTAACTGTAAATAGCCTTTTAACCCCCTTTTGTAATATCGATGTGCAGTTATGTTATTTTACAAGTGCTTTCCCACAATCAGTCATTGAGTTACGTCAGAGAGATGGCTTTGTCTCAGGAGTTGTGCCGGTGCCATGCGCTGCAGGATATACTAAATAAGTTGTATATATTGGCGCTATATAAATAAAAAATATTACATATGCGTTATTGATCACTTTTTAGTTTTCTTAGGAAGCATGAACAAAAACAATACGTATGAAATAGTCCTTTAAATCTATTTTATTATAGATATATACACTGTGCTGTACAAAGTCACATGTAAACTTCATTTTCCATGTCGATACGATTACGGTAATACTCAATTTATTTGGTGTACTACTTCAGCGAAAGAAAAATATCTTTTAAAAAAAATACATTTTTGTGTGGTCTTCATATTGTGAAATCCAACACTTGTTCATTCTGTGGAAAAAGATGTGTATTCCTAAGCACTTTACAATTTATAGGTGACATATACAAACAAAATAAGATATGAAAGTAACACAATTCAACAATTACAAGAAAAGTGAAGGTCTTTCTCGCAAGCTTTCAATCTAAGAGGAAATAGGAGTTATAGAAAAAGTATAATTGCTTGTCCTGTATGGTCCAGCCATTGAAATAGGGGCATTAATATAAAGCTGCTTGATTTGGCCACCAGCCAATATCTGTAAATTGTTGCTGAGGGAGAGGAAATCAATGATAAAAGGGATCAGATTCTGAGGAATATTTAGGAAGGAGCAACAGGGAATGGTTATATTAATTAGATGAGTTGATAGGTAAGACTAAAGCAGTGTTTCCCATACTCCAGTCCTCATGGCCATTAACACGTCATGTTTTCAGGATTTCCATAGTATTGCACAGGTAATGGAATTATTATTAAGGCATCAGAAACGGCCGCAGGTTCTCTCACCTGTGCAATACTAAGGAAATCCTGAAAACAATGTGCTGGAGGGGCCGGGAGGACTGGGATTTGGAAACACTGGTCTAAAGAGATTTTTTTAGAGCACACTTAAAACTGTCGAGACTGGGAATTAAACAGATGTCCTGGAGTAGATCATTCCAGAGCACTGGCACAGCACGAGAGAAGTTTTGGAGATGGGAATGGGAGGCTTTGTTTATAAAAGGTTACTCTTAGATCCTTAGCTGAGCGGAGATCATGGGTAGGGTGATAGACAGAAGTAAGGGTAGAGATGTAGAATTGGGTGAGAGTGATCAGTGTACATTGTACTCTGTAGCGAATGAGCCACCAGTGCAATGACTGGCACAGACTGGAAACATCAGTATAGTGACTTGATAGAAATCTGACCCTGGGTGCTGCATTTAGGTTAGATTAAAGAGGGGAGGGTTTGATAAGAGGGAGACCGACTAGTAAAGAGTTGCATTAGTCCAGACGAGAATGAATCAAAGCAAAAGTAAAAGTTTTTGCAGAGTCAAAGGTAAGAAAAGGTTGAATTTTTTAATATATATATACACTGCTCAAAAAAATATAGGGAACACTTAAACAACAGAATATAACTTCAAGTAGATCAAACTTCTGTGAAATCAAACTGTCCACTTAGGAAGCAACACTGATTGACAATCCGTTTCACATGCTGTTGTGCGAATGAAATAGACAATAGATGGAAATTATTGGCAATAATCAAGACACCCTCAATAAAGGAGTGGTTCTGCAGGTGGGGACCACAGACCACATCTCAGTACCAATGCTTTCTGGCTGATGTTTTGGTCACTTTTGAATGTTGGTTGTGCTTTCACACTCGTGGTAGCATGAGATGGACTCTATAACCCGCAAAAGTTGCTCAGGTAGTGCAGCTCATCCAGGATGGCACATCAATGCAAGCTGTGGCAAGAAGGTCTGCTGTGTCTGTCAGCGTAGTGTCCAGAGGCTGGAGGCGCTACCAGGAGACGTGGAGGGGGCCGTAGGAGGGCAACAACCCAGCAGCAGGACCGCTACCTCCGCCTTTGTGCAAGGAGGAACAGGAGGAGCACTGCCAGAGCCCTGCAAAATGACCTCCAGCAGGCCACAAATGTGCATGTGTCTGCACAAACGGTTAGAAACCGACTCCATGAGAGTGGTATGAGGGCCCGACATCAACAGATGGGGGTTGTGCTCACAGCCCAACACCGTGCAGGACGCTTGGCATTTGCCACAGAACACCAGGATTGGCAAAGTCGCCACTGGCGCCCTGTGCTCTTCACAGATGAAAGCAGGTTCGCACTGAGCACATGTGACAGACGTGACAGAGTCTGAAGACGCCGTGGAGAGCGATCTGCTGCCTGCAACATCCTTCAGCATGACCGGTTTGGTAGTGGGTCAGTAATGGTGTGGGGTGGCATTTCTTTGTAGGGCCGCACAGCCCTCCATGTGCTCGCCAGAGGTAGCCTGGCTGCCACTAGGTATCGAGATGAGATCCTCAGACCCATTGTGAGACCATATGCTGGTGCGTTTGGCCCTGGGTTCCTCCTAATGCAGGACAATGCCAAACCTCATGTGGCTGGAGTGTGACAGCAGTTCCTGCAAGATGAAGGCATTGAAGCTATGGACTGGCCCGCCCGTTCCCCAGACCTGAATCCGATTGAGCACATCTGGGACATCATGTCTCGCTCCATCCACCAACAACACTGTCCAGGAGTTGGCGGATGTTTTAGTCCAGGTCTGGGAGGAGATCCCACAGGAGACCATCCGCAACCTCATCAGGAGCATGCCCAGGCGTTTTAGGGAGGTCATAGAGGCACGTGGAGGCCACTCACAATACTGAGCCTCATTTTGACTTGTTTTAAGGACATTACATCAAAGTTGGATCAGCCTGTAGTGTGTTTTTACACTTTAATTTTGGGGGTGACTCCAAATCCAGGCCTCCATTGGTTAATTTGATTTCTATTGATGATTTTTGTGTGATTTTGTTGTCAGCACATTCACCTTTGTACAGAACAAAGTATTCAATGAGAATATTACATTCAGATCTAGGATGTGTTATTTGTGTGTTCCCTTTATTTTTTTGAGCAGTGTATATATTTTTGAGGTGCAGGTGTCACGAGTAAGTGATCGGATATATGGAGTGAAGGAAAGCTCTGTGTCAAATATGACCCCAAGAAAGCTAGCATCCTGCTTGGGAGTTATGGTTGAACCCCCTATGGAAATGACCATTTCAGATTTAGGTAGCTTAGCAGAGGGATGAAATACAAGAAGTTCAGTTTTTGAAATGGACCTTAATGACCAGGCCAATTTTTACAATTCTGACCAGTGTCACTTTGAGGTAATAACTCTGGAACGCTTCAATGGATTCCACTGATTCTGAGATTGCTTTTTGTGACGTATTGTACTTCATGATAGTGGTAAAATGTCTTCGATATGACTTGCATTTATTCGTGAAAAAAAAAATAAGTTTGGAAAAAAATGTGAAATTTTTGCAATTTTCAAACTTTGAATTCTTCTGCCCTTAAATAACAGAGATATGTCACACAAAATAGTTCATAAATAACATTTCCCACATGTCTACTTTACATCAACACAATTTTTGAAACACTTTTTTTTTTTTCTTGTTAGGAAGTTATAAGAGTTAAAAATTGACCAGCGATTTCTTTGAGGGGTCTGTATGACAGAAACTACCCAAAAGTGACACCATTCTAAAAACTGCACCCCTTAAGGTACTCAAAAAAAACACATACAAGAAGTTTATTAACCCTTCAGGCGCTTCACAGGAATTTTTGAAATGTTGAAGAAAAAAATGAACATTTTACTTTTTTCCCAAAAATTTTAGTTCAGACCCATTTTTTTTTATTTTCGCAAGGGTACCAGGAAAAAATGGACCCTAAAAATTTGTTGTGCAATTTCACCTGAGCATGCCGATACCCCGTATGTGAGGGAAAAGCACAGTTTGGGCACACGGCAGAGCTTAGAAGGGAAGAAGCGCTATTTGACTTTATGAATGCAAAATTTGCTGGAATAATTAGCCTAAACAGTGGAAACCCCCTACAAGTGACACCATTTTGGAAACTAGACCCTTCAGGGAACTTATTTAGATGTATGGTGAGCACCTTGAACCCCCAGGTGCTTCAAAGAAGTTTATAACATTGAGCCGTGAAAATGAAAATTTTACATTTTTCCCACAAAAATGTTTTTAGCACCAATTTTTTTATTTTCATAAGTGTAACAGTAGACAATGGAAGCCAAAATTTGTCGTGCATTTTCTCCTGAGTACGCCGATACTCCATATGTGGGGGAAAACTGTTGTTTGGGCGCGCGGCAGGGCTCTGAAGGGAAGCAACGCCATTTGACTTTTTGAATGCAAAATTTGCTGGAATAATTAACGGCACCATGTTACATTTGCAGAGCCTCTGCTGTGCCTATTTTGGAAATTAGATCCCTCAAGGAATTTATCTAGATGTGTGGTGAGCACCTTGAACACACAGGTGCTTCACAGAAGTTTACAACATTGATCTGTGAAAATGAAAAAATATCTATATTTTTCCCGCCAAAAAATAGTTTTAGCCCCAAATGTTTTAATTTTCACAAGGATAGCAGGAGAAAATTGACCCCAAACTTTGTTGTGCAATTTCTTCTGAGTACACTGATACCCCATATGTGGTCGAAAACTACTTTTTGTAGCATCGGCGTCTCTACCTCCTGCCAGGCAGAGACGCCGTCCCTCTCACCTCCTCTCTCCCCGCGCTCCCCGCTCTCCTTCTCTTCCTGCTATCGGCGCGCGCAGTCCCTCGGGCACTGTGCTTAGCGCGCACGCTCCCCCCCTCTTAAAGGGGCCGCGCGCGCCGTCCTAAGGAGTCCCCGGCCAATAGCCGAGGGTCCTCCCATATATAGGGCACCTCCTCCAAAATGGAGGTGCCCGAGCAAAGTTGTTGCACAGTGTTACTTATCTCTGCTTCAGCCCTCAGGTTCCGCTGCTAGCCTGACTCCTCGTCCTGCCTGCCAGCCTGTTACCTGCCGTGTCTGTCAGCCCGCTCACCTGGGAGCGCTTGCCTGTTACCTGCCTGTTACCTGACCGTCCATCTAGAGACTTCTGCCTGTCACTTGCCGTGACCACCTGACAGCCTACCCGGAGGCTCCCGCCTGTCACCTGCCGTGTCTACCAGTCCATCCTCCAGGACCACTCGTCAGCCTGTCTGCTGTGTCATCTGCTATACCGTTCAGTCCCAGCCATCTGACCCATGGGAGTACCTGCTCTCTTACAAGGTCGTCCCCAGAGTAGCACCTGGTCCCTCTGCTTGGTCCCTCCCTGGTCACGGAGTCGTTAGCCGCCGTACGACCAGGGTCGGTCCGGGTTGATACTTAGTCACGCCCCTCTGGGTCCCTCCTTGCACCACAGCACAGAGGTTCCACCACCCGGACCCGTAACACTTTTGAGGCACAGTGCAAAGCTCAGAAGGGAATAAGCGCCATATTGGAGTTCAGATTTTGCTGGAATGGTTTGTTGGGGCCATGTCAAATTGACAGAGCCCCTGGGGTGCCAGAACAACAGAAACCCCAAATGTGAACTCAATATACAAACTACACCCCCAATGGATTCATCTAGGGGTGCAGTGATCGTATTTACACCACATGTACCTCATAGAATTTTATACCATTGGGCAGTGAAGAAAGAATAAATACAATTTTTACCACTAAAATGTTGTTTTAGCCCCAAGTTTTTAATTTTTCTAAGGACTAATAGAAGAATTTTTACAACAAACTGAGGTCCATTTTTTCCTGAGTGCACCAATACTCTACAAGTAATCAAGAAATACTTCTCAGGCACAGTGCAAAGCTCAGAAGGGAAGAAGCGCCATATTGTAGTTCAGATTTTACTGTTATGGTTTGCGGGTGCCATGACCCACTGGGAGAGCCCCTGAGGTTCCAGAACAGCAGAACCCCCTCATAAGTGACTTCATTTTACAAACTATAACTTTCATTGAATTCATCTAGGGGTGTAGTGATCATATTGACATCGCAGGTGGGTCACAGAATTTTATACCATTGGGCAGTGAAGAAAAAATTATTACATTTTTATCACCAAAATTTTGTTTTAGCCCCATATTTTACATTTCCACGAGGGGAAGTGGGTAAAAATGGCACCAAACTTTGTCCCACAATTTCTGCTGAATGTAGAAATACCTTTTATTTGGCTGTACAGTATTGCTTAGCCACAGAGCGAGACCCGGGAGGGACGGAGTGCTATTTGCCTCCTGCAGCTCAGATTTTCCTAGAATAGTTTGTAGACTCCATATGCAGAGCCCCAAGGGATAGAATAGCAGAATCCCCCCTAAAGTGACCCCATTTTGGAAATTATACCCCCTTGGGAATTTATCTACAGATGTAGTGACTATTTTAACTCTATGGGTGTTTTCCAGAATCAATCAGCAATGGATGTTGCTGAGTGAAAATTGCAAACTGCCGTTGTAGTGACCAGTACGTTATGCCCAGCTCATGCTTCTAGAGACATGCACCCTTAAATTAGGCGGGCTCTCATCACTACAGGAATGCTAAACATGTGGACGCTAAATGCGGTTTTGGTACATTGGAGCTCAGAAGTGAGTGTGGGATTTGGGAGCACAGAATTCGCTGGATTTCTTTTGGGGTGCTTGGAGCCATTTCTCTTTTCCACAGCCTCCGTGCTACCAGTAACATGGAAGCCCCCTATATTTCCATTGACGGATGACGGACCTGAGTGGGGGCTTTTTTTGTGGATTGAGTTGAAACTTTTGTTGGGAACATTTTACATAAAATTTGGGATCACATTTATCCTTCGCTATACACTGAGCACTTATTCGGAGATTTAGATGGAAACCCTGATGTAGCGTGATTTTGATGAAATCACTAAGGGATCCATTCAGTATAATGAGGCTGCAGAGTTACTCTGGACTCCGTCTGGCCTCTGTTCAGCGGTGTTCTGAAAAAAAGAAGTGCACAAAACTGTGGTCGACCGCGCTTCTATGCATGCCTAATAAAAAGACGGGCACCACCGGCTCATGGGCCAGATGGCATCCACAGTGCCTCCATCTGCCTCATTATAGGGAATCTTCCACCGGGGGTTCGATCTGAATCACGTATTTCAGAGATTTACACGGAAACCCCAGTGTAAGCGCTCAGTGTAGAGCGCAGGATAAATGTGAGCCGAGCCTTACTGAAATCTTTGGGAGACAAAATGAACAAATCAGCAGCAGTTGAAGAATTGGTTTTATTTATTTTTTACGTCATTCCTCATGCGGTATAAGTGATTAGACGACTTTATTCTTTGGGTCAGTGCGATTACAGTGATACCAGATTTATACCCGACATCTCCCTCTCCGTATGTGGCACCACAATAACACCAAGCCAGCAGGCGCGCTTTCTGGGCATTGTTTGAGACCAGTCTTTCCTTCACCTTCCATATACAATCTCTTGCCCGCTCTTGTCGCTTTCACCTGAAGAACATCTCTAGAATCCGCCCCTTTCTCACCTTGGAAACAACAAAAACCCTCATTGTTGACCTGATCCACTCCCGCCTTGACTACTGTGACTCTCTATTAATTGGCCTCCCCATCACTCGACTTTCCCCTCTCCAGTCCATCCTTAATGCAGCAGCCAGGGTCATCTATCTGGCTAATCGTCACTCGGATGCTTCCGCTCTGCGCCAGTCATTGCACTGGCTGCCCATACATTATAGGATCCAATTTAAATTGCTTGTTCTCACCCACAAAGCTCTCCACAGCGCGGCACCCCCTTACATCTCCTCCCTCTTTTCTGTTTATCGGCCTACCTGTTCTCTACGCTCCGCAAGTGACTTTCGCCTAACATCCGCACTAATTCGGATCTCCCACTCCTGGCTCCAAGACTTCTCCCGAGCTGCACCTATGCTTTGGAATGCTCTACCCCAAGAAATTAGGACGAACCAAAACTTAGTTTTTTGCGCTTCCTAAAAACACACCTGTTTAGTGTGGCCTTTCATGTTCCCTAACCAAAGTCCTTTTATATTTTTATAGTCCATTCATTATTTCTCCAAACATAAGTCTCCACCACACCCAAAACACTACAAATACTGGCTGGTGATGAGCTCATGCAGCCTTTATCTATCCCTCATCCCCTCAAGATGGCTGGACCATCATTGTAAATAAGCACCTGTACTTTGTGTCACCCCCACCTCATTGTAGATTGTAAGCTCCTACGAGCAGGGTAGTCATTATTTTTGCTTTAATTATTGTATTATCTTTAGTTATGTTACTTATGACTGTTGTATATGAACCTCTGAATTGTAAAGCGCCGTGGAATATGTTGGTGCTATATAAAAAAATATTATTATATTAGGTTTTTATGTTGGACTGCTGTCACACTAAAAAGACGCTTTTTATTGCAAAAACTAGTTTTTGCATCGCTGTGCTCTGAGAGCTATAATTTTTCAATATTTTGGCAGACAGGGTCATGTGATGGCTTGGGACGAGTTGACATTTTTATTGTTACCATTTTTGGGCACATGACTTTTTTTGATCGATTCCTATTCCGATTTTTTGAAGGCAGAATGAACAAAACCCATCAATTCAGAAATTGTTTTTTTGGGTTTTATTTTGCTGTTCCGCATATGGTAAAATTGATAAGGCAGCTTTATTCTTCGGATCAATACGATTACAGCGATACCACATTTATATCGCTTTTTTTATGTTTTGGCGCTTTTACACAAAAACTATTTTATAGAAAAAAATAACTATTATTGCATTGCTTTATTCTGAAAGATATAACTTTTTTATTTTTCAGCTGATGGAGCTATATGGCTGCTTGATTGTTGTGGGGCAAGATGACCTTATCAGAGGTACCATTTTTATTTACATTTGTCTTTTTGGTCGCGTTTTATTCCACTTTTTGTTTGGCGGTATGATGATAAAGCATCTTTTTTTACGGTGTTCACTGAAGGGGTTAACTAGTGTGACAGTTTTATTAAGAAGGTCGTTCCGGATGCGACGATACCAAATATGTGGACTTTTTTTTTTTTTTTCTTTTTTTACATAAAATTACAAATTTATCAGTACAATATGTTGGTTTTTTTTGTATTATTATTTTCAGATTTATTATTTTTTTTAAACTATTTTTACATTTTTTTTTTTATTTTTTTTTTACTTTTTTGTACTTTTTACTTAGTCCCACTATGGGACTTTCATTTTTGGCAGTCTGATCACAGTTATAAGGTATAGCAATGCAGGATCACTGCTATACTTCATAACTGTCAGTTCTGCACTGCCACAAGATGGATCATGCACTGCGCATGATCTAACTAACTTACTAGTGCCTGGTAACCAAGATGTCGTCATGACGACATTGGGTTACCACGGCAATGATCAGGACCCCGTGATGACGTCGCGGGGTCTCCGATCTAAGAGCAGAGGGGCTTTTGTCCCTCTGCCTACTCGCTAAATGCTGCGATCACAGCATTTAGGGGGTCAAAGTGCCGGCAGCGGTGCGGACAGCCTGTGTGCGCACAAAATCGCCGGGAAGGAGTTAAGGTAGCAGTATGAACATAAAGTGAACTTTTTTGTATATATCCTAACTGGACTGTATTTTTGCACATTATTGGATAAAAATATTTCTATTTGAAGAATACATTTGTCAGGTGTTTGAATTTATATGAGATCTCCGACTATGACGACACAAAAAACATGAGACTTTTCTTTCAAAGTGGGTATTTTTTATACAATATAATAAAACGTATGCAAATTTGATATCACCATATTTGCACTTACCAACAGACTAAAGTTAACACTTTATTTGTACAGCATGGCAAATAGCGTAAAATTTTAAAATTCAGAAAAACAGAATTAGAATTGCTGTTTTTTTATACTCCTTCCAATAAAGAGTTAATAAAAAAAATATATATATATTTTTAATAAGTTATATGTAAACCAAAATGATTCCACTGACCAATACATCTCATTCCGAAAAAGTCATACCCTCAAATGATTATGTCCTTGAAAAAATAAAGTTATGAACATGACAATATGAAAAGCAGAGGGAAAAATTGTTTTTCCTAAAGGCCAAATCTGGCTGTGCTGCCAAAGGATTATTGGTATTTAGAGTGCTATAATCAAAAAGTTGTCAGGCACAATGTAGAATACTTGGATGAATTGTGCTCATTTTAAGATCTATAAAATATTACTTTGCTTATTAAAAACCATTTTGCTTTAATAGGTCTCTTCCTCTCTGAGCAGGTTTATTTCTCTCATCAGTTCTGAAAGTCATTTTATGATTATGTATTAAAAATTAAAAAAAAAACAAGCTGATAACAATTGAATTTTGTTTGTTTTTTTTTAGAAGATTTTATGTGGTATATTGTCCTTTTTTCAACCATATTCACTATGTAACATTTTTTTGCTTTCTGAAAATTCTTCCCTAACTAATTTTACATTAAAAAGCCTATGTCCATACAGTATTATGGCATTGGTGTAAGTCACAGTACCAGTAGTTATATTACCTAGTCATCAGAGTAACCTTAGGAATTCTTCATATGCAGCTGCAATTGTGAGCTTTGTGTGGGGTCTGCTTTACTTAACCCCTTCAAGACCTTGGACGTATGGATACGTCCTGGCAAAAAATGCGGCACAGTGATGGCATGAAGGTGCCTGCTGTTTCTGACAAAAGGCACCATGCCTCGTCGCCATGGGGGGTTTCAACATGCCCCCATAACTATGATTGCTGTGATTGGCTGTTCAATTATGAACAGCCAATCACAGCGATTTCAGGGTTTCAGGCTATGAAAATGCTTGAAACACTTAAGTCCAGCTATCATCGGTACTATAACCGCACCAATCATAGGGTAGAGCTGATGTCACCAGCCCCACCTCATTCTAGCTTGGAGACGTTGCAGAGCGGTCACTGTGTTGTTCTGCTGCTGATCTGCAGGGCCTTGTGGTGCCACAGACTTTTTGAAGCCTGTACCATCACTTCTTGTGCTGCTAGAAGAAAAAAGATGACCCTGACCAGTTCCTTTCCCCTGTTTTTCTCTAATTCCTTGAGGAGTCTAGTTTCCAAAATGGGGTCACTTGTGGGGGGTTTCCACTGTTTAGGCACAATAGGGGCTCTCCAATAGCGACATGGCGTCTGCTCTTGTTTCCTGCCAATTTTGCGTTCAAAAAGTCAAACTGTGTTCCTTCCCTTCCGAGCCATACTATGCGCCAAAACAGTAGTTTTCCCCCACATATGGAGTATCTGCATACTCCGGAGAAATTAATCAGCAAACTTAGTGGTCCATTTTCTCCGGTTAACCTTGTGAAAATTAAAAAATTTGGAGCTAAAGTAACATTTTTGTGAAAAAAAAAAAAAAAAGTAAAATGTTCATTTTTTCCTTCCACATTGCTTTAATTCCTGTGAAGCACCTGAAGGGTTAATAAACTTTTTGAATGTGGTTTTGCGCACTTTGAGAGTGCAGTTTTTAGAATGGTGTCACTTTGTGAGTAATTTCTGTCATATAGGCCCCTTAAAGTCACTTCAAATGTGATGTGGTCCCTAAAAAAAAAATGGTTTTGTAAATTTTTTTGAAAAAAGTAGAAATTGCTGGTTAACGTTTAACCTTTTTAACCTCCTAGCAAAAAAAGTTATGTTTCAAAAATGATGCAGGTGTAAAATAGACATGTGATAAATGTTATTTTTTTAACTATTTTGTTTGACGTGACTCTCTAGTTTAAGGGCATAAAAATTAAAAGTTTGAAAATTACGAAGTTTTTGCCAAATTTACGATAATTTCATAAATACACGCAAGTCATATCGAACAAATTTTACCACTGTCTCAGAATCACTGGGATCCGTTTCAGAATGATTACCAGATAAAATGACACTGGTCAGAATTGTAAAATTTTGGCCTGGTCATCAAGGTGAAAACAGGCTTGGGAGTGAAGAGGTTTAGGTAAAGAGGGTTCTCCAAGGATTTCATTATTTTTTTTTTACAAAATGTACAAACCTCTTTGCTTCCGGGCACCGTTTTGGTAAACATGTCACATTCACGTATGTCCTCATTCCATTTTTTTTGCAAGGCTCTGTTCACATACTTATCATGATTTTTGTAATATAAAGAAACCGCAGTCCAATGTCAAATCGGTTGCATGAATGCCACCAGCGGCACCCAATGGGCTCCATTGAATTTCAGTTTGATTTGCAAAAATTTTTGGAAATGTCACTGTTACTAGTGCATGTACATTGAAATAGCATTCATATAAAAATACTGCTGCAAATGTCTTATGGGGAATGCTCCTAATCTTAGGTATGATTGTAAATTCAATTCAGGTCGTAGACTTATAAAGACATTGATGAAAAATCATACCGTGTTAATTTTGTGTCCCTTTTTAAGGTACCAAGTGCTGTAAAACTAGAAAAATTGGAAGATACAGCATCAAGGCTCAGCTCATAAAAGTAAACAGTGTTCAGAAATATCCTATTGATACTATTGTATTGTAATGTGTTATTGATATTTATCTATAGTTTAAGAGGGAGAGCCATTAAAAATGTTTTCGGCTTTGCCATCACATTGGTGAAGTTTGGGATTTTAGACCACCCCTGATTTCAAGAATGGAAGGGCTTTATAGATTGCTCACCCTCTTTTATAGACTGCTTAAAGATTTCTGTTACTGGAAATTTGAAGAAACATTTTAAGTAAACAGTTATTTAAAGTGAACCTGTCACCTGATTAAACACTATTAACCAGCAGAAATGGAGTTAATCTGCAGGTTAATAGCATTGTGAACTTGCCCGGTGGCTACACTTAGACCCACGCTGCCGGGAGGAAATTAACTTTATCCCCCTTGGCAGCGTGCCGGTTTCAGTCACCACTCAGTGTATAGAGACTGTAAACGTACCCCTGGCACTGACTGAGCAGGATCAGCAATGGGGCCAGCTGTCAGTCAGTGCCAGGATGTGGTTACATCTGCCGCTCACATGTACTGAGCAGTGACTGTAATTGCTCCATGCACACCTCTGGCTGAAATCTATCAGCTCAACTCCTGGCAGGAATAAGATTAATTTCCTCTTGGTAGTCAGTCTTTCCGTAAGGTGGCCTCACAACATTGGAATACTGTTAACCTGCAAATTGACCCTATATCTGCAGGTTAATAGTGTTTGGGGGCATGAGAGATTACCTTTAATAATATGATTATAAATCTGAGAAGTATGTCTCAAGTTATAGTTTTAATTTGTATTTCTAATATTTAGTGTGATCTTTATATTCATTTAAAAGCTCAATGACACAGTTCTCAGCACGCCAATGATATGTTTATGGTTAGAATGAATGTAATCTCAATGGGTTGTTTCTATGAATTTCTAGAAGATCTTCGTGCTTACAATACCTTGGGCCAAGGGTAAAATACTGTACATGCTGATTGTACCTCTTTCTATCAGGCCATGTGCACACATTGAAGATTTGGTCAGTATTTTACCCCAGTATTTGTAAGACAAAACCAGGAGTGGGTGAAAAATGCCAAAGTGGTGACGTGTTTCTATTATACTTTCCCCAGGACGTCCCTCATGACTGCACGACAGGAGGTTGCCCTTCTCATCCTCTAGGGACAGGAAACACATGAGAGGTTAAAAGCTCCCGCCACCACACCCTCTGTGTTTTTCCTGTCCCTAGCAGGACAGACGTGAAGAGGAGCGTATCAGCGCGAAGATCCTACCTGGGATCTCAGTGGGATCAGAGGGGATCAATCCCTTACTGCTGTCAACAGGCTCCGGGCTGAAACCTCACGGGGCTGGGGTCCCTCAGCCAGGTCAGTAGAGCGGGATGTTGCTCCTGATGCCGCCGCGCCTCCCTCTCAGGAGGGATCTCTGCACTACGCTGCATCCCTTGGAGCGCTTCTTCTGCCAAGCGCGCGGCGTGCACTCTAGCATGGAACGCACTTCCGGTCCGGATGCCTTCTGAGGACGCGTATGCGTTCCAGCCTGGAACGCATTTCCAGTTTAGAGGGGAACCGTCGATTTGGACAGCGCAGCGTGCGTTCCACTGGAACGCAAGGAAACCCTGATGGTGGACCTCACTAAGCACCTGAGACAAGGTAAGTCCCTATAAAAGGGTACTTACATCAGTATGTGGTATGCACCGTCTGACCATGGATTCTAATCTTACGTGTTCAGAGGCACCGTCCGAACAATCCCTGGGCAGTGTAATTGATCCCAGGGACCCTGATAACGCTTTCCAGCCTTAAAACAGAGTAATGTTTGCAGAAATTAAAAATATCCTGTCTTTTTAAACTTAGGAGAGAGGCCCCTTAGGATCTGGTTCATCTTCCCGTAAAAAGCCGAGATGTCCAACCTGAAATACCATGCTACTATGCAATTGCAAAGCAATTATGTGCAGTGTGTATAGCCAAAGCCCTCATAGAGGAGCAGTTCACCCTTCTGGCCAACATGCAGTCTATGATCCGGGAAGAGGTCCAGAGCATGGTCTCTAGCCTCATACCACCCCAGACTGTTCAGGATACATCCCGTCACAAGAGAGCCAGATGGGAGATGGAGGAATCATTGGAGGAGGAAGTATATTCTTATGATTCTAACCGGGAACTAGAGGCGGAAGAAATATCCCCCCAGATACCCTCCGAAGATCGAAAGAAATATCTTTTTTCATCCAAAAATATAGATGAAGTTATTAAAGTCAGTGCGGAATACTATGAGGATCAAGGATACTCAAGTACCACACACCATCCAAGATTAAATGTTTGGGGGACTGAGGGCCCAAAGAAAAAGAGTGTTACCAGGTAACAAACATATAAGATCTATGATTTTGGAAGAATGGGAGGATACGGAGAAGCGCCTTGTTATTCCTAGGGAACTCCAGGCCCGTCTCCTCTTTAAACCAGAGTAAGTCAAGGTTTGGGAAGAAGTCCCTAAAATTGACGTTCCTATTGCCAGAGTGGCAAGAAAGACCTAAATACCATTTGAGAACTCCTCATGCCTCCACGATGCCATGGATAGAAAAGCTGATGGGTTGCTAAGGAAAAGCTAGGAAGCTTTGGCTGCTGTTGTTAAAACTAACATAGCCGCAACTTCAGTAGCCAGATCCATGTGCCTTTAGATTGACAAATTATCATCACAAATAAAATCTAACACTTCCAGAGAGGTCATCCTAGATTCCCTTCCGATATTAAAATCTGCAACTTAGTGTATGTCAGACGCATCGGCAGAGTCTGTGAGGTTCTCGGCCAGAAGTAACGTCTTGTCCAATTCGGCAATACGAGCTGTCTGGCTGAAAACAGGGTCGGGGGATAGCCAGTCTATAAATAAGTTTTGTGCAATCCCATTTTCAGGGGTCAGTGTCTTCGGCCCGGTCTTAGATGAGATCCTGGAGAGGGCTTCTGATGAGAAAAAGGGGTTCCCAGAGGAGAAAGCTAGAAAATACCACTCCTTTTGTAGGCCCCGACTATCGCAGAGACAAGATTACAAAGGAAAAGGGAAATCAGTGAGATGGAGTTACCCCAAGGGAAGTAAGGGTAGATCCACCCGATTCACTGCGGGCCCATCGGTGAGACCCTGATGCCAGAAAAAAAAGGGGGAGGCTTCGGTTCTTTCACCCGGGTTGGCAGTCCATCACAGACAATCCATGGATCTTGCGAACTATAAAGATAGCCTACAGGATAGAATTTGCCTGCCCCCCACCACAAAGGTATCGGCTTACTATTCCTCAGAGACCCGCCATCTTGGAAAGACTCTGGGGAGACGTCAGAGATCTATTAATATCAGGCATGGTCAGGCCAGTACCACCTTCAGAGATAGGACAGGGCCATTACTCCTCACTTTTTTCCATAAAAAAAAGCCCTCGGGGAAATTGCGCACTATCCTTAATCTAAGACCCTTTATCCAGAGCATAAAATACAAGAAATTCAAGATGGAAACCATAACAACAATTATTCCATGAATAAGAAGAAATTCAGTGATGTGCACAGTAGACCTAAGAGACGCATATTATCATAGAATCATAGAATCATAGAATGGTAGAGTTGGAAGGGACCTCCTGGGTCATCTGGTCCAACCTCCTGCTCAAAGCAGGATTCACTAGATCATCTCAGACAGATGTCTGTCCAGCCTCTGTTTGAAGACGTCCATTGAAGGGGAACTCACCACCTCTCGTGGCAGCCTGTTCCACTCATTAATCACCCTAACTGTCAAAAAGTTTTTTCTAATATCTAATCTGTGTCTCCTCCCATTTAGTTTCATCCCATTGCTTCTAGTCTTTCCTTGTGCAAATGAGAATAAAGATGATCCTTCTACAATGTGACAGCCCTTGACATATTTGTAGACAGCTATTAAGTCTCCTCTCAGTCTTCTTTTTTGCAAGCTAAACATTCCCAAATCCTGCAACCGTTCCTCATAGGACATGGTTTGCAGACCAGTCACCATTCTGGTCGCTCTTCTCTGAACTTGCTCCAGTTTGTCTATGTCTTTTTTAAAATGTGGTGCCCAAAACGGTACACAGTATTCCAGATGAGATCTGACCAAAGAGGAGTAAAGACCGATAATGACTTCACGTGATCTAGACTGTATGCTTCTGTTAATACATCCCAGAATTGTATTTGCCTTTTTTGCTGCTGCATCACACTGTTGACTCATGTTCAGTCTATGATCTATTAGTATACCTAAGTCTTTTTCACATGTACTGTTGCTTAGCTCTATTCCTCCCATTCTGTATATGCTTTTTTCATTTTTATTGCCCAGATGTAGTACTTTGCATTTTTCCCTGTTAAAAACCATTCTGTTGGTTGCTGCCCACTGCTCCAGTTTATTTAGGTCTTTTTGAATCCTCTCTCTCTCTTCTCTAGTATTAGCTATCCCTCCTAGCTTTGTGTCATCAGCAAATTTAATCAGTTTACCCTCAATTCCTTCATCTAAATCATTGATAAAGATGTTGAACAATACAGGTCCCAGGACGGAGCCCTGTGGTACCCCACTTGAGACATTCATCCAGCTGGATGTGAAGCCATTTACAACCACCCTTTGAGTCCGATCACTAAGCCAGTTATGAATCCACCTAACAGTTGCCTGGTCCATTGCATACTTGGTCATTTTTTCAATAAGGATGGTGTGAGATACTTTGTCAAATGCTTTGCTGAAGTCAAGATATACTATATCTACAGCATTTCCCTGATCCACCCAGTCAGTGATTCTGTCATAGAAGGAAATTAAGTTAGTCTGACATGACTTGTTAGTTACAAACCCATGCTGACTCTGGTTAATCACTTCATTCTTATCCATGTACTTACATACATGTTGTTTAATAATTTGTTCAAAGATCTTTCCTGGTATAGAAGTCAGACTCACCGGCCTATAGTTCCCTGGGTCCATCTTCTTCCCCTTTTTGAAGATAGGAACAACATTTGCTCTTCTCCAGTCTTCTGGGACTTCTCCTGTTCTCCAAGAATTTTCAAAGATTATGGAGAGTGGCTCTAAAATTTCTTCTACGATCTCCTTCAGTACTCTGGGGTGTAATTCATCTGGACCTGGAGACTTGAACTCATTTATGTTAGCTAAATATTCCCTCACAATCTTTCTGTTTACAGATAGCTTGGATTCCTCTATTCCTTTAAAAGGACAGTGAAGATCAGTTGATGTTACATTTTCTTTCTGAGAGAAAACAGATGCAAAATAGGAATTAAAAAGTTCGGCCTTCTCAACATCCTCTCTTACCATTTCTCCATTTTCATCCTGTAAAAATCCTATAGCATCTTTGACTTTTCTTTTACTTTTGACATACCCCCAAAATCCTTTTTTATTGCTTTTGACATCTCTTGCAAGCCTTAATTCATTGTCAGCTTTAGCTAACCTGATACGTGCCCTGCAGGATCTGCAGACTGCATTATAATCTTCTTTAGATATGCCTCCCTCTTTCCATTTAATAAACATTTCTTTCTTTCTTTTTAGCATGTGTTTAAGTTCTGTGTTCATCCATCCTGGTTTCCTTAAATGCTTCCCATTCTTCCTACTTTTCGGGATTGTTAACGATTGTGCTTTGAGAATCTCATTTTTAAAAATTTCCCATCCTTCCTGGACATTTTTGTCCTTAAGGACATCCAGCCATTGGATCCCTCCTATTCTCTTTCTGAGTCTCTTAAAATCTGCCTTTCTAAAATCTAACCTTGAAGTTTATTATCATGTGCCCATTCATCCCACCTGCCAGTCATTCCTAAGATTTGCACTGGAATTTCAGGGAAGAGTCTACCACTTCCACTTTCAATGCCTACCATTTGGCCTATCCTCGGCACCTCGTGTCTTCACAAAACTAATGACGGAGGTGGCAGCGGCCTTGAGGAAGGAAGGGATAATTATCTACCTTATCTGGACGATCTCCTTCTGGTGGGGAATTCAGTGTCACTTCTCAATCAACATCTTACCCAGACCATTCACACTCTAGAAAACCTAGGATTGTGTATAAACTGGGAAAAGTACAATCTGCAACCAGTGATGCAGAAGATGTTCCTGGGAGCCTTCCTAGACTCACATCGTGGAATGTCCTCCCTCCCTACCACAAAAAGAAGTCAGCAGCAGAATTTGCTCATTCCAAAAGAAGAAAACAGTGTCAATAAGGTACGCCATGAGAATCTTAGGGCTAATGACATCATGCATCCCAAGCATATGATGGGCTCAGGCCAACTCAAGAGAACTGCAGCAGGCAGTTGTTAACCTGGAATAAGCAGCCACCAGGATTAGACCGAAGAAAGAAGGTGTCCGCAAGTCTAAAATCCTCCCTGTCGTGGTGGACATTTACAAGAAATTTCCAAAGAAGGGTACCATGGATTCTATCCCCGTTGTGACAGAGTCACTGGTCTGATATACGAGAGGAGGTATGTGTCACTCAGGATGCTCCCCTGTGTGAACTGAAACCTACTGAATTTCTGTTATATGCTGGGAGGTTAACTCTCTTAAAAAGGGTGTGGTTTTATGGGAATGGCAAAGAGGGTGGGAGGCCATCCCCCTATCTCCCCTCAGTGTGTGGCTGAGCAGGGTTAAATGCTCAGTCAGCTTTGTTTCTCTAGAGTGTGTGGTCTGGAGAGTGAAGTCTCCAGGCTGTGCTTGGGTGAAACCAGAGAGCAACACCGGAGGACTGGTGTTGCTGAAGACTTCACTGTTCTACCTGCAGCGGGCAGAGCCTTGCTTACTATTGGACTCTGTCATACCTTATCTTTTTGTTTTTCCACTGCTGGAGTTTATGCCACACAATAAAGCAGCAGGAAGTTAACCCGAACCATGTGTCCTGTGTCTGCCTCTGGAGAGCCGAGCAAGTCGCTTTACCACACCATGTATACGGATTACCAGAGATGCCAGCCAGCTAGGTTGGGGAGCAGAAGTAGAGGGTCAGTACATTCAGGGTACTTGGTCCCCAGAAGAGAACAGAAGATCATCCAACTACAGGGAATTAAGAGCAGTATGGGAAGTGCTTCAGCAATACCAGCACATCCTCAGAGGGCAACATGTGAAGATTTTCTCAGACAATATAACAAATATCTTGTTTATTCGGCACCAGAGAGGTCCAAGAGGTCAGCTACTACAGTACCTATTAGGGCAAATATTCCGCTGGACAAAGAAGACGGTTCTCTCCATATCTGCGGTCCACCTCAAGGGCTCCGAGAACATAGTGGCAGACTTCCTCAGCAGAAGAATAGTTTGGTCATCCGAATGGGAGCTTAATCTGGAGGTATTTCACCAGCTAACCCACCGTTGGAGCATCCCGTCCATAGATCTCTTTGCAACCTACAGGAATACGAAGGTGAAGTAGTTTTTCTCCATAGATCCAGGAGACAATCCCGACGGGGTGGATGACTTGTCCCAGAGCTGGGTAAAAGGCCCGTTATATGCTTTTCCTCCTTTCCCACTAATGTCAAGGGTCCTACGAAAGATCCAGGAAGACGGGGCCAAGGTAATACTAGTAGCACCCTGGTGGCCCAAAAGAAGTTGGTTCCCGGTATTAAATCACATGGCGCTAGAGGATCCATTCCCGCTGCCAGAGAGACACGACCTTCTATCTCAGGGCTCCCTAATACATCAGGATATACACTTCCTACGCCTGATAACGTGGATTCTGAGAGGCAGATCCTAAGTTCTAAGGGTCTATCGGATAAAGTGATAACCACCATGCAGGCTAGTAGAAAACCAGTCACTTCCACTATCTACTCCAAGGTGTGGAAAAAATACTGCACTCATGTCAGAGATTGCTTAGGAATCTCTTCCCAGCCTGACATTCCAAAAATTCTAGATTTCGTCCAACTAGGGTTTGAGAAAGGCTTGAGACCTAGCACACTGAGAGTACAGATCTTGGCTCTTAGTGCCTTTTTATATTACCCACTGGCAGACCATCCCTGGGTGGCGAGGTTCGCAAAGGCAGTCACTAGGTTAAGACCTACAATTAGAAAATTAGTACCACCATGGGACCTAAACTTTGTGCTAGGTGCCTTATGTAAAGCTCCCTTTGAACTTCAGGAGGAAGCCAGTATCAAGTTACTGTCCATGAAAACAGAATTTCTGGTAGCAATTACATCAGCAAAGCGAGTAGGGGAGATCCAGGCACTATCAATAACAGACCCTATTTGTGTATCCTGGATGACCGAATAATCTTCAAGCTTGACCCATCCTTCCTCCCAAAGGTAGTGGCCACAAAAAATCTCAGCCAAGAAATCATCTTGTCATCTTTCTGTCACCACCCGAAGAGCGAAAAAGAAAAGTTATTCCATACACTAGATGTCAGAAGATCAGTGATGCGATACGTGGAAGTCAAGAAACCCTGGAGGCATGACTCAAATCTTTTCATCAAGCATTTGGGTAAAAACAGGGGCAAGAAAGTCTCAAAAGTGACTTTAACTATATGGATTACCTTAATTGGAAGGAAGAGAGCTTCCACTTGATATCAGGGCACTGATAACTACTGGATCTAATGAAATAGGCCTCACTTTCGTATTTGGTATTCAGTGATTTGGTCATACATCTGGTGGATGAAGCAATTGTTTATGTTCATTTAAATCAGTGCTGGAAATTTCTTTTGCCTCCATTAGTATATTATGGTATATATGAGATGTGTATCTACTAATGACAAGGAATTGTTTATTGAACATCCTAGATGAGCTTAATTGCTGTGACTGCCCCTTCAAGGTATAATGTGGAGTAATAAGGACTCCCAGGGACAACCATTGAGGAGCGGGTGTGCCAATTGTCACAATACATAGGGTGTCAACATCCGCTGTCAGGTAGACCCAGAGGGTAGAGCTACCTAGGGCTTATCCAGGTTTATCTCCTTTGTTAGTCACTTTTTTAAAGATATGTAATAAATATTGTATATTTTAATGGGTCTTTTTTATGCTATTTGTATTTTTTGATGACCTCGAATTATATGCCTATGTACTATAGCAGTAATGTAGTTCCAATTTCATATATTCAATGTTTCCATATTATAGTATTTCAGAGTGCAGTTATATTTTCTTGGTTATATTGAATAGTCATGGAAGCTTGCACCTGTTCACATTTGTTTTATTCTGTTTGGAGGTGATGGTCAGTTTTTTAATATTTGTAGTACACTCCTTCTGACTGAGCACTGCTAACATCAGCCTTAGGAGTTTTTAACTAGAGCTGGATCCTGCCCTCCCTTAAAAATGTAGGCTGTAAGCCGAGGAGAGGTATATAAGGTTAGGGTCCCAACAAAGGGATACGCCTTGTCGCTGGCTGTTGGGCTCTCACAAATTCGCCAATTTGTGCGCTGAGTACCTTAATTTTTTAACATTTTTTATAGCAGTAATGACGTTTCAATTTCAAATGTTCAATGTTTCCATATTATAGCATTTCAGAATGCAGCTGTATTTTCTTGCCTATATCATTGTCTATTAGCCCTTTAAAGAGATATAAATGTCACAGATGCGATGTGAATCTGCAGAACACACAGTAGCTGTCAGTCACTCTTGCTCGGACAGACTTGGCCTGTCCATGTGTTACCTTCAAAGTTTTATATTTCTGAAGCAGTTGAAATGTGTGCCTGGCATCTGAATGTTGTAGTGGGCTGCTGTAAGCCCTGGATGGGGCTGTCTGCTATTTTAACCCCTGGGTCTCTGACTCCCAATGTCGGTCAATAAATTCTGCTTACCCTGCATGTAGCTCTAGTTCTTGCTCTTGTGTTGTCTTCTCCCATTTTCTGATCTCGGCTTGTATTTTGACCACTCACTTGCTTTCTAATTTTGTCCCTGATGTGAGCCTTTGGCATTGACCTCGCTTGGCGACCCTTCTTGCCTCTAGCTTGCTCCACCAGTCAGCAGCTGACTGTGGCACCTTTGTAAGTTCAGATCCCTGTACAGGAGTTAAAGGGTGAAGGCCAGGGCTACTTCTGGTATATGATAAACAGAGTGGCTTGCGCTAAGCTGGTCTGTGGAAGGTCCATTAACAGCTGCCAGGCTTCCATGAACAGTGAAACCATGACCGCTGCCATATTAAAGGAATTATCTGTGTTGAGACAAGCCCTTTCAGAGACAGGTCAGTGATGGAAAATACCACTGACATTTTTTGATAGCCAAGTATTTTATAGTTGTATAAATGGTCCAGCAAGGCAATCAAACGAGCTCACTATATTAGAATTTACTATTGAAGCAAGTCAGCGCTGTTACATATGTGAAGAATATTATCTCTTCTCATGCCAAATATGCCACAGAGTTTCACGTTTGTTAGATTGTATGGATTTTATTTTTCTTAATGACTATGTGGGTTACTGTGTAAGAACTGTCACAATGTGCCAAGTGTCTGCAGGAGAAGATAACGCTTTCATTTCTAAAGTCAGTCAGACTGATGGTGATATCACAATCCCATCTTGTTGCAGTCTTTGTAGAATTTTTTGCCTTTTTAAGTATTTACACAGCCCCAGGACCTGATGGGAGAAAACTTGGAGACAAGTCAAAGGTTGGAAGATATAAGTTTTGAAGATAACGGACATTTAAGTATTTTAGTTGGCGATATATAACACAATGAAAGGAAATGAAAGGCAGCAGCCGAAACTGCTGAGAAAGGCGATTAAATGGATAACTGAATGAGAAAGTGTAACTGAACGATTCATGAAATGTGATTAATAGTGTAAAGAAAGTGACTGTGGATGATGTAATTGATATTTGCCCTGGCTCAGCTTTATGACCTAAATATCATTATATTGTACACAGGTTACAGATCTTCTTAGTTTCTACAAAAAGACAAATGGGACTATATAGGGAGGCTGTCAATTGATCAGGATCACCCTCTTGACTGATATGTATAGAATGAGCAGGGATTTCAATAAAGTACACTTAATACTCATTTGTTTTCCAAATATTAATTTGCTTGTCTTATCTTGCTTTTTTTACTGGCCTGCTCAACATATGGCCCACCAAAGGATGTTGTGTGGTCCGCAGAGGTGCCCAGGAGATGCCACTCCCTCCTTCCTAACTTCAAATGTATTTCCGACTTTTAGAGCACTGGAGCGCTGGGACGGGAGCAGCTCTTTTCAGCCCTCGCCCTGATGTGCATCGGCGTGATGAGGTCAGTACGCTGCTGACGTCATCACACTGCTGCTGGCAGCAGGCCGCAGAGGTGACGAGGACACAGCGGGCACCAGTAAGTGCTACAGGAGTAGGCAAAGAGTAAGTGTTTGTTTTTTTGTTTTGTGGTACTTTCCAGGGGCCATTATGGGGCTAAGGTAGACACTATGGGGGTCATTATGTGACAATAGGGGCCATTATGGGGAAATTTGGGACATTAAGGGACATTGTGAAAGATGGCGTAGTATAGTATACTGTGGGGTGGACTTTATGCAGAGAGGCAGTGCGGGGGAGATATTATGGAAAGGTGCACTTGGGGGGACATTATGGAGAGTGGCAGTTTGAAGTAATATTATGGAGAAGGCCTGTGTGTGGAGGATATTATAGAGAGGTGCAGTGTGGGGGTTGACATTATGGATCGGGGCAGTGAGTTGGGGACATTATGGAGAGAGGTAGAATGGGGGATACTATGGAGAGGGGCAGTGAATATAGGGGAATATTTTGTTCAAGAGGCTCAGTGAAGGGCAATTATTTATTTAGGGGTACAGCATGAGAGATATTTTTATTTATGGGGCAATATAATGGTAATTTTATTTCTAAGTGCACCATGTCAGGAATTGCTGCTGAAGATGAAGAAGAGGGAAGTCTCCAGAGATTAAATGTGGGCATGAAATCTCCTCATGGCATCTGTACTACCATCTGTACTACATGGAGACACAAGAGATGGTAGCAACTTGAATCGGAGAAGATGTTATCCATAACCCATAAGGTACCTTGATGTAAATGTTTATCTGTTATACTGCCTACGTCTCATCAGTGCTGTGGTTCCTGTATGGTCCGCAGTCTGATGATGACTGGTCATAACAACTCCTAGCATCTCCTTACTGTTGTTCAGGACATACTGGGAATTGTAGTTTCAAGCAATACAATTATATACAGTGGTGGCCAAAAGTATTGGCACCCCTGCAATTCTGTCAGATAATACTCAGTTTCTTCCTGAAAATGATTGCAATCACAAATTCTTTGGTATTATTATCTTCATTTAATTTGTCTTCAATGAAAAAACACAAAAATAATTGTCCTAAAGCCAAATTGGATATAATTCCACACCAAACCTAAAAAAGGGGGTGGACAAAAGTATTGGCACTGTTTGAAAAATCATGTGATGCTTCTCTAATTCGTGTAATTAACAGCACCTGTAACTTACCTGTGGCACCTAACAGGTGTTGGCAATAACTAAATCACACTTGCAGCCAGTTAACATGGAATAAAGTTGACTCAACCTCTGTCCTGTGTCCTTGTGTGTACCACATTGAGCATGGAGAAAAGAAAGAAGACCAAAGAACTGTCTGAGGACTTGAGAAACCAAATTGTGAGGAAGCATGAGCAATCTCAATGCTACAAGTCCATCTCCAAAGACCTGAATGTTCCTGTGTCTTCCGTGCACAGTGTCATCAAGAAGTTTAAAGCCCATGGCACTGTGGCTAACCTCCCTAGATGTGGACGGAAAAGAAAAATTGACGAGAGATTTCAACGCAAGATTGTGCGGATAGTGGATAAAGAACCTCGACTAACATCCAAACAAGTTCAAGCTGCCCTGCAGTCCGAGGGTACAACAGTGTCAACCCGTACTATCCGTCGGTGTCTGAATGAAAAGGGACTGTATGGTAGGATACCCAGGAAGACCCCACTTCTTACCCCGAGACATAAAAAAGTCAGGCTGGAGTTTGCCAAAACTTACCTGAGAAAGTCTAAAACGTTTTGGAAGAATGTTCTCTGGTCAGATGAGACAAAAGTAGAGCTTTTTGGGAAAAACCATCAACATAGAGTGTACAGGAAAAAAAAAGAGGCATTCAAAGAAAACAACACGGTCCCTACAGTCAAACATGGCGGAGGTTCCCTGATGTTTTGGGGTTGCTTTGCTGCCTCTGGCACTGGACTGCTTGACCGTGTGCATGGCATTATGAAGTCTGAAGACTACCAACAAATTTTGCAGCATATTGTAGGGCCCAGTGTGAGAAAGCTGGGTCTCCCTCAGAGGTCATGGGTCTTCCAGCAGGACAATGACCCAAAACACACTTCCAAAAGCACTATAAAATGGTTTGCGAGAAATCTCTGGAGACTTCTAAGGTGGCCAGCAATGAGTCCAGACCTGAATCCCGTAGAACACCTGTGGAGAGATCTCAAAATGGCAGTTTGGAGAAGGCACCCTTCAAATATCAGGGACCTGGAGCAGTTTGCCAAAGAAGAATGGTCTACAATTCCAGCAGAGCATTGTAAGAAACTCATTGATAGTTACTGGAAGCGGTTGTTTGCAGTTATATACATACTGACGGTGGTTCTAGCGCTGAATTCATGTAATGACAATGGTTATGGCGGTGCATTCATGTAGTGACGGTGGTTCTAATGCTGCATTCATATTCTGATGGTTCGGACGCTGCATTAATGTACTGATGGTGGTTTAACGCTGCACTCATGTGCTAATGGTGGTTCTGATGCTGCATTCAAGTGCTGGTGGTGGTTCTGACGCTGCATTCATGTGCTGACAGTGGTTCTGGCGCTGCATTCATGTTCTGATAGTATTTCTTATCTTGTACACCTGTGGCAATCCAAAACGTGCTTCATGGCTATGTTAAAAGTTAACCTCAAAACTCTAAGTTTTGAGGATTTTTATGAAGAGGATTTGGCGAGATTCTGCTCAGTTTCTGCTCCAAAACCTCAGTGTAAGTTAGTATATGTTCATACCTATCTTATGGAGCAGAAACTGTTGAAATCCTCCTCAAATACTCACAACTTATTTCTGGTTATGTACTAATGTACTGATGGTTTTGTTGATGTATTCATGTAAATACCCCTTTCAATTTTTTGCAGACCTTGGGATTGGTTCTGTATGGCATTGCGGCCCTTGGCCAAAAAAATGTTGTGTACCCCTATTTTATTATAACATATGGATCATAAATTTGAACCTAACTGGTTCCTATTTAAGCCATATTAGTGACATTCACTGTTTATTTACAGCTGATGTGCCCACTGAGTCATCCCAGGAGCTAAGCCCATTCCATAACGAGCAGATGCCAGCTGTGATTTACAGCTGGCATCTCAGAGTATCCTGTGATCGAAGTTAGCTCAACAAAACATTTAAAAATATATACTATTTATATATATATATAATATATATAAATAGATATAAATGTATACAGTACAGACCAAAAGTTTGGACACACCTTCTCATTTAAAGATTTTCTGTATTTTCATGACTATGAAAATTGTACATTCAAACTGAAGGCATCAAAACTATGAATTAACACATGTAGAATTATATACTTAACAAAAAAAAGTGTGAAACAGCTGAAAATATGTCTTATATTCTAGGTTCTTCAAAGTAGCCACCTTTTGCTTTGATGACTACTTTGCACACTCTTGGCATTCTCTTGATGAGCTTCAAGAGGTAGTCACCGGAAATAGTTTTCACTTCACAGGTGTGCCCTGTCAGGTTTAATAAGTGGGGTTGGGACCATCAGTTGTGTTGTGCAGAAGTCTGGTGGATACACAGTTGATAGTCCTACTGAATAGACTGTTAGCTGCTTTTTTCTTGCCATAATACAAATTCTAAGTAAAGAAAAATGAGTGGCCATCATTACTGAAATGAAGGTCAGTGGGTGCGAAAAATTGGGAAAACTTTGAAAGTGTCCCCAAGTGCAGTTGCAAAAACCATCAAGCGCTACAAAGAAACTGGCTCACATGAGGACCGCCCCAGGAAAGGAAGACCAAGAGTCACCTCTGCTTCTGAGGATAAGTTTATCCGAGTCACCAGCCTCACAAATCGCAGGTTAACAGCAGCTCAGATTAGAGACCAGGTCAATGCCACACAGAGTTCTAGCAGCAGACACATCTCTTCAACAACTGTTAAGAGGAGACTTTGTGCAGCAGGCCTTCATGGTAAAATAGCTGCTAGGAAACCACTGCTAAGGACAGGCAACAAGCAGAAGAGACTTGTTTGGGCTAAAGAACACAAGGAATGGACATTAGACCAGTGGAAATCTGTGCTTTGGTCTGATGAATCCAAATTTGAGATCTTTGGTTCCAACCACCATGTCTTTGTGCGACGCAGAAAAGGTGAACGGATGGACCCTGGTTCCCACCGTGAAGCTTGGAGGAGGAGGTGTGATGGTGTGGGGGTGCTTTGCTGGTGACACTGACACTGTTGGGGATTTATTCAAAATTGAAGGCATACTGAACCAGCATGGCTACCACAGCATCTTGCAGCGGCATGCTATTCCATCCGGTTTGCGTTTAGTTGGACCATCATTTATTTTTCAACAGGACAATGACTCCAAACACACCTCCAGGCTGTGCAAGGGCTATTTGACCAAGAGGGAGAGTGATGGGGTGCTACTCCAGATGATCTGGCCTCCACAGTCACCAGACCTGAACCCAATCGAGATGGTTTGGGGTGAGCTGGACCGCAGAGTCAAAAGGGTCAACAAGTGCTAAGCATCTCTGGGAACTCCTTCAAGATTGTTGGAAGACCATTTCCGGTGACTACCTCTTGAAGCTCATCAAGAGAATGCCAAGAATGTGCAAAGCAGTCATCAAAGCAAAAGGTGGCTACTTTGAAGAACCTAGAATATAAGACATATTTTCAGTTGTTTCACACTTTTTTGTTAAGTATATAATTCCACATGTGTTAATTCATAGTTTTGATGCCTTCAGTGTGAATGTACAATTTTCATAGTCATGAAAATACAGAAAAATCTTTAAATGGAAAATCAAGCGTGAAGCTGCCAAGATGCCATTCGCCACCAGTTTTGCCGTATTTCAGAGCTGCAACATTACTGGAGTATCAAAAAGCACAAGGTGTGCGATACTCAGGGACATAGCTAAGGTAAGGAAGGCTGAAAAACGACCACCTATGAACAAGAAACATAAGATAAAACGTCAAGAATTGGACAAGAAATATCTTAAGACTGATTTTTCAAAGGTTTTATTGACTGATGAAATGAGAGTGACTCTTGATGGGCCAGATAGATGGGCCAGAGGCTGGATCAGTAAAGGGCAGAGAGCTTCACTCCAACTCAGACGCCAGCAAGGTGGAGGTGGGGTACTGGTATGTGCTGGTATCATCAAAGATGAACTTGTGGGACCTTTTCGCGTTGAGGATGGAGTGAAGCTCAACTCCCAGACCTACTGCCAGTTTCTGGAAGACAACTTCTTCAAGCAGTGGTACAGGATGAAGTCTGTATCTTTCAAGAAAAACATGATTTTCATGCAGGACAATGCTCCATCACATGCATCCAACTACTCCACAGCGTGGCTGGCCAGTAAAGGTCTAAAAGAAGAAAAAATAATGACATGGCCCCCTTGTTCACCTGATCTGAACCCCATAGAGAACCTGTGGTCCATCATAAAATGTGAGATCTACAGGGAGGGAAAACAGTACACCTCTCGGAACAATGTCTGGGAGGCTGTGGTGGCTGCTGCACGCAATGTTGATCGAAAACCGATCAAGCAACTGACAATCTATGGATGGAAGGCTGTTGAGTGTCATCATAAAGAAAGGTGGCTATATTGATCACTAATTTTTTTTGTTTTTGCATGTCAGAAATGTTTATTTCTAAATTTTGTGCACTGATATTGGTTTACCTGGTGAAAATAAACAAGTGAGATGGGATTATATTTGGTTTTTATTAAGTTGCCTAATAATTCTGCACAGTAATAGTTACCTGCACAAACAGATATCCTCCTAAGATAGCCAAATCGAAAAAAAAGCCCACTCCAACTTCCAAAAATATTAAGCTTGGATATTTATGAGTCTTTTGGGTTGATTGAGAACATAGTTGTTGATCAATAATAAAAATAATCCTCTAAAATACAACTTGCCTAATAATTCTGCACACAGTGTATTTACATAGTTGGTATCACAGGGTCTCTTGTAGATACACATCATTGTTTCATAAAATACCTCTCCCCGTTCCCCGCAGCTCTGGCCTCTTCCACATCTCCTGACTGTGACGTCTCAGGTCAGAAGACGCAATGACGTCTTTCCAGCTCGCCCTCTGCTGAGCAGTCACAGCGCAGAGAGTGGGAAGACGGCGACGCTGAGGAGTTCAGAGCAGAGCAGCGGCAGCAGGTGAGGTGAGTATTTTATTTTTTTTATGTATGGTAGCATGGAGCAATATATGGGGGGCCATACAGCATCTGGGGGGCCATACAGCATGGAGCACTATATGGGGGCCATACAGCCTGCAGCGTTATATGGGAGCCCATGCAGCATATGGGGACCATACAGCATGGAGTAATATATGGGGGCCAAACAGCATGCAGCATTATATGGGGGCCAAACAGCATGCAGCATTATATGGGGGCCATACAGCATGGAGCAATATATGGGGGGCATACAGCATGCAGCATTATATGGGGGCCATATAGCTTGCAGCATTATATGGGGGCCATATAGCTTGCAGCATTATATGGGGGCCATACAGCATGCAGCATTATATGGGGGGCAGTATTCTGTATGGAGCATTATATGGGGGCCACTATTCTGTAAGGAGCATTATTTGGGGCCCAGCCTGCATGGAGCATTATATGGGGGCCAGTATCCTGTATGGCGAATTATGTGGGGTCCATTCTGTATGGAGCATTATATGGGGCCCATAATACTGTATGGAGGACTATACTGTCCGGTCTGCACTGTGCTCTGCGAGGATTCGCCGGATTCTGAGATGTTGTAGAATTTACAATAGATATCACTCATGTAATGTTAGATGTAAGTGAAATCTTCAGCATTGTATTATATATATATTTCCCTGCCGTATCTGTGCATCATGAATCGTGGTATGTGTTAAAGGGGCCCACTGAGACTCTTTCATCCGGGGCCCACAAAAACCTGAAGCCGGCCCTGTTGCTGGAGTGCGCAGTTGTCAAACTAATACAATATGGAAAGTTATCCTGCACAGTGAACTCCCAAAGTCAAAACTGCAGAATCACTTTGTTTTGGGCACGTCATCATCCCCCAAAAAATGGATTTGAAAAAATAAATTGCTCTGTTTTTTTTCTTTTAATTCCACCCATTTGGAATATATTTTTCCTCTTTTCCTGTGCATTATGTGGTTAAATAAATGGTGTAATTCGAAACTACAACTTCCAACAAAAACCATGTTCTGAAATGGCTACATCAACAGAAGAATAAAAATGTTATGACTCTTGGAAAGCAAGAAGAATAATGGCCACACATTCTACGGATTAGGATTGAAAAATGCTGTTTACTGACATGTACTAATAACTATAATTTTTTTGAAGTAGAGTTAATTTGGGTGAGTCCAAAGTAGTAGTATTGCTTTCTTTAGCTTCATACGAATTATGTGTTCTTATAAATTTTAGATTATGGCAAAGACCAATGTTTTAGCAGACTTTTATATTATTATAATAATCTGTATATTGACATTTCATACATTCCAGAAATGTCCATTTCCTGAAGGTTAACTTGATTGTATGGCTTTCTGTTATTTATGCTATTCATGACGCTATCTGCTGAATTTGCTGTAATCATACATAAGGGTTATGTTTTACCAAATATACTTTATTGTACAGTAGTGCTGTGTTGTACTTCCTGATATATTGTACACAGAGCTTTTTTTGTTCATCCTTTTGCCAAATTGACCTTATCTTTTATAAACATTTGATTTCATTTTTGTCTTACATTTTTTTTAATACCAAATCCTCATGTCCTACCACATAATCTGTTGGGGTACAGTTGATGACTCGTATTCATATTAGATAGGCGGCCTATCCTGCCAAAAGTCTAATGTGGATGGGGGCCTTAAGATAGCAGAGGGCTGAAGGAGTCTTCTCGCGTCTCCCCCATACACATGCACACATGATTCTTATATGCACACGGCTCCTATATCTGCCACAGTATAGGATTGATACTGCAGATGGTCCTACCATTCCATTTGCTTGTTAATTTATGTGGGAATTGAAGGAAAAGGGTTAATTCACATTTTAAAGAGCTAAATCTTCTCAAGCCTTGTATGACAGAGAAGATAATGATAGGTTGTAAGTTCAAAGGTCTTGTACATTTAGCATTACAGCTTTAGCAATATAGTAATAGCTTCCAGCTTGAACAGACTAATGGGTAAGTAAATACACTATGTCAAACAATGCTGAACTACCTAACTGATCTTACTGAAATACTGCCCTAATTAATGTCAAAATTGTATTTATCTTGGCCACATACACATGTTCAGCTTTTTAGCACACCTCAGCATCTGTGGAATTTCAGCAGGGTAGCCAGGAAGAGTGCAGTCAGATGGGAAGGCCTACACCTCCACCTGGCCAGGGGGATTCTTGTTCGCTCACAGACTGACCAGGCCTCTAATGTCAGCCAGTACTCCCGGTAGGGCCTTCTTCATTACCAACAGTAAAGACCCTGAACTGCACTGCACGGACTCTGAGTCATTTCTGCTGCGCCCGTGCATCACAACCCTCACCATCTACACACGCTGCCGTGAGGTTATACTCCTCCCGCGGTCTGTACCGCAGCGGCGGTTCTCAGTGACCGCAATCCACGGGTGGCGTAGTCGGACATTTAAACATTACAAAACCAAATAAACAGATCTGCCACAGGTTTGACCACCCTGAGCCACGGGACCGGGTCGCCGCCACGGAGACTACAACCCCCAGCATTACACAGAGACCCGGCTCCGGGTATTCCCCCACACACGGCCCAGGGGGCGCGTCAACTTTGGCATAGTCGGCAGGATTTCGTGCCCGCAACCACCGGGTACTGCGCGCCTGAAGAAAGACTGTGATATTTCCTGTGGTGAAGTTTCCCGCCATCCGCAGCCGTTTTCCCACCATTCGCAGCCATTTTCCCGCCATTGGGCGCCATTTCTGGGACGCCGCGTTGGAAGAAGAGGGGCGTGGACGCCAAAAGCGCGCGAGAGCTGAAGCCCCGCCTTACGCACTGACGCTGCGCAAGGTCCTGGAAGGAGCCCAGTGGACGCCGACGTCCCCAGCGCGCGACGCAAGGTCCTCGACCCCGACTATCGCCTGCGGAGCCGCGGCCTACGGAGAAGAAGCAACGGAAGGTAGGCCACGGTTAACCAGGGGGGAGGAAGACACCAGGAATGGAGGGAGCTCCCACCGCCAGCGCGGCTGCTGCCGCAGTGATGCCGTTCACGATGCCGTATATCCCCGGAGCGGCATGGTTACCCCAGTACTCAGGGGAGTCGCATACCCTGAGCGACTTTAAAGAAAGACTGTATAGCCTATTCAAAGTATATCCCCTGTCCGAGGAACAAAAAGTGAGCATCCTGACAGGCCAGTTAATCGGAGCAGCCCAAAGAGAAGTAAAGTCCTGGTCAGCCAGGGAAAAGGGGACTGTAAAGGAAATACTGGCCCGTCTAAAGGACACTTTTGATACCCGCACCTCAGCAGAGATCAAACTAAAATTTTATGGATGCAAGCAGCGGGCACAAGACAGTATACGGGACTATGCTTTGAATTTGCAGGAGGCCCTGAGAGCCATTAAGCAGGCAGACCCTGACAGAGTGCGGAATGAGGATAAGCTATTAACTGAACAGTTCATTGAGGGTCTACAGTCCAGCGCCCACCGAACCCAGTTGTGTGTAATGGCCTTGCAGAACCCTGAATTGGACTTTGCGCAGTTCAAAGACGGCTATCCGGGTGCTCCGAGAACCGGCACCAGGTGGCGCTGTAACCCACAGGCGCCCTGCTATCACCTATCACCAGGAGGCGGCGCCCTTGTCTACAGAGCCTGTGGGAGCTGATGCACAGGCTTTGGACAAAGCCCCGGCTGCAGACCTGCACCATCAGGTCCAAGAGCTGACCAAAAGCGTTGCCGCGCTAACCAGAACTGTGCAGTCTTTACAGGTGTCCCCCCCCAGGAAAGATCCAGCTGGCTTCCAGTCCGGAGGACGTCCCTTGGAGCTGACGGAGGAGGATCCCATCGTCCAGAGGAAGGCCCAGCGACTGCTATGACCAGGACGGACAACCCATCTGCCGCTGCTGCAACCAACCAGGACATATGGCAAGGTACTGTCATTTAAACGGGCCCAACCTGGGGCAGAGGGCCGACCCCCAGGCATAAGATCATCAGGCCCATTGAGCTGGCGTGATAAGTACGTAGGGGGACGACCGGTTTTGCCCGTGGTGCTGGATGGCATTCCTATGAGTGCACTACTGGACACCGGGTCACAGGTAACCACCATCCCCTATGTGCTCTTTAAGCGGTACTGGAATGAATCAGATATTACTCGCTACCCAGATGACGATTTGAGCATCATCGCCAGCAATGGTCAGCCCGTACCGCAGGTGAGATTCAAGGAGGTAACCATCAAAATTGGTAAAGTTGAACTGCCAGCGCAAGGACTGATTATTGTGGACATTGACCGTCGTGAAAGCCACCCTAAGATAACCTTGGATACTAATGTTATTGAAAATTGTCTTGCAGAGATAATTGTCATATTACAGCAGGTTGCGGTGAACGCCAGCTCCAGTCAGCAGCGTGTCCTACAAAAAGAGATCAGAGCCCTGATGAAAAGGCAACAGGTAGAACTGTCTGGTGGTGAGATTGGTAGTGTTAGGATGAGTGACCCGTTCCCTATTGCCATGCCCCCAAAAAGTGAGATGATGATCTGGTGCTGGACTGCAATCGGGTTAAGAGGAAGGGACTACCAAGCCATGGTAGAACCCGTCTACTCAGACAGTAGTCCCACCATTTTGACAGCACGGGGGGTGGTCGATGTACGCCATGGGTGGGTACCCGTCCGCATCCTAAACATTGGGGAAAGAGAAGTATACTTGCCCCGGTATGCCACTCTCGCCAAATTGTTCACAGTTAACCAAAACTCTGTAAAGGCCATGGAACCCTTGCCTCCATCTCAACCAGAGGAGGGTATCGGCTCCAAGAAACAAATGGAGGACTGGTGTCAGAAGCTGCATGTGGGCACCGACTCTACTCCCTCACACCAAAAACAGGGAGTCTACCGGTTGGTGCAGGAGTACGAAAGAGTCTTTAGCAAACACCCGCTAGACTTTGGGCAAGTAAAGGGGGTACAACACAACATCCCCACAGGAGACCATCCACCCATAAAGGAAAGATACCGACCTGTACCCCCTGCACACTATCAGAATGCCAAGGGAATGTTGCGAGACATGAAGGAGGCTGGGATAATCAGGGACAGCTGTAGCCCCTGGGCAGCTCCACTAGTTCTTGTGAAAAAGAAAGATGGCACTATGAGAATGTGTGTAGATTACAGGAAGGTCAACCGTATCACACACAAAGATGCGTACCCGTTACCTAGGATAGAGGAATCTTTAGCTGCATTAAAGTCTGCTAACTTCTTCTCCACTTTGGATCTTACTAGCGGGTACTGGCAGGTTCCTGTAGAAGAGGCAGACAAGGAGAAGACCGCGTTCACCACCCGGATGGGTCTCAGCGAATTCAACTGTATGCCGTTCGGGCTCTGCAATGCACCAGGAACCTTCCAGCGGTTGATGGAGTGCTGCCTGGGGCACCGGAATTTTGAGACGGTCCTGCTATACCTGGACGATGTCATCGTGTATTCCAAAACATACGAGGACCATCTGAAACACCTGGCAGAGGTGTTTGACGCCCTGGCAGGCTACGGCCTAAAGGTGATACCCTCCAAGTGTCATCTACTGAAACAAAAGGTACAGTACCTGCGACACGTGGTGGGTGCTGACGGAGTGGCTCCTGACCCCGATAAAATTACAGTGATTAAGGACTGGCGAAGACCCTCCAGCATAAAGGAAGTGGGGCAGTTCCTCGGGTTGGTAGGCTACTACCAAAGATTCATCACCGGTTTCACCAAAATGGCAGCTCCTATGCAGGACCTCCTGATAGGCTAGTCCAGGAAGGCTAAAAACCAGAAGCCGCCCTTCAAATGGGACAAGCTGGAGGATGAGTCTTTCCGCCAGCTGAAGATGGCCCTCACGGGGGATGAAATCCCGGCGTACCCGGATTACGGCCAGCCTTTTATTCTCCACACAGACGCAAGCAACATCGGGCTAGGGGCGGTGCTGTCCAAGATCCAACAGGGCAGAGAACGGGTAATCGCTTATGCCATCAGGAAGCTCCAGCCCACAGAAAGGAATCCTGAAAATTACAGCTACTTCAAGCTAGAGTTCCTCGCAGTGGTATGGGCAGTGACAGAGCGCTTTAAACATTACCTTGCCTCTTCCAAGTTCACCGTGTACACAGACAACAACCCGTTGACACACCTGGACACTGCAAAACTTGATGCCCTGGAGCAGAGATGGATGGCCCGCCTATCCAACTATGAGTTCACCATCAAATACCGGGCGGGACGCACAAATGCCAACGCAGACGCCCTGTCTAGGATTCTGAACTTGCCGGATGGAGGGGAAGATCCAGAAGAACTGGAAGAGATTGAACTCCCTGCGTTCCACCATCATGGGATTACCCAGTGTTCCCACTGTGTAAGGGACAAGCACTCTGCCACGTTCAATCCCTTACCCCACTACAGCTGGGCGGAGACGCAAGACAGTGACCCAGCCGTCCGCCTGGTAAAAGAGATGCTGACACAGGCTGATGCCCGCCTTGACCCAGACGCTCCGGAAGAGACCAAACTGCTGTGGAAGGAGAAGAGTAAACTGTTTCTCTACAAGGGGAAGCTGTGCCGGAGAATTGTCAACTCCCGGACACATGAGCTGACCTGGCAGGTAGTGGTCCCGAGACGAGACGCGGCTATGGTCCTGGAGCCATACTACGACGGAGCAGGGCACTTTGGATGGAAGAAGTTGGAGTTCCTGTTGCGTGAACAGTTCTTCTGGGTAGGCATAAGAGGGGCCATTGAGAGATGGTGCAGAGACTGCGGCCCATGCAACCTGAGAAGAAAGGACCGTGCCAGCCAGAATACTCCCCTGCAGCCCATCATCACCAAGCAGCCACTAGAACTGGTAGCCCTGGACCATGTGAAGCTGGCTCCAAGTAGGTCCGGGTACGTCTACGCCCTCACCATCGTAGACCACTACTCCCGGTTCCTGGTGGTGGTCCCTGTCAAGGACTTAACGGCTCAGACAGCAGCTAGAGCCTTCCAGCAGCACTTCTGCCGTCCACACGGGTATCCGGAGAAAGTGTTGACTGACCAAGGTCCAGCCTTCGAAGCGGAGGTCTTCCAGGAGTTCTGCAACCTGTATGGCTGCAAGAAGATAAGGACAACGCCCTATCACCCCCAAACCAACGGATTGTGCGAGAAGATGAACCAGGTGGTGATAGACTTGCTGAAAACGTTGCCCCTGGAAGAACGCAGTCTGTGGCCTGAAAAACTGCCTGATCTGGTGGACTTGTATAACAACATCCAAGTAAATTCCACCAACTGCACCCCGGCTTACCTAATGAGAGGAAGACCTGGTAAGCTGCCTATTGACCTGGATATGGGAGTCCTGACACCCGAGGACACCTCGCCAGAGGCAGACTGGGATACCGAACGGCAGCAGCAGCACCGGAAAGTGCAGGAGAGTGTTGAGAGAAGTCTGTCTCAAGCAAGAGAAAGGCAAGAGAGGACTTACAACCAGCATGCTCGCGCTGTTCCCCTGGCACCTGGAGAGCAGGTCTTGAAGAGGAAGAGGCGGCTCCATAAGTTGGATGACCAGTGGGAGAAAGAACCGTACACAGTACTGCCCTCAAGTCATGAAAATCCGAAAGTATGTATTATCAGTAAGGATGGAGGAGAGACCACAGCCACTGTCTCCAGAGACCACCTGAAGAAGTGTTCCGAGCAGCTGCAAAGCACTGATGAAGACCAAGATAGCCCTCAACCCGCAGAGGAAAGGGAAGAAATGGTCAGTACAGTACTCGGAGAATTTCCCCGGTCCTGGACACAAATTAACAACGCTATTGTGGTACCCGTCCTTACATTTCTCCAGCCAGCCTCTCAAGGGCCTACAGAAGAGCAAGTCGTGTTGGGAGAGCAACCGGCCCCAGAGGCAGAAGATTCCATATCAGCAGCCCAGGAGAATCAACCCTCTGCTAGTAATGAGCTTGCCGTGCCCGTGGTAAGCCAAAGAGTACGCAGAAAGCTGCCCAACCTACCCGTAACATCTCCAAACACCTGTAGTGCAGACACTAGCGAGCCCACTACACAAGGGGTGGAAACAAGGGACCCAGAAAGAACACCACCAGATAGTGTGTTACGTAGGTCCACCAGGAGCACTAGGGGTCAAATACCAGCCCGCTGGAGAATTTAAATGTGATATGTACCTGTATATTGCAAATGTTAAAATGTTTTATGTTTGTTACCTAAATACTAATTATGTTTCTCAAGTTACCCGACAGGGTCTATTGACTGACAGGTTATGGACAGTGAATAACCGGAACTGTACCTTGTAAATAGTTGCACCTGTAAAGTGCCCCTTTTGTCCAGACCACAGAACAAAAACCCGTGGAGGTGGCTGAAGACGTGGTCCGACGCCAGATCATCGATGCCCTGTAGCCACCCCAGGGCCTACGTGGAGGGTTTGGGACTGGTCCCTCAAAAGACATCTTGGGTGACATGGACACCTGGTTACGGAAGCGCCGTGACCTATAAAAACTGAACTCCTTGTACATATGTTGTTGTGTTATTACTTATACCCTGTTATGTATGTTTCATAAAATGTGTTTAGTCCCGGAGTACTAAAATTTACCAGGGGGGAATGTGGCACCCCAGGGATCTGGTTGCCACAGTGGTAGAAATACCATGTCTGAGAGCGAGTATGGGTTTTCCTGGTCAGGAGCATTATTGCATGCCACACCTCCTGCCCCAGTCCAGGGAGGGGAGGAACCTGCCCTTTATAAACTGGATCTGGGGCGGGGTTAGTCAAGTCTAGTTCCAGAGGAAGCGACAGAGCAGCAGCAAGGAGCTCTGTAGGAGCCAGGAGCTGAAGGCCAGGGACTGGAAGCTAGCAGAGCTCGTCCTGGCAGAAGACGCAGAGAACCGGAGTCCGAGGCTTTGAGGATATTAACATCCAGCAGCAGAAACCACCTGGCAGGGGATTTCAGGTCCTCTGGCCATAGAAAGCCTGGAGGCTCAGTCACACGCAAGGGACCGGCACCGCCATCGAGGAGCTGAAGGAACCAAAGGCCCCAAGTCACCAGCCATACGGGTGAGCACCACACGGTACACTCAGGGACGTGGGCTACTACACAACTACAGCAGGGTAGCCAGGAAGAGTGCAGTCAGACGGGAAGGCCTACACCTCCACCTGGCCAGGGGGATTCTTGTTCGCTCACAGACTGACCAGGCCTCTAATGTTAGCCAGTACTCCCGGTAGGGCCTTCTTCATTACCAACAGTAAAGACCCTGAACTGCACTGCACGGACTCTGAGTCATTTCTGCTGCGCCCGTGCATCACAACCCTCACCATCTACACACGCTGCCCTGAGGCTATACTCCTCCCGCGGTCTGTCCCGCAGCGGCGGTTCTCAGTGACCGCAATCCACGGGTGGCGTAGTCGGACATTTAAACATTACAAAACCAAATAAACAGATCTGCCACAGGTTTGACCACCCTGAGCCACGGGACCGGGTCGCCGCCACGGAGACTACAGCCCCCAGCATTACACAGAGACCCGGCTCCGGGTATTCCCCCACACACGGCCCAGTAGGCGCGTCATATGCATATGAGTCCAGTGGGCGGTATTATTCAGTGATCGACAGTCTTCCCTGTATGGCTGTGCATGCATAGATGACTGTCAGTCACTTAGTAGCACCACCCATTGGACTCATATGCATACCAGGAAATTCAATTAATAAATTACAAGTTATACTGGTTCTTTTTAGCTTCTCCTGCTCTTTGCCATGCTGTCTACAGATTAGACGGCAAGCTTTTCTTGACAGGTTCCCTTTAACCTCAAAAGCTGTGGTATCATTCACAGCCATTATAAAATGTGCAGAGCTCTGCCTTGCATCAATGAAGAGGCTGGAGCTCTGCTGCCTCTATAATCTCCTGATCCATTGTTGTGCCTTAGTATAAGTCATTAATTTGAAAGTCCCAGAAACCCTCTTTAATAATTTTTCAAAGTTAGTTAACATATGTTTAAGTCTTACTTTATAGTTTTTTTTAGGTTTTGCCATTACCAACCAAATCAAGTAAGTCTATGCAGACTTTGATTTTAATTGTACCTGTTTAAAAGTTGATTCTCGGTGCAGTATAAAATACATATATTATAATGAATTGGAGAATTTTATAAAATGTGTACTTCCCATCTCTACATGATAAATGTAGCAATATTCCTATTTGCCAAATGCTAAATTAGAAGGTAAAAATGAGCTTGCTGCAAGTGGGGCTAATTAAACAAGTTTTCTTTTGCTGATCCCTTGTAGTTAGCAAATAGGATTGATTAAGGCTTTATTAAAAGAGTGCACTCATCTGCCAGATGATTAAGATACTGGCCAATTATTTTTCAGATTTGCTTTATACTGATCCATATTGTCCTAACCTGCAAGGACTTTATTTGCAGTCTCCATACCAACACTGTGCTAATTAGGTGCTAATTAAGAACTTGCCATGCTCACAGTCTTAATGGAGCTTAATTGTCTGTGGCTGAAACTGCAGCCACTAGGTTTGTGGATACTTGTTTGCTACTTCAAGTTTTCTAAAGCTGGAAAAATGCTGTCTGCTTACTTTAGTGACTTTTTTTTGTATGTTCATTGCTTTATGACTCTAATATCTTGTTTGGCAATTGTCCATCTATTTGTAAAATCTAGTCTTCTGCTAGAACACCTTGTGAAACAGAAACGGATGTTATGAAAGTTATTTGTTGAATGGGTTCCTGGATGGTTAGACTGAGGTCCATATTGGTGATTAACACGGTTTATTTATAGTTTATACATGAATTCTTTGGGATGTTCTTTTCAACATAGTATACAATGCATACTTTATAAACATAATGGAAAATGTTGCTTCCAAGCACCAGACTAAAATTGCATTGACACTGAAAGATTATCTTGAACAAATGTTTTTAAAATCACTCATTTGGCTGTTGACCACACGATGAACAAGCAAAACCCTTGTTCATTGGCTAAAGTGATCCTTTGTGCAGGACTCATGCTACAGAAATCTATGGCAGCCTACAGTGGGTGCGGAAAGTATTCAGACCCCTTTAAATTTTTCACTCTTTGTTTCATTGCAGCCATTTGGTAAATTCTAAAAAGTTCTTTTTTTTTTCTCCTCATTAAAGTACACTCTGCACCCCATCTTGACTGAAAAAAAACAGAAATGTAGAAATTTTTGCAAATTTATTAAAAAAGAAAAACTGAAATATCACATGGTCTTAAGTATTCAGACCCTTTGCTCAGACACTCATATTTAAGTCACATGCTGTCCATTTCATTGTGATCCTCCTTGAGATGGTTCTACTCCTTCATTGGAGTCCAGCTGTGTTTAACTAAACTGATAGGACTTGATTTGGAAAGGGACACACCTGTCTATATAAGACCTCACAGCTCACAGTGTCAGACCAAATGAGAATCATGAGCTCAAAGGAACTGCCAAAGGAGCTCAGAGACAGAATTGTGGCAAGGCACAGATCTGGCCAATGTTACAAAATAATTTCTGCAGTACTCAAGGTTCCTAAGAGCACAGTTGCCTCCATAATCCTTAAATGGAAGAAGTTTGAGACCATCAGAAGTCTTCTTAGACCTAGCTGTCCAGCCAAACTGAGCAATCATGGGAGAAGAGCTATGGTGAGAGCGGTAAAGAAGAACCCCAAGATCACTGTGGCTGAGCTCCAGAGATGCAGTAGGGAGATGGGAGAAAGTTCCACAAAGTCAACTATCACTGCAGCCCTCTACCAGTCGGGCCTTTATGGCAGAGTGGCCCGACGGAAGCCCCTCCTCAGTGCAAGACATATGAAAGCCTGCATAGAGTTTGCTCAAAAACACATGAAGGACTCCCAGACTATGAGAAATAAGATTCTCTGGTCTGATGAGACAAAGATAGAACTTTTTGGTGATAATTCTAAGCGGTATGTGTGGAGAAAACCAGGCACTGCTCATCACCTGCCCAATACACTCCCAACAGTGAAACATGGTGGTGGCAGCATCATTATATGGGGGTGTTTTTCAGCTGCAGGGACAGGACGACTGGTTGCAATTGAAGGAAACATGAATGCGGCCAAGTACAGAGATATCCTGGATGAAAACCTCTTCCAGAGTGCTCTGGACCTCAGACTTGTACAAAGGTTCACCTTCCAACAAGACAGTGACCCTAAGCACACAGCTAAAATAACAAAGGAGTGGCTTGAGAACAACTCTGTGACCATTCTTGACTGGCCCAGTCAGAGCCCTGACCTAAACCCAATTGAGCATCTCTGGAGAGACCTGAAAATGGCTGTCCACCAACATTCACCATCCAACCTGACGGAACTGGAGAGGATCCCCAAATCCAGGTGTGAAAAACTTGTTGCATCATTCCCAAGATGACTCATGGCTGTATTAGCTCAGAAGGGTGCTTCTACTCAATACTGTGCAAATGGTCTGAATACTTATGACCATTTGATATTTCAGTTTTTCTTTTTTAATAAATTTGCAAAAATTTTTACATTTCTATGTTTTTTCAGTCAAGATGGGGTGCAAAGTGTACTTTAATGAGAAAAAAATGAACTTTTTAGAATTTACCAAATGGCTGCAATGAAACAAAGAGTGAAAAATTTAAAGGGGTCTGAATACTTTCCGTACTCACTGTATGTGCACTGAATCATCTATTATAGATCGTTCAGAGCGCATGAATTTCTGCAGTCCCCCTGTATATACAGGCTATTAAACGACCTCCGACAAGTAAATATTTACCGATCAACGATTGTTTTTTGCCGCCAGTTAGTCCATATAAACGGATCTTTAGCAAGAAATCAGGTGTATTGTTGGACCTCTGCTTAAACTGTATATCTATTTTAATCTATTGTTATTTTAACATGTCCTTTTCCCCAGGTTTAGTACTTTCATCCTGAAAGGTGGTAAAAATGAATAATATTCACTGAGGAAAATGAGTATTGGATGCACTGCCGATTTTGCAAGTTTTCCCACCTAAAAAAAATGGAGAGGTCTATAATTTTTTATCGTAGGTACACTTTAACTGTGAGAGACAGAATCTAAAAATAAAATCCAGAAAATCATATTGTATGATTTTTACATAATTAATTTGCATTTTATTGCATGAAATAAGTATTTGATACAATAGAAAAACAGAACTTAATATTTGTTTTGTTTGTTTGCAATTACACAGGTCAGACATTTCCTGTAGTTCTTGACCAAGTTTGCACACACTGCAGCAGGGATTTTGACCCACTCCTCCATACAGATCTCCAGATCTTTCAGGTTTCGGGGCGGTCGCTGGCAACATTGAGTTTCATCTCCCTCCAAATATTTTCTATTGGGTGCAGGTCTGGTGACTGGCTTGGCCACTCCAGAACCTTGAAATGCTTCTTATGGAGCCACTCCTTAGTTGCCCTGGCAGTGTGTTTCGGGTCATTGTCGTGCTGGAAGACCCAGCCACGACCCATCTTCAATGCTCTTACTGACGGAAGGAGGTTGTTGGCCAAAATCTTGCGAAACATGACCCCATCCATCCTCCCTTCAATACGGTGCAGTCGTCCTGTTTCCTTTGCAAAAAAGCTCCCCCAAAGTATGATGTTTCACCCACCATGTTTCACGGTTGGGACAGTGTTCTTGGGGTTGTACTCAACCTTCTTCTTCCTCCAAACACAGCAAGTGGAGTTGATACCAAAAAGTTCTATTTTGGTCTTATCTGACCACATGACCTGTTCCCATGCCTCCTCTGGATCATCCAGATGGTCATTGGTGAACTTCAATCGGGCCTGGACATGTGCTGGCATGAGCCAGGGGACCTTGCGTGCATTGTAGGATTTTAATCCGTAACTGCATAGTGTGTTACTAACGGTAATGCTTGAGACTGTGGTCCCAGGTCTCTTCAGATCATTGACCAGGTCCTCCCGTGTAGTTCTGGGCTGATTCCTGACCTGTCTCAGAATCATCCTTACCTCACGAGGCGAGATCTTATAAAGATAGCTGACAGATAAAGGCGGTATATACAGTATATGACTATTAATATCCATGTTCTATTAATAACAGCCCATCTAGGACTGTATCCATAACCAAATCATCATGTTACAACTAGTTAGAGGGGGGAGGGCCATAAGCCAAAATGATGATACAAAATACAAGTAATAAACAATAACAAACTTTATTATTATAATTTCATACAGATGAGGTGAATAAATAGATATGTACAAATAATTCAAACGTTTTATAAAATTTCACGCGTGGTGGAAATATACATATGTGTACCTATGGTCCTATGTTACCCAATACCAAAAGTGGGGGCGTGATAAGATCACTAGGACTCTATGGATCCAGTGACTCTATAGAGATGGTAAGTGCAAGGCAAGAGGGACTTACTTAGTAATAGTGTAACTGCAAAATTATACAATGATTATATGTGTGCACAGTGCACTTGTGCACACAAATAATAGAGTAAGTACCTACGATGAGTAGAGGCAACCAGAGAGTCACAACCACCCGCGCATCAACCCCGACGCGCTTTTCGGCAACGGCCTTTGTCAAGGGGAGTACATAGTAGGAAAAAATCCGGTATAAAAAGGCATCACCGGCCAATAGGGGCCGAATATCCCGCTCACCCATAAGCGGAAGTGTCCGTGTCGTAGTTGCCACGCCGCATCTACCCAGGAATGCTATGCGCCAACCGGAAGTGACGCGTGCGTACCCATGGCGGCATCAACCTGGATGACCAGGATCGCAAACGAACTAGTCACACAGGATGTAGGATGCCGCAAGCCGACGAGCGCACCAGGACCATGGGACACACGAGTGCAGGATGACAAAACTACGGCAGATTATTATCTTCACTAAAGACGCAGAGAAGTATGCATTACAACCTTAAGTAAATATACCATGGAACCAGTTTTTTTCATCATTTACTTCTTTTTCATCAATTACATACCATGCAACTCTTAGTACAAAAAGTAATTATAGTAGAGTTACCATGACAATTATAGTCCATATAATGACAACAATGAGATATAAGTACAAATAACCCAAAGGGCTTAAACAAGGACATTTTGTACAAAATACATAATGACAAAATAGCTAGCTAGACATCTGCATTGCGTCAGAAATACAGTACAAAGTGTGTTTTGCATGTGCAGACATACACTCAACCATCATACTCATAATAGTGAAAATACTGTTATCACATGTCTATACATCCTAAACTACATATGCAATAGTTAAAATATCACTGACACTCACTAGTGAGATAGTGGTATATGTGGACATATGTACGCAACAACGTGAATATCATATGGGATATATATCCCTATATTTAAACCACTATACGCCCACCTATATGTAAAAAGCATGAAAGAACAAATACAATATATGCCTTAGTCACTAGGAGTATCATATATTGTCATATATAGCGATATATAATATATCATACACAATCAGAAATAGCAGATCATAGATGATAATGGTAACAATAGACATCATATGTACAAATGTAATTAACTATGCATAACACCTCAAATTAGAAAACTAGAACCATGGTACATAGCAATATAAAAGTATACAATACAACGTATGTCACCAGTATCTGGATGATAATATAAATTCAATTGTAGTATAGCATTCTCATCCGGCCAGGGGGAATAAATGCGGAAAATGAACAATCCAGACAAGATGTAAAGGACAGCGTACCTTAAATATAAAAACAATAATTAAAATCTAAAAACAATACACTGAACCAATGTACATGTTGGTCAATATTTAAGATTGAACAACAAATGGTGATCACAAAAATGGCACAAAACTTAAATTCTCATTTAGTCCATTAGGGTGTGTGGTGTTCAGGGTCCAAATCCACCTGGCCTCCATTTGGGCCAGGCGTTTTGAAATTTGTCCCCCCCGAACTCCCATATCTATACAGTCAATCCATCTGACTCTCAATTGACTACCATTGCACTGATGATGTGACTTGAAGTGTCGCAGAATAGTTTTAAGTATGGACACATCCGTCTGTTCTGCTGCGGCAACTATACCTAATACGTGTTTTCTAATTCGTATTTTAAATTGGCGTGTTGTCAGGCTAACGTAGATTAATCTGCAGGGACACATGGCGTAGTAGACAACATTTTTTATCTGAAAATTGATGTGTTTATCGATTTTATATTTTTTGCACCCCTTGAGTCACAGAATTCATTGCATCTTTTCACATTAACGCAAGCGACACAATGAGCACAGATCCACAGAGTCCTAGTGATCTTATCACGCCTCCACTTTTGGTATTGGATAACATAGGACCATAGGTACACATATGTATATTTCCACCATGCGCGTCATTTTATAAAACATTAGAATTTTTTGTACATGTCTATTCACCTCATCTGCATGTAATTATAATAATTAAGTTTGTTATTGTTTATTACTTGCATTTTGTATCATCATTTTGTCTTATGGCCCTATCCCCCTTCACCAAGCTGCTTGCCTATTGTCCTGTAGCCCATCCCAGCCTTGTGCAGGTCTACAATTTTGTCCCTGGTGTTCTTGGACAGCTCTTTGGTCTTGGCCATTGTGGAGAGGTTGGAGAGTGATTGAGTGCGTGGACAGGTGTCTTTTATACAGATAACGAGTTCAAACAGGTGCAATTAATACAGGTAATGAGTGCAAAGTAGGATGGCTTCTTAAAGAAAAACTAACATGTCTGTGAGAGCCAGAATTCTTGCTGGTTGGTAGGTGATCAAATACTTATTTCATGCAATAAAATGCAATTTAATTATTTAAAAATAATACAATGTGATTTTCTGTTTTTTTTCTTTTTAGATTCTGTCTCTTATAATTTGAAGTGTACCTACAATAGAAATTATGAAACTCTCCATTCTTTCTAGGTGGGAAAACTTGCAAAATCGACAGTGTATCAAATACTTATTTTCCACACTGTATTTGTCCATCATGAAGTTGCTTGCGAAAAATATGGCAAATGAAAAACTTTTTATTTCTCTCCAGGTCATGTATTCTCTGCTAAATAAAAAATTAAGATGTCCCAGTGCAGACATATTGGGTCACATAGGTCTTTTTTTGTTGAGTGGTCAGGTAGTCTTTGTTTTACAGTAGATTTTGCCAATATGACAGGTATGCTGCATCTTGGGCCTCATTCAGACATTGCACATATGTGTTGTATCTGGGTTTTTTTTCATGGATACAACACGTACCCATTATAACCTATGGTGCTGTGCACTTGTCCATGTTTTTCATGGACTGTGTGCTTGTGAAAAACACATGGAGATATGTATCGGTATCACGGATGACAAGGGTCAATACAAATCTATGGGTCCGTGAAAAACATGTACAGCACATGGATGGCTCCTCGAAGCCTACATGTTCTGATTTTAACAGAACGGACACTCTGATGTCTTAAGAAAGAGTGTGAATAGTTCCAATAAATGGACAAGAAAAACTGTCTTCTAAATGTGCCCAAATTCCAAACATGTTTCTGAACAGCTCACGATTCAGAAGAACATTGTGCTGCTTTTTGCTAAGTGTAATGAGGTTCTCAATTTATGAAAATCTGGTAGTTTATAATATGAGATAATGTACCAAACTGTTAATTACAAAACTATAAGAAGACACCATATCTATGTAAAAGCTTAATGCCACAATCATTTTATACAGGTCATGAAACTTTATACTTCTAAAACATCCAAGTAATTAATAAAGAAAAAAATTCTTATTTCTCCCTGAAGAGCTTTCAAGCCATTACTGTCACGCCAGGTGTGAATGCAATACAGGGGGGAAAGGTAAAGGGAGCCCAGACACTAGGGAAAGGGGAAGTGGTGACCTCCTAAACTGGACTAGCGTCACCCTGTCTTCCCCTACCGTCCAATACAGCCTCCACAGCTGTCGCCGATCACGTGCCTCGCCCTACTATACCCTGGCGTAAGGCTACAACTGGGGGTGGAAGGAGATGAGCATTAGTCAACCTCCGCTAGCAGTCTAAAGACAAAAGGGGAAGACAACACAGGGGAATTAACACATATACTTTAGAAGAAACTCCAACAGGGCACATGGCCTCAAGACTCCAAAGAGGACGTGATGCTACTTCAGCCAAGCTCCAAGTAGGAATGAGTATAACCGGCGATGCCCACCTAGAGAGACCAGGTATATATACACCCAGGTCAGAGGGCGGAAGTCGCTGGGTCCTAAAGACAACCTCCTATCTAGGAAGCTGTCTGCAATGCCAAACGTGGAGATCTCCTACAGACCACTGCAGGGCGACTGTCTATCACCTCCGACACACCCGTGACAATTAAAAGCATTACAGAAGTCAATGAGTGCCCAGGTTCGATGTTGTCCCCTTTACTGTACACTCTCCATGTCTGGAAAAGTAGAACTTAAGACAGCAGTGTCTATAGGAAAGAAAAGTTTACATGGTACATCATGTCTGAATACATGTCTGGTACATCACTATTTCTCTTCTGTTACACAGATACTAAGTAGAAAGGAAAAAAAAATAACAGTACAAATTAAAATAAAAAAATTAAATTAAAGGCCTGTTCAGGTACAAATTACTAAAACAAACTGTGGAAACTGTGCAGTGCTGCTGAATATGTTGTCACTATTAAAGCGACAGCATCTTCCCTCTGCTTCCAAAGGGCACCATGTTCATGTACAGGTTCGTGTGCAAGGAAATTTAATGTTAGCCTGGCTAGCTACATGGATAAGCATTAATGCAAACATTGGAAACACATTAATATCAAATGATCACACAAGTAATTGAGCAGTAAAACTATCATGAATATTTACTGCTCTAGTTTTAATAAGCGATTGTGCCACCAGGAAGAATTATATTACATAACCCAAAAATAAATCAAGCCGATAGTGAGAGCAGAATATTGGAAATGATCTAACCTGGTTAGAAAGAAAAGAAATAGCTTGAATTCCAATATCCAGAGATGAAATTGGATTGGTGATGAATTGGGAATACAAGCTCACTTGACTTTATTTCCAGTATAAGAACCTGCGTTGGATAAACGGATCACCAGAGCTCTAAATATTGTTTTATTTCATGGACTTTTCCATTCAGCAGTTTGATGCGATGACTTCTTAATCCATATTTCATTTCTCCAAAGACACTAAGTGCAATTTTATGCAATAAAATTACTTCTAATAATCCAAGATAGGCCAACTTCAGTGTTAAATGGGACACTTTGTATCTCCTGAGAAAGGTGAAGGTCTAAATAACCTTGCGGTTATTGACTTTGTCCTTATGGCAGTAGATTATTGCTGGAGATCTCATGTTTGCTATTAAACTTTTACAGAATGTCATGATATAGTTAGAAACTGTGCACACATAAAAATAATCTTAAAAGGGGTTTCTTTCTTTTTGGTGATGTATTCTGAATTTTAAAGTTGGACCCAAAGTGAAACTTATACTAAAAGCTGCTAATGTGTAAATATTTCGAGAAGTCTCCAGGCACAAGATGGGTTGGACAAATCAGAAGAAGTTCCTCTGGTGAGTGCGCAATCCTGTGGCGGCAGCAGAAGAATGCCTGGAGCCAATTACTTGCTACTAAGGTCTATTTCTTGGGATGATTCACAAATGATATGTAAGATCTTAATGATGTGTAACTATTCCAACAAAGAGCACAATGAAAGTGGGAATGCACATGTGACTCTATGGATGGAGAAACATTTTCTATAATGCTTAATGTGTGTTGCAGCCTCTTTGTTTTTTCAGAGATGTGTATATACAGACAATGTGACACTTAGATTGCACACAGGTGGACTTCCCTTCACTAAACATGTGACTTATGAAGGTACATTGCTTGCACCAGGAATTTTTAGGGGCTTCATCGCAAAAGGGGTGAATACATATGCACATGCCAATTTTTAGCTATTTAAACCCATCAATTTAATTTATGCCTATATTTTTCTCGCTTTACTTCACCAACTTATGCTATTTAGTGCTGATTCGTCACACACAAATCAGATTGCAAAAATATTTAAACACAGGTTGTAATAACAAAATAGGTAAAAAGCCAAAGGGGTGATTACTTTTGCAAATCACTGAAGCTGAACACTGCGGGGAGAAAATGAACTTTATTTTCCCTGGCAGTGTTCCGGTTTCAGTCACGGTGAGGTGGCTGAGGAGCTGGTTCAGTCACTGCCCTGAGTACCGGCACTGACTGACAGCCGGCCCCAATGCAAGAACCAGTGTCCGTCAGGGCCGGAAGCGAGGTTACAGCCACCCGTCTGTATACTTAGAGTGGTGAGGAAGTGGGAGGAGGCCTGACAGGAAGTGGTGGAGGCGGAGCCTGCCGTGTGCTGCAAGAGTTGTGCTGTGTGTGGAGAGAGCTCCTGGGAAGGGAGGAGAGCCAGGCGGAGGTGACCGAGCGGACCGGGAGGACCAGTAGGAGGCGACCGGAGGGACGAGCGCAAGAGAGCGCTGTGGCAGCGTGCAGTGCCGGCCAGCGGAGGGTGCCAGGTGGTGGTGACCAGGAGGTGATCAGGAGGACCGGTAAGAGGCGACCGGAGGAACAAGCGCGCTGTGATAGTGTAGCACCCTGAGGATTCGGCTGCTACAGGGGTATTGCACCTCAACCCAGAGGTGTGATATTCCACTCCCGGGTAGGGAAGGAGTGTGGAACTGAGCTCAGATAGACTGCATGCACTACATACATCCCATTCCAGAGGAGCAGGCCGACGGCACTCCCACTTAGAAATGTGCAGGTGCGACCGAGCCTGTTCCTGGCTGGAGTGGGAGGGGGGAGGAACATCCCATGTAGTGTAGGGGCAGATAGGGGGAGCAGTCTGGGTAGTAGTAGGAGCTCATTGGGTGCTGGTCACCTGAGCTCACACATAGAGGGATATATAAGGAGGGCACCAACTAGGATCAGGGTCAGACGCAGAGAGTAAGTGAGACGCAGAGAGTAAGTCAGATGCAGAGGACAAGCCTGCAGAAAGAAACAACAGCCCTGGAGAGAGAGTGGAGTAAAGAAGGAGACCCAGAGGGGGACAAAGAAGGGACCCAAGAACCCAAATAAGAACACCGGGTGAGGAGTCAGCAGAAGGGTACCGGAACCCAAGCTGGTGGGGGTAAAGACATTCCCCAGCCAGAGACCGGAGACCGTGGGCAGAGTCTGTCACGGTCACCCACTACATTCACCCTGAAGGCACACCACATGGAGGGTCAGGGAACCTGAGGCCAAAGGTTGCCCAACAGAAGGCCCGAGGGAGCTGGATTTAGGTGAATCACTGGTGGGGACGGCTGAAGGAAGGACAGAGGGAGAGCTCAGGGCCACGCTCTGGACTTGTTTGGGGGTTGGCCGGATCCAGGACCTGGTGGACGCAGCACGGCTCGGGAGGTCACTTGGAGCTAGAGTGACCAGGAACATCTGCAGTAAGTAAAGACCCTTAACTGCACTACCCGAGTCTGTCATCATTACCGGCTGCATCGCACCACCACAACCCCCATCCTCTGCGCCTGTCCCCTCTGAGGCTATACCCCTCCCGTTGGGGGTTATCCCACCAAGCTGCGCATCCACCATCAGCCTCAGCGGACCCTGCTGCAGCGGCGGCCACAGTGACCGCATCACAACGGGTGGCGTAGTCGACACAACGAACTTTAATAACATCAGTAAAGACTGCCACATAACCCTGAGCTTGACGCCCTGGGCACGGGACCGGGTCACAGCCGCTCGGAGACTACAACCCCCCATCTGATCCGGTGCCGGGTATTCCCCTCAAAAAGGAATATGTCCCAGGGGGCGCGTCAACTTTGGCGTAGTCGGCAGGATTACGTGCCCGCAACACCCGGGTACTGCGTGCCTGAAGAAAAGTGCAAGTTTACCTCAGAAAGAAGTCTCCCGCCGGTTCCGGAGGGTCCACGCCATCGGACTCCATCACCAGTCGTTTCCCGCCGATTGTCCGCCATTTCCAGCTTGTTCCCGCCATCTGCAGAGTTTCCCGCCACTGGGCGACGCTTCCCGCCAAAACCGCAGATTTCCCGCCTTGGAAGAGCAGCGGACGCCATTATGGGCGTGCCAAAGGAGGGCAAGAGGCCACCTCCCATCGTGGGCCAGGACAGAAAATGGCGCCAAAAGTGGAAACCGCCCCCACCAACAGAGACTGTGATGCTGGAGGTGTCTGTCAGCGTGAAAGAACTACCCCTGGAGCTGACAGTCACCGAGTTGCCCCGGGACCGCCCTCGAAGTGGGAGGAGACGAAAGAAAAGAGCAAAGATGGGTGTCGCTTGGAGCAGTCTAGAACGAGCGCACCCGGAGGCGAGGTGTCCAGAGCAAGAGCACCCGGAGTCGAGGAGAGAAAGAGTAGACCCGGGAATGGAGCGGCAGCAGAGCAGCACCGGCCCGCTGGCCAGGAGCCTGCAGAAGGAAGAAGGAGGAGAGCAAAGCAGCACCGGCCCGCTGGCCAGGAGCCTGCCGGAAGCAAAGCAGAGCAGCACCGACCCGATGGTCAGGAGCCTGCTAGAGTCAACAACCCCGCTAGGCTTAGCGGAGATCCTGGCGCAGCTTCCCCGAGATCGGGAGTGCGCGCGGAGTGCCCTGGAGGGCCTCGCGGGAAGGATGGCCCGAGTGCAGAGGGAGATCCTGGCGGAGTGGGGCCGGGAGATGGCCCAGCAAGCTGGAATCCGTCCACGGAACCCGCTCCCTTGGAAGAAGACACCGACTACCTCTGCGGATGACGCGGGAGGACCCAAGGCCGGAGACGGCGCAGGAGAGGGAGCGAGACGTATGGCAGCAGGTAAGGGGGACGCCTATACCCCATACCGGAAGACCACCCACCTGCCCCAGCTCCCCGTCGCAGAGCCCGAAGGTCCCCCTGCCGTACCCGAGACCGCCATGACACCGCCACCGACTAGGCCCCGACCGGAAGCCGCCGTCGCGACCCCAGTGACGTCACGCGTCGTGACCCGGAGCGTGGCGCAGGAAGAAGAGCCTCCGGCCTGGTCACAGGGCCTAGCGTTTCCGGGCGCCGCATCCAAAGCAGAGCCATCTACCTCCGCGGAGCCTCCGGCCTGGTCGCAAGGCCAGGTAACCCAGGGCGCCGCCGTCCTAACGGTGCCCTTCACCTTCCAGGTGCCCCAGGCCTGGCCGCAAGGCCTGGGCAACCCGGGCGCCATCACCACCGCGCCCGCGCCCGCAATACCAAGGGTGCCACACCTGGGGGAGGACCTCTTCGGCCAGCTCACATGGCCGGACGGGCGGCCCTTCATCTGGCCCGAAGGGTACCCTGAACTAGAGCGGCAGCAAAGACTAGGGCCCTTGTGTGAGCCCCTAATCCCGGCTCCAAAGCCCGTGACTCGGGTCTCGCCTCCACTCGAGGAAGCCCAGTTCGTGTGGGACCCCACGGGAGAAGATTTGATGGGGTTCACCGGAGAGACTCGGGCAGCTGCAGCAGAGCGTACCGAGTGTTGCCGTCAACAGCTGGCAGAGTTCAAGAGAGAGCGGGAGGAGAGGCGGGCCAGAGAGCAATGGGCCCGGACCCGCAGCGCGGAGCAAAAGAGCCGGACCAGAAGGGACCCCCGTGCAGCAGATCGTCCCCGTACCATCGGGACGGTAATAAAGTTTAATGCGCAGCATGGGTGGGGCTTCATAAAGGACCAGAACACCATGGGTGACGTCTTCGTTACCCGACGGGATGTCGAGTCTCACCTGCCAGAGGGTCACAAAGGCCGTGACCTCTACGTCGGTGACGAGGTAACGTTCACCCGGCACAAGTGTGCCAAGGGACCTTACGCCCTCCACGTGCATCGCCTGACAGAGGAGGAGTTGCGGTGTAGGGAGGAAGAGCCAGAAGACCCGGACGGGTTCAAGGCTAGGAGGTACTACGATTAAGAACAGTAGTAAAGAAAAACTGTATATAGTTACCCGTCGGGGTACACAAGAAACCGTGGCTGCTTTAACGTTTAGTCCCCGTTGGGACCAGTGAACAGTTTAACCCGTGTGTCCCTTACCCAAATCAGGCTGAGGACTGTGAGCAGCCATCCCTTTCCCTTACCTGGCCGGGGACTGAGAACGGCCAAATTCCCCTGTAAATAGTTGCGCTTCCTAAGGCGCCCCCTACTGGTTTTATAAGGAACTGCTTTTCAAAAGACTGTCGCACTTTACCTGGTCACGAGTTGCACGGTGACCAGAGGAGGAAGAAAGAAAGAGACGACGAGAATGTTATGATAATGTTTATATGAAAAAGTTTATATATATATAATATTTTATATGTTTTATATGTTTATAAAAATTTGTATGTTTGGTGTTTTTGTCTTTGCAGCCCGAGGACGTGCTGTGATTTACCAGGGGGGAATGTAGCACCCTGAGGATTCGGCTGCTACAGGGGTATTGCACCTCAACCCAGAGGTGTGATATTCCACTCCCGGGTAGGGAAGGAGTGTGGAACTGAGCTCAGATAGACTGCATGCACTACATACATCCCATTCCAGAGGAGCAGGCCGACGGCACTCCCACTTAGAAATGTGCAGGTGCGACCGAGCCTGTTCCTGGCTGGAGTGGGAGGGGGGAGGAACATCCCATGTAGTGTAGGGGCAGATAGGGGGAGCAGTCTGGGTAGTAGTAGGAGCTCATTGGGTGCTGGTCACCTGAGCTCACACATAGAGGGATATATAAGGAGGGCACCAACTAGGATCAGGGTCAGACGCAGAGAGTAAGTGAGACGCAGAGAGTAAGTCAGATGCAGAGGACAAGCCTGCAGAAAGAAACAACAGCCCTGGAGAGAGAGTGGAGTAAAGAAGGAGACCCAGAGGGGGACAAAGAAGGGACCCAAGAACCCAAATAAGAACACCGGGTGAGGAGTCAGCAGAAGGGTACCGGAACCCAAGCTGGTGGGGGTAAAGACATTCCCCAGCCAGAGACCGGAGACCGTGGGCAGAGTCTGTCACGGTCACCCACTACATTCACCCTGAAGGCACACCACATGGAGGGTCAGGGAACCTGAGGCCAAAGGTTGCCCAACAGAAGGCCCGAGGGAGCTGGATTTAGGTGAATCACTGGTGGGGACGGCTGAAGGAAGGACAGAGGGAGAGCTCAGGGCCACGCTCTGGACTTGTTTGGGGGTTGGCCGGATCCAGGACCTGGTGGACGCAGCACGGCTCGGGAGGTCACTTGGAGCTAGAGTGACCAGGAACATCTGCAGTAAGTAAAGACCCTTAACTGCACTACCCGAGTCTGTCATCATTACCGGCTGCATCGCACCACCACAACCCCCATCCTCTGCGCCTGTCCCCTCTGAGGCTATACCCCTCCCGTTGGGGGTTATCCCACCAAGCTGCGCATCCACCATCAGCCTCAGCGGACCCTGCTGCAGCGGCGGCCACAGTGACCGCATCACAACGGGTGGCGTAGTCGACACAACGAACTTTAATAACATCAGTAAAGACTGCCACATAACCCTGAGCTTGACGCCCTGGGCACGGGACCGGGTCACAGCCGCTCGGAGACTACAACCCCCCATCTGATCCGGTGCCGGGTATTCCCCTCAAAAAGGAATATGTCCCAGGGGGCGCGTCAATAGCGTGCAGCGTCCCTAGAGGAGGTGAGTGAGGGGCAGGAGGCCGCGATAAGCGGCCCTACTGAACCCAAGTGTGTACTGTACTGTATTGTATTTGTATCTGTATTGTAATTGTATTGTATTCCCTAGTCCATATTTAATTGATTACCCCCCCGTCCATATTTAAATTGATTCCCCTGAACACCCCCGTCCATATTTAACTGATCCCTCTGACCACATTAAATTGACCCCCCCGTCCTCATTTAATTGATCCCCGACCACCCCCCGTCCATATTAAAGTGATCCCCCTGACCACATTTAAATGATTGACCCCCCCAGCCCATAATTGATTGATCCCCCTTGTCCTATTTAATAGATTCCCCTTGTCCACTTTTACTCATCCCCAGTCCCTATCTATTTGCCTTATCCCCCACCATATTTAATTAACCCCTGTGCATAATTAGTTGATTGATTCCCCAGACCACAATTAATTATTTCCCCAGTCCATATTTATTGATATTATTGATACTTATTGATCCCCAGTCCTTAGTTAATTGACCCACCGTCCATACCTATTTATTTGCTTTACCCCCCATCCTATTTAATTAAACCCCCTGTCCATAATTAATTGATTGATTCCCTAGTCCACAATTAATTATTTCCCCAGTTCATACTTATTGATCCCAGTCCATAGTTAATTGACACACCGTCCATACTTAATTAATCCACCTGACCCACTCAGCTGATTCCCCGTCCATACTTAATTGATACTTAATTGATCCCCCGTCCATACTTAACTGATCCCGCGCCGATATCTAATCGATACACTTACACATCCCTAATTGATCCCCGTCCATACACCTATATATAAATAATTGTGTTTTGTACTTGTACATATATACTGACTGTATCCCCATATTTAGAATGACGTCCATGTTGGCCGGAGCCGTGCAGTGTACATCTTGCGCAATGTATGCATTCCCTGAGCTACCGCTCAGGGATCCATACTGCTGCGAGAGATGTGAGCATATCGTGCACTTGGAAGCCCAAATCCTGGATCTAAGTGCTCAGATAGCGGTACTGAGGAGCATCGACAACATGGAACGGAGTTTTCTGCTCACCGAGCAGACACTCAATGGGTCAACACTGGGGGTGGAGCTTAGTGGGGAAGCGCAGGCTGAACAGGCAGGGAGCTGGGTAACAGTTAGAAGGGATAGAGGGAAGAAGTATAGGAAGGCTGGTTCAGAACCGGCATTATTGGAGCACGACAGATCCTCTGACCGCCGGGGGAGTGTATGCTCCAGTAATGAGGGGGAGGGGGGAAGTGTAGGGCAGGCTAGACAGGTCCTGGTAGTGGGTGACTCTATTATTAGGGGGACAGACAGGGCAATCTGTCACAAAGACCGGGATCGCCGAACGGTGTGCTGCCTCCCTGGCGCTCGAGTCCGGCACATCGCGGATCGGGTTGACAGGTTACTGGGTGGGGCTGGCGAAGACCCAGCGGTCATGGTCCACATTGGCACCAATGACAAAGTGAGTGGTAGATGGAGGGTCCTTAAAAATGATTTCAGGGATCTAGGTAGGAAGCTTAGGGCAAGGACCTCCAAGGTAGTTTTCTCAGAAATACTACCAATCCCGCGAGCCACACAGGAGCGCCAACGGGAGGTTAGGGAGGTGAATAAGTGGCTAAAGAGTTGGTGCAAGGCAGAAGGGTTTGGGTTCATGGAGAACTGGGCCGACTTCGCTGTCGGCTACAGGCTCTACCGTAGGGATGGGCTGCACCTCAATGGGGAGGGTGCAGCGGTGCTGGGGAAGAAGATGGCTAATAGGTTGGAGGAGTTTTTAAACTAGAGACGGGGGGGGGGAACCAAGGAAATAGGTGGGATGTGAGGCAAGCAAGGGGGAAGGGGAGAAGTGAATATAATGAGGGTGGAGAGGGGGGTGGGGATAGTACAGTTAGATCGTTAGAGAAGAATAGGATGCTAAATAACCCCAAAGTTTTATCTTGCATGCTGACCAACGCAAGAAGCCTGACCAATAAGGCGGATGAGCTGCGGGCGCTTATATCGGAGGAGAGGTATGACATCGTAGGTATAACAGAGACTTGGCTAGACGATAGCTACGACTGGGCGGTAAATTTAACAGATTATAGTTTATTTAGAAGGGACCGGAAACAGGGGAAGGGCGGAGGAGTCTGCTTATATGTAAAGTCACGTCTAAAGCCCAGACTAAGGGAAGATATAGGAGAGGGAGAAGAGGGGGTCGAGTCCATGTGGGTAGAGATAGAGGGGGCAAAAAATAATAATAAAATATTACTGGGGGTCTGCTATAAGCCACCCAATATAACCGAGGAGAATGAGAAACTGCTATTAGGACAAATAGACAAAGTAGCAAAACATAATGAGGTGATTGTAATGGGGGACTTCAACTACCCGGATATTGACTGGGAAACAGAAACCTGTAGATCGCAGAAAGGAAAAAGGTTCTTGACAAATATCAAGGATAATTATCTCTCCCAACTAGTGCAGGAACCAACGAGAGGGAAGGCAGTGTTGGACTTAATATTGACTAATAGGCCTGATAGAATAACTGAGGTACAGATAGGGGGGCACCTAGGTAATAGCGATCATAATATTATCAATTTCAAAATGCCCTTCAGTAGGGTTATCAATAAGGGAACAACTAAAACATTAAACTTTAGGAGGGCGAAGTTTGATCAGCTGAAAGAAAACCTTCAACTTATAGACTGGGACAAAGTTCTTAATCAAGGAAATACGAATAGTAAATGGGAAACCTTCAAAAGAATTCTGAATACTCAGTGCGAGAGGTATATACCGTATGGGAATAAAAGGGCCCGAAATAAGAGGAAACCAATATGGTTGAATAAGAACGTAAAAGGGGCGTTAAATAGCAAAAAAGAGGCATTCAAGAGATTAAAACAGGAAAACAGCAAGGAGGCACTAATGTGTTACAAGGAAAAAACGAGAACCTGCAAAAAACAAATAAAAATAGCAAAGGAGGAAACAGAGAGACGTATTGCTAGGGAAAGTAGATCAAATCCCAAACTGTCCTTTACGTATATAAATAGTAAAAGGATTAAATCGAATAATATTGGACCGATAAAAAGTGATGAAGGCAAAATCATAGAGAAAGATGAGGATAAAGCTAATCTATTAAATAAATTTTTTTCGTCAACTTTCACAAAGGAAAAAGAACTAACAGGCGAAATGAGAAGTGACAAGCTTAATCCTCCACTAAGTATGACAAATCTAACCCAAGCTGGGGTACAGAAACGCCTCAGCAACATTAAAATAAACAAATCACCAGGACCTGATGGCATACACCCACGGGTACTAAGGGAACTAAGTAATGTGATAGACAGACCGTTATATCTTATATTTAAGGACTCTGTTGAGACTGGGTCTGTACCACTTGATTGGCGACAGGCGAATGTAGTGCCAATATTCAAAAAGGGAGCAAAAAGTAACACCGGAAACTATCGGCCGGTGAGTCTGACGTCCGTTGTGGGCAAAATTTTTGAAGGCTTTATTAATGAGGCAATCATGGAGCATCTTGATGCTAATAATCTATTAACCCCGAACCAACATGGATTCATGAGGAATCGCTCCTGCCAAACAAACCTGATTGACTTCTACGAGGAGGTTAGCTCTCGAGTAGATCAGGGGGAACCAGTGGATGTCGTGTATGTCGACTTCTCAAAAGCGTTCGATAGCGTGCCACATAATAGGTTGGTATACAAAATGAGAATGATGGGGCTGGGGGAAAATGTCTGCAAGTGGGTAGCTAACTGGCTAAAGGATAGAAGGCAGAGGGTGGTTATAAATGGAATATACTCAGATTGGGTAAGCGTCACTAGTGGGGTATCACAGGGGTCTGTACTAGGCCCAATGTTATTTAATATCTTTATTAACGACATAGTCAACGGGATAAATAGTAAAATATCAATATTTGCAGATGACACAAAGTTATGTAAAACAATTAATACAAAAGAGGATAGTGAAGACCTACAGAGGGATTTGGATAAGCTGGGTAGGTGGAGCATTAAATGGCAAATGAGGTTTAACGAGGAGAAATGTAAGGTCATACATATGGGAAGGAAAAATGGAAGTCACCAGTACTCACTGAATGGGAAATCATTGGGGAATTCAGAGATGGAGAAGGACTTGGGCATCTTGATTGATAGCAAACTAAATTGGAGTGCCCAAAGTCAGGCCGCTGCTGTAAGGGCAAACAGGGTAATGGGATGTATCAGAAGAGGTATAGCTGCAAAGGATGAGAACATTGTTCTTCCACTGTACAAAGCACTGGTCAGACCACACTTGGAATACTGTGCTCAGTTATGGGCCCCAATATATAGAAAGGATATAAATGAGCTTGAAAAGGTACAAAGGAGGGCAACAAAATTAATAAAGGGAATGGAGGGACTGCAATACCCAGAGAGGTTGGCAAAACTAGGACTATTCAGCCTGGAAAAGAGAAGGTTGAGGGGGGACCTAATAAATGTGTACAAATATGTTAGGGGACAGTATAGAGACCTTGCCCGGGATTTGTTCAAAAGGAGGGATATTACGGTAACAAGAGGGCATTCACTAAGACTGGAAGAGAAAAGGTTTCAGCACCAGCATAGGAAGGGGTTCTTTACGGTAAGAGCAGTGAGAATATGGAATTCACTGAGTGAGGAGACGGTAATGTCGGATTCACTAAACCAGTTCAAGCGGGGACTGGATGCTTTTCTAGATACCAGGCAGATTTCTGCATATACTTAACAATAGAATAAAATAGTAGGTCGATACAGGGATTTATTCTGACTGCTGGTTTCAGAGTCGGGAGGGAATTTTTCCTCAGGTGAAGATTGGCTAAATCATTTGGGGTTTTTGCCCTCCTCTGGATCAACTTTAGCAATTACAGAACTAACAGGTCGAACTTGATGGACGCAAGTCTTTATTCGGCTTTACTTACTTACTAACTATGTGACTGAATTAGCGCCGGTGCTACCCCTGTGGCTGAAACCCAAATGCTGCCAGGGAAAATTAAGTTCATTAACCCAATATCTACAGATTAATAGTGTTTTTTCTGGTGACTGGTTCCCTTTAAAATATACAAACACAGCCTACCAATAACCATAGAGGACACATAGATAACTGTTATACTTAAGCCCAAATCTTCCCTGTTATTTTGCATTGGAGTCTAGGAGACTCAAGTTATCACTCTACTTCTAGCTATAAAGTAGTGCTTGATAATTTGTGAACCCTTCAGAATTTTCCATATTGCTGCATAAATTTGACCTGAAACTACATCAGATTTTCGCACAAGTCTTACAAGTAGATAATGGGAACCAAATTAAACAAATGAGTCAAAAATATTAGACTGTAATTTTTTTTAAATGAAGAAAATTATCCAATATCACCTGTCTTGAGTGGTAACTGTTATGTTGGTGCTTTATCTCTGATGAATTACCCGCTTCAGGTCCTCCCACAACATTTCTCTAGGATTTGGGTCAGAATTTTGACTTTGCCATTCCCAAACTTTTACATTATTCTTTAACCCCTTACCACTTGGACAATTTTTTATTTTCTCTTCACCATCTTCCAAAAGCCATAACATTTTTTTTTTATTTTTCTGACAACTTAGCTTTAAAAGCGACTTGTTATTTTCTGAGATGAGTTGCAGTTTTGAATGGCACCATTCATTCTACCATAGAATTTTCTGAACAATGGGGAAAAAAAATCTTAGTGTGGTGTGTAAGGCAGCACTAGTCATCATAATGGGGAATACTCGCTGCACCGGGTAAATCAAAGCACACCAACAATGTCCTTCCGGTATTTCTTAATGCTGCAGTTTATTACACTTCATAAACCACAGTTCACACAGTCCATCTTAGTCCGCCACCGGCATATTTACACACTTAACATCCGGGAGTCTCTCAAGTAGCAGACAGGCCCAAGTAACAGCTTTCAGCAAGGTAATAAAATAGCAATGTCCATATTAATGTCCATATAACACAGGGTATTACCTTTGCCGGGTTTAGCTGCCTCAGTCCATTACTCCGCCCCCACTGTGGCTTTGCGGCTTCCCAGGTAGGGGTCTCCAGGCGTTGTTCCCTCAAAGGCCACTGACATCCACACAGGATCCAGGCTCTGCCTTTCAGGACTCTTACTCAAGCCTCTGCCTTTCAAGGCCACTAGCATCCACACAGGATCCAGGATCTGCATTTCAGGCACCAGGCTTCACTCGGCCTCACTAGGCCTCACACGGTCGGTGTCCCACACACACACGGGAACAGGCCTTACGCCTCTCTCACAGAACACACCTGTCTCCCATCAAGCAGGGTTTATATATGCATCCCGTACACACACACACACACACACACACACACACACACACACACACACACACACACACACACACACACATACTGACAGGACCTTGCTGATGTCACAGTCATGTGATCAGACGGACATTCTGTGCGTGCAGGACCTGTGCTATGTCACAGTCATGTGACCAGTCACCTGAGGGGGAAGGTACATGGTCAGGTAAAACACATCCTGGACCATTACCGTAATGCCAGCAAGTCGCTGCATTACAGGTGAAATGGTGAATAAAATGCAATTTACGATTACGGCAATACCAAACTTCTTAGATATTTTTTTTTATTATTTATGTAATGAAATTTTTTTTTAGAATTTGGTAAAAAAAAAAGTTTTCTGTTGATGGAAACATGAAAGTAAAGTCCAACACAACAGATATGTGAGAAATAGAGAACATAGGGTAGATCATTTTCAGAACTGCAGACTATACTTATTGCCTAAAATGATCTAACCTGTAACCATGCACAGTATTGTGTCCCCATTAATGGAAAGATTTATCAGGTTATATCACTCAATTGTATTACCGTGCAACTCTTGTACGTAGGCTGTCTGGTATTGCAGTTCAGTCTCATCCATAGGTTGTGTCCGATACTGTTGCTTAGTCTTTTTCTCTTGCACAGTGATATGCTTCAATACCAGACATAGCCTAGGGACACCAAATGTTTTTTTTTTTTTTTAAATGCAGTTCATTTTTTTTCAATCCTATACAACCCCTTTTATTTTTACCCAGAAATGCAGTCTTGCCATTCAGATTGATACATTTTTATTATGTCATTCTATAGGAATCCCAGATTGTTCTAGCTGTGTTTTAGGGACTAATATTGGTTGGATTTATGACATTATCCGTCATGATGTTTTTCTCCATAGCAGCTCGATAGATTTATTGACTTGCTGAAGGTGAGCTATGGAGAACAGTTCACACTATTCATGTAGACCTCATTCACTTGAGTATAAAAAGATCTATGAATCACATTTCTGATGAAAACTTTAAAGAAAAATAACCGTGGGTATGTGATTTCTACAGAAATGTAGTTCTCTTCTCATAAGATTTTCCTAGTTCTCCTTGTCTGCAGAATTTGCACAAAGCTTTCGGGAGACTTGTCATTCATTGACTATGTCTGTTCTGAGGAGGCTTTAAGTGTTTTAATAGCATATGTACAGAAATTGAGTGCTCAAGAATGAAAGGCAGCCACAATGCTGGTTTTTATAATACATGTTATATTGTATAAAAGGCACAAGCAGTGAACAATTGAAACGAACCATGCATTTGAATATAAAGCAAATTTTCTGTATCCCTTATTAAATGGTATGATTTTCAAAATCAGTTGAAATGTATTTATTCGTGTGTGTTAAAAATCAAGGCCATGTTTTACAAAGGAAATGGTGAATTTTTTTGGGGAGGGGATTAGATACAAAGTGTTAAATTTTTTGCTTAGTCAAAACTTTTAACAATAAAACTTTGAGCTCCCGCTAGGGGTAGCGCCGCGGCTTACTGTATAATATTTATATATGGAGCCATATAGCAGTATATTTCTCCCCCTAGCTGTGGTTATAGGCAGCTACAATTTCGAACTATACCAGAAAATATAACTCTAATGCAATGTTAACATCACGTTTTTACCTTATATTCATTGGGTCCATAACGACAGAGCACACTGTGACTCCGTCTGCATCATTACTGTCAAAGACCGTATCAGCATACACGCCCGAATCCCGTTTTGTGGGGATTCAGACATAAGCCCACGAACATAAGGTAAAATGTAATATGAACTTTGCCTAAAAACACATATTCTGTTATCTATCCGCACTCTTTCACCATCCTTATTAAATACTTCTTTCTAGTTGAGAAGGTGGAAGGAGCAAAAGAATGTCTTAAGTTATTCCATAAAGGGGATATTAGTCCAAATGTTTGTGGAATGGGGCTTCAATATACAGTATGATCTTTAATTTTTTTTCCCACACACTTTTGGAGTGATAAAGCCATATAAGTAAAACTTGTTATTTAGATTATAACACCCATTGTCAAGGACATTGTTACATACAACTGGCATGACACTGTTCCAAAAATGTGTAATGCAGGTAGTGTCCGCATTGATTGTAAATGGATAATGCTCTGTCAGTAATAAGTGTAACACAAAGTGCGCCAAAAATAATGGTGCCACACAGCTCCCCAACAAAAGTAGTGTCCCACATAGTGCCCCCAACAATAAGTGCACCAAACCATGCCCCTGAGAGTAATAATATCAAAAATATCTGTGCAAAGCAGATACTGCATCCACACCTTCAGAAATAACTGTGCTGCATAGTGTTCCCCAGAAATTAAAAATAATCCATTACTCAGATGTAATATCCAACAGCTACTACCTTTTAGTGCTGAGCTGTGCTCTATACAGAGCAGGCAGGTATGATCATGATATTGCATTGAGCTGGGCTGCCCTGGAGATGATCCCACTCATAGATTTAACGCCTAGTGGCCTGGGAGATAGATGGCAGCTAGTGATGAGCGAGTATGTTTTGTTAACCCTTTCGCCGAGTATGCTCAGCCGAGCACCGAGTATTTATAGCGTGCTCGGGCTTCAAGTTTTCGTCGCTCGTGAACATGATTTGCAACTGTTTGACAGATTTAATACATGTGAGGAATGCTGGAAAAGCAGGCATTCCTCACATGTATTAAATCTGTTAAACAGTTGCAAATCATGTTCACTGAGCGACGAAAACTTAAAGCCCAAGCACGCTATAAATACTCGGTGCTCGGCTGAACATACTCGGCGAAAGGGTTAACAAAACATACTCGCTCATCACTAATGGCAGCTAGTGATGAGCGAGCATGCTCGCTACTGCTCGGTGCTCGCCCGACCATCTCACTGCTCCGGGTTGCTCGGGCGGGAACTCTAGTCCCCTCCCTGCATGTTTTGCGCTCTTTAGAGAGCCAATGAACATGCAGGGATTGCCTGCCATGCACTGTAATGCCATAGCCATGTTGGTTGTGGGCATTACAGTGATTGGCTGGCCGCACAGCGTCATCAGGTCTATATCAGACCTGGCGCCGCCATGCTCGTCAAAGTCACTCCAGATCAGACAGTGTAGGGAGAGCTGTTGCAGCATTAGGGAGAGATTTGATTGTGTATTAGGTAGTGTAGGGAGAAAAACAGTACATTACACATATCCATCTTAACAAACAGTCCTTCTGAGGACTAATCCATCTGTAGAGATATCAGGCAGGCAGGGTGTATAGGCAGGCAGGCAGTGTATATAGCAGACTGCAGTAAATATAGCAGAAGAGGCTCCATTCCAATTCTGCCTTCTGCTGCTGTTAGATATTTCTATACAAAGGCCCAGGTCTTAGGGGCCAGGAATACTTTTCTTTGGATCTTAATCCTCATTATTTGCTTAAAAAGCAATCTGGAGAAAACCGTTTTTACTGCGCCATTTGCTTGTTGGCACTGCAGAATACAGCCAGGTCCTTTCCATATTAGAGCGCTAGAAATCCAGCTATTTAAAACTGTGTTTTCTCCGTCACACGGATCACATATACGTTGTCAGAAAGTACTGCCATTTCTGGCCTCCATTAAAAATTTCCTTTAGTGTGTCAGTGAAGCAATTCACAGCAGTTTGCTGTTCAAACTACTTACCTACAGGCCAGGTATTTAAAACTTTGTTTTCTCCATCACACGGATCACATATAAGTTCGCTCCAAACTCAGTCATTTGTAGTGAGCGTGGAAGATACTGTCCTCCATTTAAAATGGGCAAGGCACGTGGCAAGGGACGGGGAACTGGACGTGATGGTAATGGTGCATGCAGAGGCCAAGGACAAGGCCGTGGGCAAGCCGAAATTGTGCCACAACAAACACCCACATCTTCTTGCCTGACCTTCCTGTCACAATTTCTAGGGGACGGCAGCACACCACTATTGAACCCATAGCAGTGTCAAAAGGTTGTTGGTTGGATAGCGGATAATGCTTCCAGTCACTTAGCCATCACCACCACCCTGTCTTCCACACGGTCAAGTCTCAGTAGCCGTGAGTCTGGACCGCATATTCCTCACCCTGATCCTCCTTCCTCCCCCCATGGCGAGTACTCAGAGACAACTGATCCTACACTTGGACACTCTGAAGAGCTGTTCACTTTTCCATTTATAGATTCGGGCCTCTCGCCTGGTCCACTTGAAGCGGGGCAAGAGGAGATCGCGTGTAGCGATGCCCAAATATTTGAGCAGCCAAGGTCACACGAAGGCGACGGTGGGAAAGTGTCACAAGAGGTGGACGATGATGAGACACAATTGCCAGAAAGGAGAAGGACCAGGTGGTGGATGATATAGTAACTGACCCAACCTGGCAGGAGGACATGCAGAGCGAGGACAGCAGCACACAGGGGGAGTGAGGCAGAGCATCCCAACAGGCAGGAAGAAGCAATGTGATGGCCGCAGACAGAAGGCAGGCAACCGTTCCCCGTAACACCAACACGAAGGAAGTTGCCAGTACAACTGTTAGGTCTTCCCGAGTCTGGTTGTTTTTTAAAGACTCTGCCGATAACCCCAAAAAGGCCATTTGCACCACCAGCCAGGCCAGCATCAGCAGAGGTGGCAAAACGACCAGCCTGACCACCACCAGCATGATCAGGCACATGGCAGCAAAGCACGCGACTTTGTGGGCCGAACCCCAGGGTCCAGGAACAGTGTCTACGGGTGGCACCATTGCTTCTTCCGCTGTTGTGCATGCAAGCCAATCCCCTGTCCATGGTGCATGCGAAGATGCCTCCTGCCCTGCACCTGTCGTTGCACACTCTCAAGTAGCAGCATCAGGAAGCACGTCCATGTCCTTGTCCCAGTGCAGCGTTCAGTTGTCCATACCCCAGTCCTTGTAACTCAGGAGCAAATATGCAGCCAAATCCCCACAGGCCACACTACTAAATTCTCACATTTCACGACTGCTTGCGCTCGAAATGTTGCCTTTTAGGCTCGTGGAGATGGAAGCATTCCGCAACCTGATGGCGGCGGCCGTACCTCGGTACTCGGTCCCCAGCCGCCACTATTTCTCCCGGTGTTCCGTCCCCGCATTACACAAGCTCGTGTCCCAAAATATTAGCCGTGCTCTCAACAACGCAGTTACCAGTAAAGTCCACCTAACCACGGACTTGTGGGCAGAGACGGTACATCTCGCTGACGGCACAATGGGTTAACATAGTGGAAGCCGGGACCAAGTCGGACCTTGGGACGGAACACGTCCTCCCGACGCCAAGGATTGCGGGCCCTAGGTCAATCAGGGTTGCCCCCACGGTCTACAGCTCCTGCACCTCAGCCTCCTCCTCCTCTTCAGCCTCCATCTCCGAAATGACCACATCAGTCACAATCTTGAAGCACTGCCTCGGCCAAGCGGCAACAGGCTGTGCTGAAGCTAATATGCTTAGGTGAAAAATCGCACAATGCTGAAGAGTTGTGGACAGCTCTGAAAGAGCAGTCAGATCTGTGGCTCACACCGCTGAACCTACAGCCAGGCATGGTCGTGTGTGACAATGGCCGGAACCTGGTGGCAGCTCTGAGGCGAGGCGAGCTCACACTCGTACCATGCCTAGCCCATGTGCTTAACCTCGTGGTTCAAAGGTTTCTCAAATCCTACCCGGAGCTACCGGATCTGCTTGTTAAATTACGCCGCCTGTGTGCCCATTTTAGAAAGTCAGCTACAGCTTCTCCTGCCCTTGCAGTGTTTCAGCAGCGTTTGCAGCTTCCTCCTCACAGACTGGTGTGTGATGTCCCCACGCGTTGGAACTCTACACTGCAGATGTTGGGAAGGATTTGTGAGCAGAAGAGGGCAGTTGTTGAGTACCAGCATCAACAAGGCCGTCGGTATTCATTTCAGACTCCACACATAAGACCTCAGGAGTGGACATGGAACATGGATGTCAGACATATGTACCATCCTCCAAAACTTTGAGGACTCCACCAAGATGGTGAGCGGCGATGACGCCATAATTAGCGTCACCATCCCGCTTCTTTGTCTTCTGAAATGCTCTCTGCTCACAATCAAAGAGGATGCATTGCAGGCGGAGCACGATGAGATGGAGCAAGGAACCATACAGGGTGATTACACACAGCCAAGCCTCATCTCATCCCAACGTGGATTGGGTAACAATGAGGAGGAGGAGGTGGAGGAGGAAGGACAGGAGCTAGTTTCATGCACTATAGACGGTACTACCTGCACAGCTGTCAAACCGTCTGTTCAGCGTGGATGGCCAGAGGACAAAGAGGAGGAGGAGGAGAGCATGGTCAGTCATCCTCTTAGTGAGGACACGGAAGTCTTGCCTGTTAGTAGTCTGGCACGCATGGCTGAGTTTATGTTATGCTGCCTTTCTCATGACCCTCGCGTTCTCAAAATTTTGGGTGACAGTCATACACTGGTTGGTGACACTTCTAGACCCACGCTACAAGGAGAACTTTATATCTCTTATTCCTGAGGCGGACAGGTCTATAAAAATGGGGCAGTACCAGAAGGCCCTTGTTGCGGAACTATTAAAAAAATTCCCATCTGAAAACGCTGGCGGCAGAGGGCACACTTCGTTGGACAACCAAGGAGTACAGGTGAGAGAGACACAACTTCAATCCAGCAGAGGCAGGGGAACACTGTCAAAGTTCTGGGAGAGTTTTCTCAGACCCTCCCATCGCACAGGCCCTGAGGCGCAGGGTACTCTCACAAGGAGTGCAAAGTTTGGGAAGATGCTGAAGGAGTACCTTGCCGACCGTACCAACATCCTCCGTGATTCCTCTGTGCCTTATAATTATTGGGTATCCAAGCTGGATACGTGGAATGATCTGGCTCTCTATGCCTTGGAGGTCCTGGCCTGCCCTGCCGCCAGCGTTTTATCAGAGCGGGTTTTTAGTGCCGCTGGTGGAATTATAACTGATAAGCGCATCTGCCTGTCAACTGAAAATGCTGACAGGCTGACTGTTATAAAAATGAACAAGGGCTGGATTGGGCCAGACTTCTCAACACCACCGAATGATAGCAGCGTAACATAAACTCAAATCCAGTGTCTTTTCTTGGGAGATGTATTCCCATGCACCTTTTCACACCCACACATGGGTATACGCTTCCTGATTTTGGCTATTTGCTCTTGTCCTCTTCCTTCTCCTCATCCTCCACCACCATATCACCAGGGTGACCGTGGTCCATGATGCAACACCCACATAATTTTTTTAAAGGGTGTTTATGATGCCCGTAAAAAATTTTTTTTATACAGTATGTTCATGTATACCCCCCAGGAGTAAATGTTTGTCAGCCCATACACTTAGTGCATGGGCATTACAAGTATAGGAGGACCGCTCCTTTCTAATGGGAACATTTTTTTATGAAGCCCTCCTCCACGTCTCTTCCAAGGGTCATTGAAGAGCCTCCAAATTTTTGCCAGCCCTTGCATTCACTGCATAGGCCAACACTATGGGAGACTCTCTCCTTTCTAATGGGAATTTGTCGTTACTATGGCACTGCTCTATGTGTGTTTAAATTCTTAGTGGGGTTTTTCCTAAAATTGGTCAGCCATTGGACTCACTGCATACCCTATAACTGTATAGCAGACTCTCTCCTTTCTAATGGGAACATGTCGTACCTTGTTACTGTGGCCCTGCTCTGTGTGTCTTTAAATTCTTAGTGGGGTTTTTCCTAAAATTGGTCAGCCGTTGGACTCACTGCATACCCTATAACTGTATAGCAGACTCTCTCCTTTTTAATGGGAACATGTCCTACTTGTTATTGTGGCCCTGCTCTGTGTGTCTTTAAATTCTTAGTGGGGTTTTTCCTAAAATTGGTCAGCCGTTGGACTCACTGCATACCCTATAACTGTATAGCAGACCCTCTCCTTTCAAATGGCAACATGTCGTACCTTATTACTATGCCCCTGCTCGATGTGTCTTTAAATTCTTAGTGGGGTTTTTCCCAAATTTTGGCAGCCCTTGCAGTCACAGCATGGGCATTACCACTATAGGAGACCCGCTCCTTTATAATGGGAACATTTTTTTTACTGAGACCCTCCTCTGTGTGTCTTCAAAGGGGTATTGGGTTGCGTACAAATTTTTGGCATCCCTTGCAGTCACTGGATACGCAAAAACAGTATAGGAGACCCACTTGTTAATAATGGGAACAACAAAGCATAGCCGGCTGATGGCTCTCTAACAATAGCTAGGGCCGACTGCTGGCCTTTTAAGAATAGTAAGGGCCGTCTGATGTCCCTATAAAAATAGGCTTTATGACTTTCAGGGTCCCCCCATCATAAATAAAACAGGATGTGTCTGATGATGTGTCACACACCACATTGCCAGATAAGGTTGTAATATGTTAAAATTACATTTCCCGGTGAATGCATTTGTCTTAAAAAATAACGTGAAAAAAACAAAACAATAGGATCTTTCTTTAGTATAAAAAACAGCGTCACCAATTTAACCTCAATGTAATCACATTGTTCAGCTCATGCACCTCCTCCTCCATCTCTGAAATGACCACATCAGTTACAAGCTGACAGCACTGCAGCACTGCCTTGGCCAAGCGGCAATAGGCTGTGCTGAAGATAACATGCTTAATGCTTAATTGACAAACCGCCCAGCTCTGCAGAGTTGTTGAAAGCTGTAATACAGCAGCCTGATCTGTGGCTCTCACCGCTGAACATACAGCCAGGCATGGTCGTGTTTGACAATGGGCGGAAAATGGTGACGGAGAAATGACAGCCGGGGTAGATACGGTTTCCCTCTATGCCAGTCCTTTCACCGAGCTAAAGAATATGGCTGTGGTGAAATACAACTCCCACTGAGAAGCTGTTTCAGATTGAAAAACATTGTGCCCACCAGAGGATTTGATTCTGAGGGCTAACTTTTCTCACCCGCTCAAGAGCCCCATAGCAGCTGCAAAGTTAGCACTATCATGAACTCTCCTGAGGTAGAAGCCAAGGCACACTGGTGGGACCGTCCAACCCTGCCGAGAAGCAGTCCTGGCTAAGAAAAGTGTGTGGGAAGGTTCCCGGACACTCTATAGCTGCTTTTTTTTTTTACTGAGGATGAAATACATGCAAACACGGGGAGAACATACAAAGTCCTTGCAGATGTTGTCCATGCTGGGATTTGAACCCAGGATCCCAGCGCTGCAAGGCTTCAGTGCTAACCACTGATCCAATGTGCTGCCGTTCACCCTCTAATATCTAACAGGCTAAAGAAACTTGCACCTACTGCCACTCTATCTTCAACCCCTTTGTGAGAAAATGTATTTGGGCAGCCACTCAGTCTCCCAAATAAAATTCCTGAGACGGAAATTGGGGATGGCTTTGGTACTGGAACTGGGGGCAGTGCTAATACCATGGCGTCGTACCATAGTTTGCTGGAAATATTCCAGGCTCGTAGGAGGCAAGCAAATTCCCACAGAAAAGTACCAGCAGTAATGTTCAGGCCACATTTCAAGTGCAAGCAGCTTTAGAGGACTTCCTGGGAGAAATGACACGCAGGGTAGATACGGTTTCCCTCTATGCCAGTCCTTTCACCGAGCTAAATATAACTGTCAGCAAAAAAGTTGTGGACTGGCTCTGTACCGTCCCTGGCCACACTCACCTGGCCACACTCACCTGTCCACGTTTTTGTGGTTAGGCGGTCCTTCTCAGTAAGTGCACTGGGGAGGGTGCGGGTAATGTTGTGGGACCCGTGCTTGTGAAAGGCAGAGGCAATACCGGGAAATATCGTGGTGGCTGGGGACCGAGTATGGACACCCAGCCGCCGCCGGCATGAGGTTGCGAAAAGCTTCCACCTCCACGATCTTAAAAGGCCATATTTAAAGTGCAAAGAGCTGCCCAGAAATCTGGCAGTTTAGTGTTGTGGCCTGTGCGTGGGTGGGTGGCTGGCTGGCTGCATACATGCACTTGCATTTCAAGTAACAGAAAACTAAGCAGATTGTGGCCTCTATCATCATCATGGCCTCACCTCGGCACTATGAACTCTCCTGAAGGAGAAGCCAAGGCCCACCTGAGGAGTCTCCGGTTCTCTGGTGTGCCCGTCCAACCCTGTCGAAAAGCAGCCCTGGCTAAGAAAAGTGTGGGGGAAGGTTCCCGGACACTCTATGACAGCTTTTTTAATGTGGATCGGCCATGCTTATGCATGTTATTTCTCAAAACGCATTACACATCAGGCCATTGTCCAACTCTGTATTCAAGAAATTAAATGTGCAAAGAAAGATGTGTGTGTGTCAAAGCACCACCGACAAGTGCGAGTTGATGTTGGATGGGCTGCAATTGCTTCTGCAACAAGCTCAATTACAGGACTTCTTGGGAGAAATGACACGCAGGGTAGATACGGCTTCCCTCTATGCCAGTCCTTTCACCGAGCCAAATACAACTGTCAGCAAAAAAAGTTGTGGACTGGCTCCGTACCGTCCCTGGCCACATTCACCTGTCCACGTGTTTGTAATTAGGCAGTCCTTCCCAGTAAGTGCACTGGGGAGTGCACGGGTAATGTTGTGGGACCTGTGCTTGTGAAAGGCGGAGGCAATACCGGGAAATATAGTGGCGGCTGGGGACCGAGTATGGACACCTGGCCGCCGCCGGCATGAGGTTATGAAAAGCTTCCACCTCCACGAGCCTAAAAGGCCACATTTCAAGTGCAAGCAGCTGTCAAAAATTTGGCAGTATAGTATTGCAACCTGTGGGTGGGTGGCAGCCTGCATACTTGAGCTTGCATTCCAAGGAGTGGGGTAGGGACAACTGAACGCTGCTGTGGGACAAGGACGTGGACGGTGATTGTTGCAAGTCTGCAATGACAGGTGCATGGCGGGAGGCATCTTCGCATGCGCCAAGGATCACTTATGATGGGCACACTTTTAGGCAGTGACCTGGGAGTCAGAGATGCTTCCAGAGGTCTTCTCCATGCTGTTCCCATGTCTTTTTAGCACTGTATACATGTGTCTGATGATGTGTCACACACCACATGGCCAGATAAGGTTGTAAAATGTTAAAATGACATTTCCTGGTGAATGCATTTGTCTTGGTTGAAAGCAATGCCAAAGTGCAAAAACGCATCAAAAACGCTACGTGTGAACATAGCCCAAGGTGTGGAGGAGTATTTTTGTTTTTGGTTATTTATTTTGCCTTATATACAAGTCATTACCCTGGAAAGGATGTTCCTTAACATATTTCCCAGGAAAATCCATTTTGGTTTTGTTTTTGTATGTTTTATCATGAGTCCGTAAAAGTGGCGTAATACTCTGACCACGTTGTTCACAGCAGTGATCTGGGAGTCAGAGATGCTTCCAGGGGTCTTCCCCATGCTGTTCCCATGTCATTTGTTTGCCATAGACTTACATTGGGCTCGTTGCTCGGGTTGAGCATCTGAGTATTCCAATTTGTTCGACCCGAGCAACGAGTACCCGAGCATTTTAGTGCTCGCTCATCACTAATGGCAGCTCCTGGAACAGATGCCTTGTTTGCACCTCCACCCCATACCTGTATACTGAGAGCAAAAATCCTGTTCAAAGGTGTGCTTCCCTGAGGGATTTGGGGCACAGAGCAAGAAAACAGGGCTGATGACAGAAGGCCTTTAACATGACAATATAATTGCCTATAATGTGCTGATTAGAGGCTGCTTGGAGATTCAGTAAACACATTAATATTAAATCTAGTATCAAGACCTAGCAGTTGTTTAGAATTCAAAAGCCTTAGGCTTAAATTACAAGTTGTCATGTTGCATTTTTGAGCTGAAACAACACTCCAAAAATTGTGCAAAAATGCAGGATTTACTTATTTTGCATTAATTGCAAAAAATGTGACATGAATTGTACATGTGCACTGTTATGGCAAGAGGTGATGTTTTCATTCGCTTTACCTAGGCCAAGAAGCTATTAATGCCACAAGCACTGTGTGTGATTTGTTCCCATAGGCTAGGGCAGATTGTAATGTGGCATTAGGACATCGCACCTAATGATTTCCTATGGTGTCCGATTGTGGCCTATAGTGAATGCGACACAGAATTTCAATTGTTTTGGAAAGCTGCTCGTAAGTGGCACATCACTTACTCTCCATAAACTTCAATACCACTTGCATGTAACTTGTCTGTGATTTGGCTGCTTTATTTACTGCAAAATCACAGCTCTAAAATAGTCGTTCAACCGCAAGTCGCAGACAAGTTGCACAGATTGTTTTGGTTGCGTGGCAAGTGTTGCCATGTAGCCTACGGCTATGTTCGCACGATTAATTTTTGGAGAGTTTTTGATGTTGCTGATTTTCTGCACCATTTCTGCACACATTAAAGGGGTATTCCCATCGCCAAGATCCTATCCCAATATGTAGTAGGTGTAATAATAATAATATTAGCAAATGCCTCCAATTACAAATGTAGTATAGTTTTTCTGATTCGCTATGTCTCTTTCCTTATGTGCAGGCATTGCAGGACCTTAGGTATCCATGGTTACGACCACTGATATTGTGACAGCTAGTTGCTAGTGTTCGTAACCATGGATACCTAAGGTCCTGTAACTCCTTATTTACCCACAACTTTCTAGACCACAATGTTTGAATTCACACTTGAGTTTTATACGATCAATAAAGTATTTGCTGTGTAGGGCCACAAAAATGGCCCTGTGTATTAATCTTTTCATGACCTTTGCGACTTTCCATTTTTGCACTTTCATTTTTGTCTCCTCTTTTTCCTAGAGTCATAATTTTTTTATTTTCCCATCCCCATAGCCATATGGGGGCTTGTTTTCTGCGGGACGAGTTGTACTTTTGAATGACACCATTCATTTTATCATTTGATGTACAAGAAAACAGGAAAAAAAACTCCATGTGCGTTGAAATTGCTGGCATTAACAGGAGGATTGTAATGACAGGCATGGGGGCCATCGGCAGACCCCTGACTGTCATGACAACCCATCAGTGCCTCACAATCATGTGACAGGGGCGCCGATGGGGCGGAATGTGTTAAATCCCAATGTTAGTAATTGACTTCCCGATGTAACTGGTTAACAGCTGACTGAGTAAATCATTCATCATGTGCAAGGAAAAATGTGGGCTCGGCTTGCAAGCCCACATCAAAGGCAGGGACACGACCTTTGACGTAAATTTGAGTTAAAGGTTGTGAAGGGGTTAACTATTGAGGTGGGCGAACCCGAACAGTAAAGTTCGGGGTCCATACAAAACACCTAGTGTCCATGCACGGACCCAGAACATGAACTTCTCCAGGAAGTTTGTGTTAGTGTTTGGGTTCGGCAGCCTGAACATCAGCTGTTTCCAACCCTGTCATCTGTGTGACAGCGCGAGAAACACTGGTGGCTCTGATCGGCGGTAATATCGTTACCAGTGCCAGCAGTCAGAGAACTGCTGTTCCCATGCTGTCAAATAACAGCTTGTGAGCCAGCAGCTCTGACAGGTGTCGGCTGATGAGAGTGCTACTCTCATCAGCATATGCTTGCTGATGCTGATAGCAGCGAGAGTAGGCGCCACTGATGAGAGCATTCATCAGACGACGCCTGTGCGATAAATAAATAAATAATAAAAAAAAATCACTTGGGGTCTCTTCTATTTTTGAGAAACAGCACAGGCAAAACCGACAGCTGAGGGCTGCAACCCCCAGCTGTCAGCTTTATCATGGCTGGTTATCAAGAATAGAGGTGTCCCCAAGCCATTTTCTTTAAAATTATTTAAATAAATTTAAAAAAAATGGCGTTGGGTCCCCTCTATTTTTGACACAACCAGCCAAGCTAAAGCAGACAGCTGGGAGCTGGTATTTTCGGACTGGGAAGGGGCCATGGATATTGGTCCTCCAAGACCTAAAAATAGCAGCCCGCAGCCTTCCCATAAAAGACGTATCTATTAGATGCGCCAATTCTGACACTTTGCTCGGCTCTTCCCGCTTGCCCTGGTGCGGTGGCTGCTGACATCAAGCCCTCAGGTTAGTAATGGAGAGGCAGGTTTCAGCCCTCAGCTGTCAGTTTTGCCTGCGCTGGTTATCAAAAATAGAAGAGACCCAATGTCTTTTTTTATTATTATTATTTATTTATATCACAGGCGCCGGCTGATAAATACTCCCATCAGTGGTGCCTGCACTTCACTGTTACCAGCAACAGCAGGCGTAGGCTGATGAGAGTAGTACTCTCTCTTCAGCCGACGCCTGTGACAGCTGTTGGCTCACCCTATCATCTGACAGCGTGGAAACTGCAGCTCTCTGACCGGTGGTAATGATTTTACCAACATTTACAGCATGTGTTTGCTGCGCTGTCATGCAGATGACAGCATGGCAAACAATGGATGTTCAGGCCCCCCATTCATCTGAATGTGGTCTGGGTTGAAGTTCAGGTCCCGTTCTGGATCCTGAACCAAAGTTTTTTTTTTGGATGTTCAGCCGGACCTGAACATCCACGGGTTCGCCCATCACTAGTTAACTATCCATTTAGTATGTGCCATTAGTTTGGTCTCCTGAGTAGCCTCGGTGCACGGGCAAGCATTAGGCTGCCTTCCCACAATGAGGTTTTGGTGAGTTTTTGATACTGCAGATTTTTCGCACCCATTAAGAAAAATAGGCTACTTACATTTTTTTTTTTAAATATGCATAGTCAAAAACTCACCAATATCTCATTGTGGGAACTTAGCCTTAGTGCATGAACTTTAGAAGGACAATTCGGGGCAGTCCTGCTGCACTTCCTGCTGTCAGTGTGTTTTATGTGTTTGGAATTTTTCTTTAACGATGTAGCGGATTGGAGCACTTTGCTCGGCCAATCAGGGCCTCACTACGGACAGTTTTATATATGTGTTATGCTCAAGTATTGGAAGCCGTCTTCTCATTCCTATAGAAAGCTTTTAAATCTTTTCTTTTTTTATTATTATTAATCTTTATCTTCTCATTAATCCTATTGCTGACAATGCATATATAGACACATTGTTTTCTCTCTGGTATATATATCTCTATCCCAACTCAAGATTAATTTGAGCAGTTTTCCATTTCACCAGTACTACTTCGGCCTGGCTATAAGTCATCTATACTTCCATTTATGTACTCAAGGCCAAGCACAGATTTATCTTCAGCTTTTGATATGCTTCCCTGATCCTCACACCCTGCATGACACTAAATTATTATTAATGCCTTCACTTATTATATACAGTACAGACCAAAAGTTTGGACACACTTTCTCATTTAAAGATTTTTCTGTACTTTCATGACTTTGAAAATTGTACATTCACACTGAAGGCATCAAAACTATGAATTAACACATTTGGAATTATATACTTAACAAAAAAGTGTGAAACAACTGAAAATATGTCTTATATTCTAGGTTCTTCAAAGTAGCCACCTTTTGCTTTGATGACTGCTTTGCACACTCTTGCCATTCTCTTGATGAGTTTCAAGAGGTAGTCACCGGAAATGGTTTTCACTTCACAGGTGTGCCCTGTCAGGTTTAATAAGTGGGATTTCTTGCCTTATAAATGGGGTTGGGACCATCAGTTGTGTTGTGCAGAATTCAGGTGAATGCACAGCTGATAGTCCTACTGAATAGACTGTTAGAATTTGTATTATGGCAGGAAAAAAGCAGCTAAGTAAAGAAAAACAAGTGGCCATCATTACTTTAAGAAATGAAGGTCAGTCAGTGTGAAAAATTGGGAAAACTTTGAAAGTGTCCCCAAGTGCAGTTGCAAAAACCATCAAGCGCTACAAAGAAACTGGCTCACATGAGGACTGCCCCAGGAAAGGAGGCTTCTGAGGAAAAGTTTATCCGAGTCACCAGCCTCAGAAATCGCAGGTTAACAGCAGCTCAGATTAGAGACCAGGTCAATGCCACACAGAGTTCTAACAGCAGACACATCTCTTCAACAACTGTTAAGAGGAGACTTTGTGCAGCAGGCCTTCATGGTAAAATAGCTGCTAGGAAACCACTGCTAAGGACAGGCAACAAGCAGAAGAGACTTGTTTGGGCTAAAGAACACAAGGAATGGACATTAGACCAATGGAAATCTGTGCTTTGGTCTGATGAGTCCAAATTTGAGATCTTTGGTTCCAACCACCGTGTCTTTGTGCGACGCAGAAAAGGTGAACGGATGGACTCTACATGCCTGGTTCCCACCGTGAAGCATGGAGGAGGAGGTGTGATGCTGTGGGGGTGCATTGCTGGTGACACTGTTGGGATTTATTCAAAATTGAAGGCATGCTGAACCAGCATGGCTACCACAGCATCTTGCAGCGGCATGCTATTCCATCCGGTTTGCGTTTAGTTGGACCATCATTTATTTTTCAACAGGACAATGACCCCAAACATACCTCCAGGCTGTGTAAGGGCTATTTGACCAAGAAGGAGAGTGATGGGGTGCTACGCCAGATGTCCTGGCCTCCACAGTCACCAGACCTGAACCCAATCGAGATGATTTGGGGTGAGCTGGACTGCAGATTGAAGGCAAAAGGGCCAACAAGTGCTAAGAATCTCTGGGAACTCCTTCAAGATTGTTGAAAGGCCATTTCCCGTGACTACCTCTTGAAGCTCATCAAGAGAATGCCAAGAGTGTGCAAAGCAGTCATCAAAGCAAAAGGTGGCTACTTTGAAGAACCTAGAATATAAGACATATTTTCAGTTGTTTCACACTTTTTTGTTAAGTATATAATTCCAAATGTGTTAATTCATAGTTTTGATGCCTTCAGTGTGAATGTACAATTTTCATAGTCATGAAAATACAGAAAAATCTTTACATTTAAAGGTGTGTCCAAACTTTTGGTCTGTACTGTACATGAATAAAGTAAGATTTTAAAACATAAGTAAATGAGAAAGGGGCAAATACTTTTTATCAGCATTTTTTATAAACAAATGTAAAGGAGTTAACATAAAAGATAAAAGAAAATAAGACGAGACAAAAGGGGGAGTTGTAAGGTAGTTAATGGTGCAGTGCGTAGAGAACGTACAGAATATCTATAAATCCAAAAATAAGAAGGTTCCCTTTTGCGTGTGGCCAGGGTGCTTTGTATATTATACACTGCACCTATTTGACCTTATTATGTAGAGCACACTTTTCTAGCTTCCGAAACTTATTTGTTTTGGAACTCGGGCTGCTAGTATTTATATATAAAAGAAATAAAAAGTCCTGAAAATCCCCTTTAACCTCAGTCCAGTAGGATGGTGATAGTGGGTAAGACTAGAATCTGTGACCCGCTGAGCCCACCTAGATGCATTGCCTTCCATACTAGCTTATTTCCTTGGTCGTAGTACAGACTGAGGAGCATGAAGGGATAGACTGGTCAGTGGGACATAGAAAAGTGAGATGTGGAAGAGTCCGGGGATGGGACCCATTTTTGATTATATTATTATGCTACTACTTTTTGGGAACTGTTTACTTTTATATCTTGACAATCTTATGTGTCCTATAACGTGGTCTTATTCTCCATTACCACTTTCCCAACTTTTCTAAATGTTGAAGCTAGGAGATTCAATTATGTACATTTAAATGTAATTATGCAGCCCATTTACCAATGTGTAATTATTATAATTCCATTTCACTTTGCGTCAATATTGAAATCCTCACGCTGTGCTCAATAGGTCTACATCTCTATTACTTGCAGCAGTTTGGAAACAGAGATACAGAGTTACACAGTTTAACTTCAGGGGGCTTCATGCTTATTATACTGTAAAGAACTTTCTTTTTTTCACTATTTAGCAGGAGGTGGACAAATAAATCTGAACCTGTCATTGCAACACAAAAATGCAGCTTTTGAATTTCTTGGTGGCTGATCTATAAATTGCCCTATTGTGTATAAAAGCAAAGTTTAATATTTGTTTAAATACTGTTCTCAAATTAATATATGTTAAAGAGAGAACCTCTCACCAGAAAAAAACACTATTAACCTGCAGATATGTGGTTAATCTGCAAGGTTAATAGCATTATCAACCTGCCCAGCACCCGCACTTACAGTGGTTTGCGAAAGTATTCACCCCCTTGGCAGTTTTCGTGTTTTGCTACCTCACAATCTGGAATTTCACTGTTTTGTTTTTCAGGATTTGAATCAGTTCATGTAAAGAACATGCCTACAACTGTGAACATTTGGTTTTCTTTTTATTGTGACACAAACAATAAATAGGACAAAATAACTGAAAACTTCAGTGTGCATAACTATTCACCCCACTTAAGTCAGTACTTTTGTAGAGCCGCCTTTTGCATCAATTACAGCTGCAAGCCACGTTGGATAAGCCTCTTTGAGCTTTCCACATCTTCCCACTGGGATTTTTGCCCATTCCTCAAGGCAAAAGTGTTCCAGATCCTTCAAGTTAGATGGTTTCCTCTGGTGAACAGCAATCTTCAAGTCTGACCATAGATTCTCAATTGAGTTAAGGTCTGGGCTTTTTCTAGGCCACTCCAAAACATTTACACATTTCCCATTAAACCACTCGAGTGTTGCTTTAGCAGTATGCTTTGGGTCATTGTCTTGTTGGAAGGTGAACCCTCTCAAATCCCTGACAGACTGAAACAGGTTTTGCTCAAGAATATACCTGTACTTCGCACCATCAAGCTTCCCCTCAACTCAGACCATTTTCCCGAAAAACATCCCGACAGCATGATGCTGCCACAATCACGTTTCACTGTGGGGATGGTGTTCTTTGGATGATTAGCTGTGTTGGTTTGGCACCAGACATTGCGTTTACATTGGTGGCTAAAAAGTTCAATTTTGGACTCTGACCACAACACCTTCCTCCATTCATTTGGGGAGTGTCCCGCATGTCTTTTGGCAAACTCAAAACAAGCTTACAATTTTTGTATGTAAGTAAAGGCTTTTTTCTGCCCACTCTTTCATAAAGGCTACCTACAGTTGTGCTCAAAAGTTTACATACCCCGGCAGAATTTTTCCTTTCTTGGCCTTGTTTCAGAGAATATGAATAATAACAAAAAAACTTTTTCTCCACTCATGGTTATTGGTTGGGTGAAGCTATTTATTGTCAAATTAATGTGTTTTCTCTTTTTAAATCTTAATGACAACCAAAAACATCCAAATGACCCTGATCAAAAGTTCACATACCACAGTTCTTAATACTGTGTATTGCCCCCTTTAACATCAATGACAGTTTGAAATCTTTTGTGGTAGTTGTAGATGAGGGTCTTTATTTTCTCAGATAGTAAAGCTGCCCATTCTTCTTGGCAAAAAGCCTCTAGTTCCTGTAAATTCCTTGGCTGTCTAGCTTGAACTGCGCATTTGAGATCTCCCCAGAGTGGCTCAATGATATTGAGTTCAAGTGACTGAGATGGCCACTCCAGAACCTTCACTTTGTTCTGCTGTAGCCAACGAGAGGTCGACTTGGCGTTGTGTTTTGGATCGTTGTCATGTTGGAACGTCCAAGTACGTCCCATGCACAGCTTCCGGGCTGATGAGTGCAAATTTGCCTCCAATATTTGCTGATAACGTGCTGCATTCATTTTCCTTCAACTTTTACCAAGTCTCCTGTGCCTTTGTAGCTCACACATCCCCAAAACATCAACGATCCACCTCCATGCTTTACTGTAGGAATGGCGTTCCTTTCATCATAGGCCTTGTTGACCTCTCTCCAAATGTAACTTTATGGTTGTGGCCAAAAAGTTCAATTTTGGTCTCATCACTCCAAAATTACCTTGTCCCAGAAGTTTTGAGTCTTGTCTCTGTGCTGTTTGGCGTATTGTAGGCGAGATACTTTGTGGCATTTGCACAGTAATGGCTTTCTTCTGACGACTCGATCATGCCGCCCATTTTTCTTTAAGTGCCTCCTTATTGTGCATCTTGAAACAGCCACACTGCTAGTTTTCAGAGAGTCCTGAATTTCAGCTGATGTTATTTGTGGGTTTTCTTTGCATCCCAAACAATTTTCCTGGCAGTTGTGGCTGAAATTTTTGTTTGTCTACCTGACCGTGGTTTGGTTTTTACAGAGCCCCTGATTTTCCATTTGTTAATCACAGTTTGAACGCTGCTGACTGACATTATCAATTCCTTGGATATCTTTTTGTGTCCCTTTCCTGTGTTATACAGTTCAACTACCTTTTCCTGTTAATCCGTAATCAATTATTTTGCTTTCCCCATGACTCACAATCCAGAAACATCAGCGGCTGGATGAAAGATGAAAGAGTCTGTCTGGGTCCCAGAACCTCACTCAGCTTTTATGCACACACACTAATTACAAGCAAACAAGTTACAGGTGAGGATGTTACCGTTATTAGCCATTCAAACCCATTTGTGTCAAATTCTGAGCATGTTATCAGGCCAAAATTACCAGGGTATGTGAACTTTTGATCAGGGTCATTTGGATGTTTTTGGTTGTCATTAATATTTAAAAAGAGAAAACACAGTAGTTTGACAATAAATGGCTTCACCCAACCAATAACCATGAGTGGAAAAAAAGTTTTTTTGTTATCATTCATATTCTCTGAAACAAGGCCAAGAAAGCAAAAATTCTGCTGGGGTATGTAAACTTTTGAGCACAACTGTATGTATATATATAATCACTCAAATTTCAGAGTGAACCTAAAATGAGCTTAATGTGATCTTCTCTAAACTTTTGAATGTACATGTCCAACTGTTCACTGTTTCAGTACTTTTTGCACAATTTGCTGTTCTCTAACAGGGAGCTTAATGGCAAAATTAACAATAGGTACAGTTGTGGCCAAAAGTATTGGCACCCCTGCAATTCTGTCAGATAATACTCAGTTTCTTCCTGAAAATGATTGCAATCACAAATTCTTTGGTATTATTATCTTCATTTAATTTGCTTGCAAGGAAATAAACACAAAAGAGAATGAAGCAAAAATCAAATCATTGATCATTTCACACAAAACTCCAAAAATAGGCCAGACAAAAGTATTGGCACCCTCAGCCTAATACTTGGTTGCACAACCTTTAGCCAAAATAACTGCAAACAACCGCTTCCAGTAACCATCAATGAGTTTCTTACAATGCTCTGCTGGAATTGTAGACCATTCTTCTTTGGCAAACTGCTCCAGGTCCCTGATATTTGAAGGGTGCCTTCTCCAAACTGCCATTTTGAGATCTCTCCACAGGTGTTCTATGGGATTCAGGTCTGGACTCATTGCTGGCCACCTTAGAAGTCTCCAGTGCTTTCTCTCAAACTATTTTATAGTGCTTTTGGAAGTGTGTTTTGGGTCATTGTCCTGCTGGAAGACCCATGACCTCTGAGGGAGACCCAGCTTTCTCACACTGGGCCCTACATTATGCTGCAAAATTTGTTGGTAGTCTTCAGACTTCATAATGCCATGCACACGGTCAAGCAGTCCAGTGCCAGAGGCAGCAAAGCAACCCCAAAACATCAGGGAACCTCCGCCATGTTTGACTGTAGGGACCGTGTTCTTTTCTTTGAATACCTCTTTTTTTTTCCTGTACACTCTATGTTGATGCTTTTTCCCAAAAAGCTCTACTTTTGTCTCATCTGACCAGAGAACGTTCTTCCAAAACGTTTTAGGTTTTCTCAGGTAAGTTTTGGGAAACTCCAGCCTGGCTTTTTTATGTCTCCGGGTAAGAAGTTGGGTCTTCCTGGGTAACCTACCATACAGTCCCTTTTCATTCAGGCGCCAACAGATAGTACGGGTTGACACTGTTGTACCCTCGGACTGCAGGGCAGCTTGAACTTGTTTGGATGTTAGTCGAGGTTCTTTATCCACCATCCGCACAATCTTGCGTTGAAATCTCTCGTCAATTTTTCTTTTCCGTCCACATCTAGGGAGGTTAGCCACAGTGCCATGGGCTTTAAACTTCTTGATGACACTGCGCACGGAAGACACAGGAACATTCAGGTCTTTGGAGATGGACTTGTAGCCTTGAGATTGCTCATGCTTCCTCACAATTTGGTTTCTCAAGTCCTCAGACAGTTCTTTGGTCTTCTTTCTTTACTCCATGCTCAATGTGGTACACACAAGGACACGGGACAGATGTTGAGTCAACTTTAATCCATGTTAACTGGCTGCAAGTGTGATTTAGTTATTGCCAACACCTGTTAGGTGCCACAGGTAAGTTACAGGTGCTGTTAATTACACGAATTAGAGAAGCATCACATGGTTTTTCAAACAGTGCCAATACTTTTGTCCACCCCCTTTTTTAGGTTTGGTGTGGAATTATTTCCAATTTGGCTTTAGGACAATTCTTTTTGTGTTTTTTCATTGAAGACAAATTACTGTAAATGAAGATAATAATACCAAAGAATTTGTGATTGCAATCATTTTCAGGAAGAAACTGAATATTATCTGACAGAATTGCAGGGGTGCCAATACTTTTGGCCACCACTGTATTTGATCCATGAATCGAATAATACATTTTGCAGTTCAGTTAGAATTGGTGTTTAAACAGTTCTCCACATCATGATGTTCACATTTTGACATCATGAGACTAAGATGACACCTAACAATTGATCAGCAGTACCTTGCTATTGCGAGGCTTATAGCAGGATGTTCTCAGACAGAAGTGGTCTCTGAGCTTAGAGTGCCACAGAGTGTCATCAGCAGGTTTCAACAGAGATACAGAGAGACTGGAAGAGTCACAGAAAGGTAGAGAAGTGGAAGTCCTTTGTCCACATCCCACAATGATGAACCCTTCATTGTGAACAATAATAATAATAATTTTTACCAGATTTTTCAGACTATAAGATGCACCCCAAATTTTGGGGTGGAAAATAGGAAAAAAAATATTTTTATATGATTTATATAGTCTGAATTTAATGTATCTTACCTGAGGGCAGCAGCCGTGGAGCAAGGTCACAAGAGGCATGGTCCCTTTCTCAGGAAACCAGAGGCGGCAGAAGGGGTGTCCCAGCTGTGTTTTGCTGCGGACCCAGTGTTGGCGGTAAGGCAGAGAGGAGTGCATTGCTTTCCTAGCAGTAAGGCAGAGCGGAGTGCATTGCTTTCCCGGCGGGGGGCTTCAGGAATATGGCCCCTTCCGGCGGCGCATGCGCAGATTGAGATCCCGGTTCAGATGCAGTGTTGAGTGTGAGATCTCGGTTCGGATTTTGGTTGATGCAGTGTGCGTCATATGGTCTGAGCACTGACAGGCTGACCCCCCACCCCGTTAACCTCTGTAGCAATGCTGGCAGCACTCCTACATCTATTTTGAAAAGGCAACCTCTGTATATGACGCTGAGCGCGTGCACTCAGCTTCTTGTTTGATTATGCCGTAGCATGTTCTGAGTGGAACCAGCCTTGTTAAACCTCTGTATGGTCTTGGCCAACGTGCTGCAGCTCAGTTTCAGGATGTTGGTAATTTTCTTATAGCCTAGACAATCTTTATGTAGAGCAACAATTCTTTTTTTCAGATCCTCAGAAAGTTTTTTGCCCTGAGGTGCCATGTTGAATTTCCCGTGACCAGTATGAGAGAGTGTGAGAGCCATAACGTCAAATTTTACACCCCTGCTCCCCATTCACACCTGTGACCTAGTAACACTAATGAATCACATGACACCGGGGAGGGAAAATGGCTAATTTGGCACAATTTGGCCATTTTCACATAGGGGTGTACTCATTTTTGTTGCCAGCGGTTTGGACATTAATAATTTGTTAGTAATTAGGTATCAAACAAGTTGCTGTAAGGAGTATACATCTCCATTCTCCATAGCTGCATATGCAGTATTTGGTATTAGATATTTAGTATGCAGTTACTATATTTACACATATATTTACTTGCGAGTTGGATTTAGATGTACACACATGGTCAAAATTGTTGGTACCCCTCGTTTAATAAAAGAAAAACTCACAATGGTCACAGAAATAACTTGAATCTGACAAAAGTAATAATGCATTAAAAATCTATGAAAATGAACAAATGAAAGTTAGACATTGCTTTTCAACCTTGCTTCCACAGAATTTAAAAAAATTTAAACTCATGAAATAGGCCTGGACAGAAATGATGGTACTCTTAACTTAATATTTTGTTGAACAACCTTTTGAGGCAATCGCTGCAATCAAACGATTCCCGTAACTGTCAATGAGACTTCTGTACCTCTCGACAGGTATTTTGGCCCACTTCTCATGAACAAACTACTGCTCCAGTTGTCTCGTGTTTGAAGGTTGCCTTTTCTAGACAGCGTGTTTCAGCTCTTTCCAAAGATGCTCAATAGGATTTAGGTCAGGGCTCATAGAAGGCCACTTCAGAATAGTCCAATGTTCTCCTCTTAGCCATTCTTGGGTGTTTTTAGCTGTGTGTTTTGGGTAATTATCCTGTTGCAAGACCCATGACCTGCGACTGAGACCAAGCTTTCTGACACTGGGCAGCACATTTCTCTCTAGAATCCCTTGATAGTCTTTGAGAATTCATTGTACCCTGCACAGATTCAAGACACCCTGTGTCAGATGCAGCAAAGCAGCCCCAGAACATAACAGATCCTCCTCCATGTTTCACAGTGGGGACAGTGTTATTTTCTTGATATGCTTCATTTTTCTGTCTGTGAACATAGAGCTAATGCGCCTTGCCAAAAACTTCCATTTTTGTCTCATCTATCCATAGGACATTCTCCCAGAAGCTTTGTGGCTTGTCAACATGTAGTTTGGCAAATTCCAGTCTGGCTTTTTTATGATTTTTTTTCAACAATGGTGTTCTCCTTGGTCATCTCCTATGAAGTCCACTTTGGCTCAAAGAACAACGAATGATGCGATCTGACACTGATGTTCCTTCAGCTGAAGTTCACCTTTAATCTCTTGAGAAGTTATCCTGAGCTCTTTAGTTACCATTCATATTATCCGTCTCTTTGATTTGTCATCAATTTTCCTCCTGCGGCCACGTCCAGGGAGGTTGACTACAGTCCTATGGATCTTAAATTTTTGAATAATATGTGCAAGTGTAGTCACAGGAACATCAAGCTGCTTGAAGATGGTCTTATAACCTTTACCTTTTAACATGCTTGTCTACAATTTTCTTTCTAATCTCCTGAGACAACTCTTTCCTTTGCTTCCTCCGGTCCATGTTGAGTGTGGTACACACCATGTCATCAAACAGCACAGTGAGTATCTGTAGCCCTATATACAGGCCCACTGACTGATTACAAGATTGTAGACGCCTGTGATGCTAATTAGTGGACACAACATGATTTAACATGTCCCTTTTGTCACATTATTTTCAGGGGTACCATCATTTCTGTCCAGACCTATTTCATGAGTTTAATTTTTTTTTTAAATTCTGTGGAAGCAAGGTTGAAAAGCAATGTCTGACTTTCATTTGTTCATTTTCATAGATTTTTAATGTATTATTACTTTTGTCAGATTCAAGTTATTTCTGTGACCATTTTGGGTTTTTCTTTCATTAAACGAGGGGTACCAACAATTTTGATCACGTGTGTATACTCCTTATAGCAACAGGTTTAATATCTAATTACCAAATACTGCATATACAGCTATGGACAATGGTGATGTATACTCCTTACAGCAACAGACTTGATATCTACCGTATATACGCGAGTATAAGCCGACTTTTTCAGCACATTTTTATGCTGAAAAAGCCCCTCATGGCTTATACTCAGGTATATACTGATATAAACTTGTATATATAGTATATACTGGTGGGATGGGGGGATTTGCAGAGGAGCGGGCACATGCAGTAGCTGGCTGCTGCAGCTACCACGTGTGCCCGCTGCTAAAAAAAAAAATAATATTCACTCTACTCCATGCCCATGGGAGTGGAGAGGAGTGAATATTCGTTTTCTTTAATAGTGCACACAGTCAGCAGCGGCGCAACTCCTGCTGCCGCTTAGCGATCCTTTGTGTCCGCTATTAGTATGAATATTCACTCTTCTCCACTCCCATGGGCGTGGATAAGAGTGAATATTCATTCCCTTTAGTAGCGGGCAAAGAGGATTGCTGAGCCGCAGCAGGAGCTGCACCGCTGCTGACTGTGTGCACTATTAAAAAAAATGACTATTCACTCCTCTCCATGCCCATAGTCCTGGCGTGGAGAGGAGTGAACATTCCAGCAGCTCACCTCAGTGTCTCAGGGCACATGGCATGGCAGTGAGGTCATGAGCTGCTCGCACACTGAGATCAGCTGCTGGCAGAACAGGACACAGCGCTGGAGCCAAGGGATGGAAGGTGAGTAGGAGTGTTTATTTTTTTCATGTGTGCAGTGATGGGGGCCATGTATACCAGGATTGGGGATGAAGGGGCCATGCATACCAGGATTAGGGATGAGGGGGCCATGCATACCTGGATTGAGGATGAGGGGGCCATGCATACCAGGATTGGGGATGATGCGGCCATGCATACCAGGAGTGGGGATGAGGGGGCCATGCATACCAGGATTGGGGATGAGGGGGCCATGCATATCAGGATTGGGGATGAGGGGGCCATGCATACTAGGATTAGGGATGATGTGGCCATGCATATCAGGATTGTGGATGATGGGGCCATGCATATCAGGATTGAGGATGAGGGGGCCATGCATACCAGGAGTCACTGTGACTTCACGGTGCCTGCGCACAAGATCCCTGCTCTACAATGAACATAGACGGCAGGAAGAAGTGCACCTTGCGTAAAAGGTGAAGTGCGCAGGTGCGAGATATGGCCGTGGCAACTGCACTGTGACGTTCAGGGTAGGGGGAGAAACATTATAATTCACACAGGAGGCGGGGATTTCTTGCGGACCCTGGGCCTGCAAGCATCAGAAACTTGTAGGAATAAAAAGACATTTCACAGCAACAAGATCTCTAATATCAGGCATACAGGTAGGAATAGATTTACATTTCTATCACCTGTATGCCCATATTAGAGGTCAGATAAGTGCCAGGGGGTGACAGTTTCCCTTTAACGAGACCATGCTCTCTGCAGTATTGGAAGTCTTCTGCCATTGGGTGTTAGATTCACGGCAAAGGAAATAGTCACCTATTTAAATGGCCAGTAAGAGCATTGGTAATCAGCAAGCATATGAGCACTTTGCCTATATCAACTTAATCATATGGCTATAACTATGTCATCATTTATCAAATAGATCTATAATTATTGTTTCTTAGGCCCAGGGCAATGCAATAAGTGGGATTTATTATATTCATATCAGGAGCATTTTTTTGCACTGTAAATTATTAAGTGATTATTAGCATGTAAACTCAAGAGAACTGTGCACTGGTGGCCATATATTAAACTATTGTTCTGCTTGATAATTATGTTATACTAATCATTTGTTCTGGTAGTGATTTATATATATATTTCTTAACATGTTATTTACTAACCGAGGCAATCACTCTATAACAAGATAGAACAGGATTAACAGACGTCTGTTTACCTGTTTCGCTACTATATTATATTTATGAGCTCCAGTTCTTCTTTTTCACTAGCATCCATTCCTAATTTTAATTGTTTTGTTAAAATACAATTTTGCAATAAAAATTTCTTTTCATAATCTATCTACATGTCACTTCTAGTTGTTACCAGGTTGAAACTTGATACCCGATAATTCTTTGTTGAAACATTCAAGCTCTTGCCACCTCCTGCCATCTCCAACTCAAAAAATATTTCCAGAATCCATCCTTCCCTCAACCCTGAATCTACAGTTGTGCTCAAAAGTTTGCATACCCCGGCAGAATTTTTCCTTACTTGGCCTTGTTTCAGAGAATATGAATGATAACAAAAAAACTTTTTCTCCACTCATGGTTATTGGTTGGGTGAAGCCATTTATTGTCAAACTACCATGTGTTCTCTTTTTAAATCTTAATGAAAACCAAAAACATCCAAATGACCCTGATCAAAAGTTCACATTCCCCAGTTCTTAATACCGTGTAATGCCCCCTCTAACATCAATGACAGCTTGAAGTCTTTTGTGGTAGTTGTGGATGAGGTTCTTCATTTTCTCAGATGGTAAAGCTCCCATTCTTCTTGGCAAAAAGCCCCCAGTTCCTGTAAATTCCTGGGCTGTCTAGCATGAACTGCACGCTTGAGATCTCCCCAGAGTGGCTCAATGATATTGAGGTCAGGAGACTGAGATGGCCACTCCAGAACCTTCACTTTGTTCTGCTGTAGCCAATGACAGGTCGACTTGGCCTTGTGGTTTGGATCGTTGTCATGTTGGAATGTCCAAGTACGTCCCATGCACAGCTTCCGGGCTGATGAGTGTAAATATGCCTCCAGTATTTGCTGATAATGTGCTGCATTCATCTTTCCTTCAACTTTTACCAAGTTTCCTGTGCCTTTGTAACTCACACAATCCCAAAACATCAGCGATCCACCTGCATGTTTTACTGTAGGAATGGTGTTCCTTTCATCATAGGCCTTGTTGACATCTCTCCAAATGTAACTTTATGCTTGTGGCCAAAAAGTTCAATTTTGGTCTCATCACTCCAAATTACCTTGTTCCAGAAGTTTTGAGTCTTGTCTCTGTGCTGTTTGGCGTATTGTAGGCGAGATACTTTGTGGCATTTGCGCAGTAATGGCTTTCTTCTCGACCATGCAGCCCATTTTTCTTCAAGTGCCTCCTTATTGTGCATCTTGAAACAGCCACACTGCTAGTTTTCAGAGAGTCCTGAATTTCAGCTGATGTTATTTGTGGGTTTTTCTTTGCATCCCGAACAATTTTCCTGGCATTTGTGGCCGAAATTTATGTTGGTCTACCTGACCGCGGTTTGGTTTTTACAGAGCCCCTGATTTTCCATTTGTTAATCACAGTTTGAACGCTGCTGACTGGCATTATCAATTCCTTGGATATTTTTTTGTATCCCTTCCCTGTGTTATACAGTTCTGCTACCTTTTCCCGTAGATCCATTGACAATTCTTTTGCTTTCCCCATGATTCAAAATCCAGAAATGTCAGAGGCTGGATGAAAAATGCAAGAGTCTGTCTGGATCCCAGAAACTCACTCAGCTTTTATGCACACACTAATTACAAGCAAACAAGTCACAGGTGAGGATGTTACCTTTATCAGGCCAAAATCACCAGGGTATGTGAACTTTTGATCGGGGTCATTTAGACGCTTTTGGTTGTCATTAAGATTTAAAAGGAGAAAACACAGTAGTTTGACAATAAATGGCTTCACCCAACCAATAACCATGAGTGGAGAAAAAGTTATTTTTGTTATCATTCATATTCTCTGAAACAAGGCCAAGAAAGGAAAAATTCTGCCGGGGTATGTAAACTTTTGAGCACAACTGTATTAAAATGTTAGTGGATGCCCTCATCATCTCCTGCCTCGACTACTGCAATATCCTCTTCTGTGGCCTCCAGGCTAACACTCTTGCACCTCCCCAGTCCATCCTTAACTCTGCTACCTGACTAATCCACCTATTTCCACGTTATTCCTCTGCATCTCCCCTCTGCGAATCCCTTCATTGGCTCCAAATTACTCAACATATCCAGTTCAAACTGCTGACGCTGACCTAGAAAGCCGTCCATAATCTGTCTTCATTGTATATCTCTGAACTAGTCCCCTCATATTTTCCAACACTCAACCTCCGGTCCTCCCAAGACCTCCTTCTTTCCTCCACACTCATACGTTCCTCACCCAATCGCCTTCAAGACTTCTCCTGAGTGTCCCCCATCCTCTGGAATTCTGTGCCTTCACACATCCCTTTATCCACAATACTTGGAACCTTCAAACAGAACTTGAAAGCTTATAGCCTTCATTGACCTTGCTGCCAACTTACCACCACTGGAACTGCCAAAACCCCTTACCATACTGTCTACTTTCCTGTTATCCTGTAGACTGTAAGCCCGCAAGGGCAAGGCGCTCTCCTTTCTGTACTAGTCTGTTATTGTTAGTTTGTTCACCGTATTTTATATTTGCATCTTGTATATAACCCCCTCTCATCTACCAAACCATGTAATCAGTGGTGCTCCAAAAATTAATAATAATAGGTGTAAACATGTCAGCAATCGCCCAACGAAAGAGCAAAATTCTGCTCATTTATCGAGTGATTACAATGTTTATGGTGGAACAAAAATCATTGTTCTCAGCAGCACATCGCCCGATGTAAACTGCAGATGTGCTGCTGATAACATTTTACTGTATGGGGACAGATTGATCTATTAGAGATTGTTCTGTCCCCATCATTCTTCCTCAGTTAAGGCCCTGCCCGTCACACTAAGCGACGCTACAGCGATCCCGACAACGATACAACCTGTCAAGGATCGTTGCTGCGTCGCTATGTGGTCGCTGGTGAGATGTCAAACAGTCAGATCTTCCCAACGACGCAGCAACGATGCGGCGACCCGTAACAATCTGTATAACGATGCACGCCAATGTGTTTCTGTGTCTGAGTCGTCAACAAGATCGTTGGTAAGGTGTCAAACACACCGATGCATGCTACCCAGCGGGGCCTCAATGATCAAAGAAATGTCCAGACCATTCCGACACGACCAGCGATCTCACAGCAGGGGCCTGGTCGCTGCTAAGTGTCAAACGTAGCGAGATCGCTACTGAGGTCGCTGTTGTGTCACAAAACTTGTGCCTCAGCAGCGATCTCGCTAGCGATCTCGCTTAGTGTGACAAGGGCTTAAGTGTAAAGAAGCCGGTAAACAAGCGCTGAACGACTTCAATATTGACGATCATGCTCATTTAACAGTCTTAACTCAGTGCATGTAAATGCAACTGAAATGTTTGAGTGTGATGGGGCAATATGTGAGTATCCAAGGCCCCACCTTAATCTTTTGCCCAGGGCTCCACTTTGTCTAAAACTGGCCCTGAGTACACTATGTGATATGATATAAATTTATTTTAGTTTGTGGCCTTTCTAATAGATCACATAGATACAGTTATGTTTTAGGGTTTTTTCATTAAATCTGCCAGCATGATAAATTATCGCTTTATCTTAGGAACACTTTCCTACACATTCTCATTATCTATATCTCTGGTGTTCCCCTTGTATATGTGTGGCAGCCAAATCTCTATCCATTCTTTAGCATGTATTTTCCATTCCATCGAATTGATAGCTTTATGTTGGAAGTAAAGATCCCTCCAATATTACTATCCATATATCAATCCTGAAATAAATGATCAGCGAGACATTTATTAATATTCTATAGTTGGCAGTGGTTTCCGCCTTGCTACTTTTCCATAAATCTGATTTGTGTCTCGCATCTTTCCTCTTGTGAAGATGACAAATGAACACAAGTCTTAGCTAAAACTCAAGTGGCCTGCACTTTATTGGAGGTTATTCTGGGATGTTTTGTGACTTTCTGGCTGAATTACCACTATGCACAATGACTCATTTTGGCGGGCTGTAACAACACGTAAGATTCAGCATTGTGCTGTAGAAATTTTGCTTCTTCATCTTTTTTTTTTTCTTAATAAGAATTTTTTTCAGCATACAATGTTCTTGTTGAATCTTTATGGTAGTACCCACTAAAAGTAAGATTTATTGATAGTGAAATATAAAGATTACATTACAGGAAGCATTTGGTTGCAGTCATTGAAAATAAAGTGGATATACAGTATAGTTTAGAGGGGGCAGTTACTTTTTATATTAATTATATGGCTATTCAATATCTTTGGTCCCTAGATAAATTCAATAATAATCTAAACATTTATTAAATGTTTGCTGCGCTTCCCATTGCATAATATAATTTACACTTTGTCACATGGATTTACTACACTGCACTGCGACCATGTTACTCATGTTGTTGGCAGACACGTTTTTATATTTATGTTCTTAATGGGTTGTCCGGTCAAAAGTGATAAGTCTGCAGTCACTCTGTGTGACTGCAGACTTGTGAATCCCCCCAGAACAGGCACTGTGCGCTGCGAAGATTCGCCGGTTTCTGAGTTGGGAACGGCAGTGCTGTATGCGTTATTCATACCCCCGGGAGAACCCAAGTGCATGGAGCGAGGGCGCGGCCATCTAGTGGGCGCAGCTATTTAGTGGGTGCCGGCTCGCTCCATGCACTTGTATAGAGTTAGGCTGCGTCCACTAGACGTCTTCTGCCTGGGAGTATGTATAACTATTACATCCCCACTGTTCGTGGCTCCGAAATCGGCAAATCCATAATAACCAATCACAGCACAGCATTCTTATCAACAATGCTATTTAAAGAAATGAAAGCTGAGCTGATTGGTTTCTGTCGGCAACAAAGAAAGTTTCTCTTTCAGTTGGAGCAGATATAGGCCCCGTTATATTGTGTTTTTGGGTAGTAGTTCTCGTTATAACAAATATGGACAGAAATATTTATGCTTTTCATGAAAAAAACATCAGTGGTTTAGTGGTTGGTACTGCTGTTCTGTTGTGTCACTCACACAACCATGTGGTGCCGTTGGAGAGGAGGATAGCTGATCCTCCTTTGATAGCAGCAGCCATACTTTGCCCAGTCCACCCCGTGCAATGAGTAGAAAAATCTCTGCACTGCTGTACACTGGTGCTTGAGTAGGGGCCGAACCCGTACTATGCTAGAGAGTAACCTCGGCACTCAAAAGTTCAAAAAAGAGGAATTTTAATGCAGTCCACAAAATAACAAACGCTTCGGTCAATCAGACCTTCATCAGTAAACTGTTGGACACAAATAAAAGAAAATAACATAAGGAAACATAAAATAACCGAAAAAATTTAATTAAACAGGAAAAATAAATAAATAATAAAGCCACAGGGCAGAACAGGACTATTCAATACATATCAGTTCTGGTGTCAAACCTGTAAAAGATGATGCAGCATCCTTCAACTGATGCGGATAAATACAGTATAACAAGTCAAAACAGAGATTAAGTACCACCTACCCGACTGCTTGTGGGAGCTAAAAAAATAGATGTAGAGGAAGAGGACTCAGTGTCTCAAATAGCGTAGATCTACAGTGGTAACCAAAAGTATTGGCACCCCTGCAATTCTGTCAGATAATACTCAGTTTCTTCCTGAAAATGATTGCAATCACAAATTCTTTGGTATTATTATCTTCATTTAATTTGTCTTCAATGAAAAAACACAAAAATAATTGTCCTAAAGCCAAATTGGATACAATTCCACACCAAACCTAAAAAAGGGGGTGGACAAAAGTATTGGCACTGTTTGAAAAATCATGTGATGCTTCTCTAATTCGTGTAATTAACAGCACCTGTAACTTACCTGTGGCACCTAACAGGTGTTGGCAATAACTAAATCACACTTGCAGCCAGTTAACATGGATTAAAGTTGACTCAACCTCTGTCCTGTGTCCTTGTGTGTACCACATTGAGCATGGAGAAAAGAAAGAAGACCAAAGAACTGTCTGAGGACTTGAGAAACCAAATTGTGAGGAAGCATGAGCAATCTCAAGGCTACAAGTCCATCTCCAAAGACCTGACTGTTCCTGTGTCTTCCGTGTGCAGTGTCATCAAGAAGTTTAAAGCCCATGGCACTGTGGCTAACCTCCCTAGATGTGGACGGAAAAGAAAAATTGACGAGAGATTTCAACGCAAGATTGTGCGGATGGTGGATAAAGAACCTCGACTAACATCTGACGCGCCCCCTGGGCCTGTGCTGTGCAGGGGGATACCCGGAGCCGGATCGCTGGGGGTTGTAGTTCTCCGTGGCGGTGACCCGGTCCGTGCCCAGGGTGGTCAAACCAGTGGCAGTCTATTTGTATGGTAATAAGTGTCCGACTACGCCACCCGTGGATTGCGGTCAGTGGGGACCGCCGCTGCGCTGCAGACCGCTGAGGCTGATGTTGTTTGCGCAGCTGAGTATGGGATGACTCCCCACGGGAGAAGTATTGCCTCAGGGCAGCTAATGTGGAAGATGATGGGAGTGATGGTGTGAGGGTCCCAGTGCTAATGGTGCAGGAGCGGCAAGGAACCACAGAGACGTGAGGTGCAGTTCAGGGTCTTTACTGATGGTACAAGGCAGACCCTCCCGGGAGTACTGGCCAGTATAAGGGGCCTGGTCAGTCTGCGAGCAAGCAGGAGTTCCCCTGGCCAGGTGGAGCTGTAGGCCTCCCCGTTTATCTGCACTCTTCCTGGCTACCTTGCTATCAGCGGTTACAAGTAGCCCACGACCCTGAGTATACCGTGTGGTGCTCACCCGTATGGCTGGTGACTTGGGGCCTTCTGTTAGCCTCCGCTCCTGGATGGCGGCGCTGGTCCCTTCTCTGTGACTGAGCCTCCGGGCTTCTATGGCCAGAGGACCTGGAATCCCCTGCCGGCTGGTTTCTGCTGCTGGGTGTATATCAGTCCCCACAGCCTCAGACTCCTGTGTCCGGCTTTAGTATCTTCGTCCAGGGCGAACTCTGCTCAGCTCCAGCCCCTGGACTTCTGCTACTGCTGCTACAGAGCTCTTGTTCTTGCTTTCCCTGTGTCTGGAACTGTCTGTAGCTCCTCTCTGACTCTGATCCCGCCCCAGACCCAGTTTAAAAGGGCAGATTCCTCCCCTCCCAGGTCTGGGCGGACCATGTTGCATGTTTAGCGATCCTGACCAGAGAAACCTCCCACTTGCTCTCAGACATAATATCTCTATTACTGTGGCAACCAGACCCCTGGGGTGTCACATTCCACCCTAGTAAATTTTAGTACTCCGGGACTAAACACATTTTTTTTAAAGAAACATAAATACAAGGTATAACAATAACAAGACAACATATTTACAAGAAGCTTTAGTCTGTAGAGGTCACGGCGTTTCCGTGACCGGGTGTCCGTATCACCCAAGGTGAAGTTTATGAAAACAAAGGGGGTGTCCATGTCACCCAACAAGGCGAAGTCTTGGCACAGAATAGGGGACCTGTCCAAAGCAAACCCCTTGCGTTGTCCTTGGGCGTGGCTACAAGGGTAGACTAACTACTTTGGGCCGCAAGGAGGCCACGCCAGACAGGTTTTCTCTTCCGCGGCCGTCTTCACAAGAGGCACCAAGGTGCAACTATCTACAAAACTGTTCCGGTTATCCAGTGTCCATAACCTGTTAGTCCAAATAAATCTGCAGGGTAACTGAGAAACATAATTAGTAACAGGCAACAAACATAAACCATAAACATTTTTCAATAAACAGTCAACTTTACAGTGCATTGGTTTAGATTCTCCAGCGAGCGGGCATCTGACCTCTAGTGGACCTACGGAGCTCACTAACTGGGTCTGCACTACAGGGTGTAGGAGGTGTTATGGGTAAGCTGGGCAGCTGTCTGCGCACTCTTTGGCTCACTAGGGGCACGGCAGGCTCACTAATAGCAGAGGGTTGATTCTCCTGTACTGCTGGTGTGGACTCTTCTGCCTCTTGGGCCGGCTGCTCTTCCAGCTCTACCGGTTCCTCTGTAGGCACTTGCGGGGCTGGCTGGAGAAAGGTGAGGACGGGTACCACGACAGCGCCGTTTACTTGTGTCCAAGACCGGGGGAAGTCTCCGAGTACGGTACTGATCATTTCTTCCCTTTCCTCTGCGGGTTGAGGGTTTCCTTGATCTTCTTCAGGGCTTTGCAGCTGCTCGGGACACTTCTTCAGGTGGTCTCTGGAGACAATGGCTGTGGTTTCTCCTCCATCCTTACTGATTACGCAGATTTTTGGGTTCTCATGGCTTGATGGTAGTACGGTGTACGGGTCCTTCTCCCACTGGTCGTCCAACTTGTGGAGCCGCCTCTTCCTCTTCAAGACCTGCTCTCCAGGTACCAGGGGAACAGTGGGAGCATACTGGTTATAAGCCTTCTCTTGCCTTTCTCTAGCTTGAGACAGACTTCGCTCGACGCTCTCCTGTACTTTCCGATACTGCTGCTGCCTTTCTGTATCCCAGTCTGCCTCTGGCGAGGTGTCCTCAGGCGTCAGGACTCCCATATCCAGGTCCATAGGCAGCTTACCAGGTCTTGCTCTCATTAGGTAAGCCGGGGTACAGTTGGTGGAACCTACAGGGATGTGGTTATACAGGTCCACCAGATCGGGCAGTTTCTCAGGCCACAGACTGCATTCTTCCAGGGGCAATGTTTTTAGCAGATCTATCACCACCTGGTTCATCTTCTCGCAGAGTCCATTGGTTTGAGGGTGATAGGGCGTTGTTCTTATCTTCTTGCAGCCATACAGGTTGCAGAACTCCTGGAAGACCTCCGCTTCAAAGGCTGGTCCTTGGTCTGTCAGCACTTGGTCCGGGTACCCGTGTGGACGGCAGAAGTGCTGCTGGAAGGCTCTAGCTGCTGTTTGAGCCGTTAAGTCCTTGACCGGGACCACCACCAGGAACCGGGAGTAATGATCTACGATTGTGAGGGCGTAGACATACCCAGATCTGCTTGGAGCCAGTTTCACATGGTCCAGGGCTACCAGTTCCAGTGGCTGTCTGGTGATGATGGGCTGCAGGGGAGTCTTCTGGCTGGCACGGTCTTTTCTTCTCAGGTGGCACGGGCCACAGTCTCTGCACCACCTCTCGATGGCTCCTCTCATGCCTACCCAGTAGAACCGTTCACGCAACAAGAACTCCAGCTTCTTCCATCCGAAGTGCCCTGCTCCGTTGTGGTATGCCTCCAGAACCATAGCCGCGTCTCGTCTTGGGACCACTACCTGCCAGGTCAACTCATGTGTTCGAGAGTTAACCATTTTCCGGCACAGCTTCTCCCTGTAGAGGAACAGCTTACTTTTCTCCTTCCACAGTTGCTTGGTCTCCTCCGGAGCATCTGGGTCAAGACGGGCATCGGCCTGGGTCAGCATTTCCTTCACCAATTGGACTGCGGGATCACTGTCTTGCGTCTCCGCCCAGTTGTAGTGGGGCAAGGGATTGAACGTCACGGAGCGCCTGTCCTTCACACGGTGGGAATACAGGGTAATCCCATGACGGTGGAACGCAGGGAGCTCAACTTCTTCCAGATCTTCTGGATCTTCCCCTACGTCCGGTAAGTTCGGCATTCTAGACAGGGCATCCGCGTTGGCATTTGAGCGTCCTGCCCGGTATTTGATGGTGAATTCAAAGTTGGACAGGCGGGCCATCCATCTCTGTTCCAGGGCACCGAGCCTTGCAGTGTCCAGGTGTGTCAACGGGTTGTTATCCGTGTACACGGTGAATTTGGAGGAGGCAAGGTAATGCTTGAAATGTTCGGTCACTGGCCACACTACTGCCAGGAACTCCAGCTTGAATGAGCTATAATTCTCAGGGTTCCTCTCCGTGGGCCGTAGCTTTCGGCTGGCGTAAGCGATTACCCGTTCTTTCCCCTGCTGGATCTGGGACAGTACGGCTCCTAGCCCGATGTTGCTTGCGTCCGTGTGGAGGATAAAGGGCTGGCTGTAGTCTGGATATGCCAGGATTTCATCCCCCGTGAGGGCCATCTTCAGCTGGCAGAAGGACTCCTCTTCCAGCTTTTCCCACCTGAAGGGCGGCTTCTGGTTTTTGGCTTTCCGAGATTGACCTATCAGGAGGTCCTGCATAGGGGCTGCCATTTTGGTGAAACCGGGAATGAATCTTCGGTAGTAGCCTACCAACCCGAGGAACTGCCGCACTTCCTTTATGCTGGAGGGTCTTGGCCAGTCCTTAATTACGGTGATCTTATCAGGGTCGGGAGCCACTCCGTCAGCACTCACCACGTGTCCCAGGTACTGCACCTTTGGTTTCAGGAGGTGACACTTGGAGGGTTTCACCTTTAGGCCGTAGTTTGCCAGAGCTTCGAACACTTCTGCCAGGTGTTTCAGGTGGTTCTCGTAGGTCTTGGAATAGACGATGACATCGTCCAGGTATAACAGGACCGTCTCGAAGTTCCGGTGTCCCAGACAGCATTCCATCAACCGTTGGAAGGTTCCTGGTGCATTGCAGAGCCCGAACGGCATACAGTTAAATTCGCTGAGACCCATCGGGGTGGTGAATGCGGTCTTCTCCCGGTCCGCCTCTGCTACAGGAACCTGCCAGTACCCGCTAGTGAGATCCAAAGTAGAGAAGAAGTTAGCAGATTTTAATGCAGCTAAGGACTCTTCTATCCTTGGTAACGGGTACGCATCTTTGTGTGTGATACGGTTGACCTTCCTGTAGTCTACACACATTCTCATGGTGTTGTCTTTCTTTTTCACTAAGACTAGTGGAGCTGCCCAGGGGCTACAGCTGTCCCTGATTACCCCAGCCTCCTTCATGTTTCTAAGCATCCCCTTGGCGTGTTGGTAGTGTGCCGGGGGTACGGGTCGGTATCTCTCCTTTATGGGAGGATGGTCTCCCATGGGGATGTGGTGTTCTACCCCCTTTACTCGCCCGAAGTCTAGCGGGTGTTTACTAAACACTCTCTCGTACTCTCGAACCACCCGATAGACTCCCTGTTTCTGGTGTGAGGGAGTGGAGTCAGTACCCAAATGCAGTTGCTGACACCAGTCCTCCATTGGTTTCTTAGAGCCGTTACCTTCCTCTGGTTGAGATGGAGGCAAGGGTTCCACGGCCTGTACAGAATTCTGGTTTATGGTGAACAATTTGGCTAGCGTGGCATACCGGGGCAAGTGTACTTCTCTCTCCCCGATATTTATGATGCGAAAGGGCACCCTCCCATGGCGTACATCGACCACCCCCCGTGCTGTCAAAATGGTGGGCCTACTGTCTGAGTAGACGGGTTCTACCATTGCTTGGTAGTCTCTACCTCTTAGACCAATAGCTGCCCGGCACCAAATCATCATCTCACTTTTTGGGGGCATGGCAATAGGGAATGGGTCACACATTCTCACGCTACCTATCTCACCACCAGATAGTTCCACCTGTTGCCGCTTCATCAGTGCCCGGATCTCTTTTTGGAGCACACGCTGCTGGCCGGAACTGGCGTTCTTGGCAACCTGCTGTAAAATGAGAATCACCTCTGCAAGACAATTTTCAATCACATTACTTCCCAAGGTTATTCTAGGGTGACTCTCATGACGGTCTATGTCCACTATAATCAGTCCTTGTGCCGCCAGTTCGACTTTACCGATCTTAATGGTCACCTCTTTGAATCCCACCTGCGGCACGGGCTGACCATTGCTGGCGATGATACTCAGGTCGTCATCTGGGTAGCGGGTTATGTCCGAGTCATTCCAGTACTGTTTAAAGAGCACGTACGGGATGGTGGTCACCTGTGACCCAGTGTCTAGTAGGGCACTCATAGGAATGCCATCCAGTACCACAGGCAAGATTGGACGTCCCCCTACGTATTTATCACGCCAGTTTGATGGGCCTGATGGTCTTATGCCTGGGGGTTGGCCCTCTACCCCAGGTTGTGCCCGTTTAAATGACAGTACCTTGCCACATGTCCGGGTTGATTGCAGCGGCGGCAGATGGGTCGTCCGTCCTCGTTGTATCTGTCGCTGGGTCTTCCTCTGGCCGGTGGGGTCCTCCTCAGTCGGCGCCACGGGACGTCCTCCGGTCCGGATGCCAGCTGGATCTTTCCTGGAGAAGAGACCTGTAAAGACTGCACAGTTCTGGTTAGCGCGGCAACGCTTTTAGTCAGCTCTTGGACCTGATGGTGCAGGTCTGTAGCCGGGTCACTGTTTAAAGCCTGCGCATCAGCTCCCACAGGCCCTGCAGACAAGGGCGCCGTCTCCTGGTGGTAAGTGATATCAGGGCGCCTGTGGGTCACAGCGCCACCTGGTGCCGGTTCTCGGAGCACCCGGATGGCTCTGTCCTTGAACTGTGCAAAGTCCAGGTCAGGGTCCTGTAAGGCCATTGCCCGCAACTGGGTTCGATGGGCATTGCACAGTAGACCCTCAATAAATTGTTCAGTCAACAGCTTATCTTCATTTCCCACGCTGTCAGGGTCTGCCTGCTTAATGGCTCTCAGGGCCTCTTGTAGGTTTAGAGCATAGTCTCTTATACTCTCATGTGCCCGTTGTTTGCACCCATAAAATCTTAGTTTTATTTCGGCTGAGGTGCGGGTGTCAAATGTGTCTTTCAGCCGGGTTAGTATGTCTCTGACAGTCCTCTTCCTCCCAGGTGGCCAGGACTTTACCTCCCTTTGGGCTGCCCCAATTAATTGGGCCACCAGGATGCTCACTTTTTGCTCTTCTGTGAGGGGGTACACCTGGAAGAGGCTATCCAGTCTTTCTCTAAAGTCATTTAGGGTATGTGACTCCCCTGAGTACTGGGGTAGCCAGGCTGCCCCCGGGATATAGGGCATGGTGAATGGCATGACTGTTGGAGCGGTTGCGCTGGCGGTGGCTGTGGCAGTGGAGCTCCCCTCGGTATCCGGCATCCTCCTCCCCCCTAGTGGACCGTGGCCTACCTTGCGATGCTCTTCTTCCGTAGGCCGCGGCTCCGCAGTCGATCGTCGGGGTTGAGGACCTGGCGTCGCGCTCCGATGACGTCACCGTCGCTCTTCCTCCCTTCCAGGACCTTGCGCAGCGTCAGAGCGTGGGGGGAAGCGTGGGGCGGAGCTTCGGATCTCGCACGCTTTCGGCGTCCACGCCCCTCTTCTTCCCGTGCGGCGTCCCGAAGATGGTGTCCGAAGGCGGGAAGCAGCTGCGGATGGCGGGAAGAAGGCAGAAGACGGCGGGAAACGGTCCAAGATGGCGTCTGATGGCGGGAATCGGCTCCGGATGGCGGGAAACTTCACCACAGGTAAGTATAAAAGTCTCTTTTTCAGGCACGCAGTACCCGGTGGTTGCGGGCACGAAATCCTGCCGACTACGCCAAAGTTGACGCGCCCCCTGGGCCTGTGCTGTGCAGGGGGATACCCGGAGCCGGATCGCTGGGGGTTGTAGTTCTCCGTGGCGGTGACCCGGTCCGTGCCCAGGGTGGTCAAACCAGTGGCAGTCTATTTGTATGGTAATAAGTGTCCGACTACGCCACCCGTGGATTGCGGTCAGTGGGGACCGCCGCTGCGCTGCAGACCGCTGAGGCTGATGTTGTTTGCGCAGCTGAGTATGGGATGACTCCCCACGGGAGAAGTATTGCCTCAGGGCAGCTAATGTGGAAGATGATGGGAGTGATGGTGTGAGGGTCCCAGTGCTAATGGTGCAGGAGCGGCAAGGAACCACAGAGACGTGAGGTGCAGTTCAGGGTCTTTACTGATGGTACAAGGCAGACCCTCCCAGGAGTACTGGCTAGTATAAGGGGCCTGGTCAGTCTGCGAGCAAGCAGGAGTTTCCCTGGCCAGGTGGAGTTGTAGGCCTCCCCGTTTATCTGAACTCTTCCTGGCTACCTTGCTATCAGCGGTTACAAGTAGCCCACGTCCCTGAGTATACCGTGTGGTGCTCACCCGTATGGCTGGTGACTTGGGGCCTTCTGTTAGCCTCCGCTCCTGGATGGCGGCGCTGGTCCCTTCTCTGTGACTGAGCCTCCGGGCTTCTATGGCCAGAGGACCTGGAATCCCCTGCCGGCTGGTTTCTGCTGCTGGGTGTATATCAGTCCCCACAGCCTCGGACTCCTGTGTCCGGCTTTAGCATCTTCGTCCAGGGCGAACTCTGCTCAGCTCCAGCCCCTGGACTTCTGCTACTGCTCCTACAGAGCTCTTGTTCTTGCTTTCCCTGTGTCTGGAACTGTCTGTAGCTCCACTCTGACTCTGACTCTGACTCTGATCCCGCCCCAGACCCAGTTTAAAAGGGCAGATTCCTCCCCTCCCAGGTCTGGGCGGACCGTGTTGCATGTTTAGGGATCCTGACCAGAGAAACCTCCCAATTGCTCTCAGACATAATATCTCTATTACTGTGGCAACCAGACCCCTGGGGTGTCACACATCCAAACAAGTTCAAGCTGCCCTGCAGTCCGAGGGTACAACAGTGTCAACCCGTACTATCCGTCGGCGTCTGAATGAAAAGGGACTGTATGGTAGGATACCCAGGAAGACCCCACTTCTCACTCCGAGACATAAAAAAGCCAGGCTGGAGTTTGCCAAAACTTACCTGAGAAAGCCTAAAACGTTTTGGAAGAATGTTCTTTGGTCAGATGAGACAAAAGTAGAGCTTTTTGGCAAAAAGGCATCAACATAGAGTGTACAGAAAAAAAAAAGAGGCATTCAAAGAAAAGAACACGGTCCCTACAGTCAAACATGGCGGAGGTTCCCTGATGTTTTGGGGTTGCTTTGCTGCCTCTGGCACTGGACTGCTTGACCGTGTGCATGGCATTATGAAGTCTGAAGACTACCAACAAATTTTGCAGCATAATGTAGGGCCCAGTGTGAAAAAGCTGGGTCTCCCTCAGAGGTCTTGGGTCTTCCAGCAGGACAATGACCCAAAACACACTTCCAAAAGCACTATAAAATGGTTTGAGAGAAAGCACTGGAGACTTCTAAGGTGGCCAGCAATGAGTCCAGACCTGAATCCCATAGAACACCTGTGGAGAGATCTCAAAATGGCAGTTTGGAGAAGGCACCATTCAAATATCAGGGACCTGGAGCAGTTTGCCAATGAAGAATGGTCTACAATTCCAGCAGAGCATTGTAAGAAACTCATTGATGGTTACCGGAAGCGGTTGTTCGCAGTTATTTTGGCTAAAGGTTGTGCAACCAAGTATTAGGCTGAGGGTGCCAATACTTTTGTCTGGCCCATTTTGGGAGTTTTGTGTGAAATGATCAATGATTTGATTTTTGCTTCATTCTCTTTTGTGTTTTTTCCTTGCAAGCAAATTAAATGAAGATAATAATACCAAAGAATTTGTGATTGCAATCTTCAGGAAGAAACTGAGTATTATCTGACAGAATTGCAGGGGTGCCAATACTTTTGGCCACCACTGTATATAGGAAGCAGAAATGTAAGGCTGAGTTTACATATGTTGTGACTAAATGGCAAACGATAGTATAAGGATAATATACCTTAGGTAAGATAGGTAGGATATACCTGGAGTTGGAGAGGAACGCGGTATTCGCCGCTAGTTCCTGGTGCTGTGTGGGTGATGGTGGGAAGGTCCCTATTTAAAGAGAAGGGGTGGGACAGCTGGTTAAGCTTGGTCAATCGCCGCAAGCGGCAATACACTGGCCACGCTGGCCGGAAGTGCTCGTGTGACGTCACCGGAAGTGACGTATCGCTAGTGGGAGGGCGTGCGTTCCAAACGCTACTGAGATTGCGTTCCACAGGGCCGGAAGTAAGCATGCCTGACCCCGGAGACATGCGTTCCACGAGCTGGAAGCATGTACTGGATGGGACATGGTTAGAGATGGGTGAATCCCTGAGGGAAAGAGAGACCAGAGGATGGTATATCTGTAAAAAAGGAGGGGAAAAGAGGGAGAAAAGGGAAACAAAGTCATTATGGTCCACAGAGCAATTTCTTATCAGTACTAACATCAGTAATGGCAAGACACCTGCTATAAATAAAATATAATCGGTATGTAGATATACATATATGAAGGTCTTAAACGATGGTCATCAGTAACATTGGTAATTGCGTAAAGCCTGCTAGAAATCAAAAATTGGTATGTAATTTAGATAATTTACAACGCAAAGTAATAGGAAATAAGGCATAATAAAACGAGAGTGAAGCCTTATAGAAATGAAAGTAATTCATATTCTCTATTCAGTCCCTTAGGACGTGTATCCAATAGGCCTCCCTTAGTTTCAGGTGGCGGACCCGGTCGCCTCCCCGACGTGGTAGTAGTACCTGTTCCAAAACCTGGTATTTGAGTTGGGATATATTGTGGCCCACTGAAATGAAGTGATGGGGAATTGGTAGTAGCAGATTCTTGCACCGAATTGTAGACTTGTGTTTGGAGATTCTATCTTTTACGGGTTGGGTAGTTTCGCCTATGTAGATCAGACCACATGGACATTTGATGAGATATATGACAAATGCACTGTCGCAGGTGAAGTAGTTTTTAATATTGTATTTCTTGCCAGTGTGGGGATGATGGACAATATTACCCTTTAAAACGTTATTACATTGCCGGCATTGTAGGCAAGGGAAAGTACCCATTTTGGGATTCTGAAGGAATAGTTCTTTGGGTCCCTGGTTTGTTGTACCAATGTCAGCACGTACCAGAGAGTCCCTAAGATTAGGTGCTCTCTTGAAACATGGCATGAAAGGCTGTTGGAAGGAAGTGACATTGGGGTAACCTGTCTGTAATATGTTCCAGTGTTTCCGAATGGTTTTGTGTAAGATATATGCATAAGGGTGGAGCGTGTGGACAAAGGGAATACAATCTTTATTGTTAGAGCGGACCCTCTCAGAATCCTCCGTCTGTTGTAATAAGGAGGATGGATATCCCCGTTTGCTGAACTTAGAGCGCATTTTTTGTAATCTCTGGTTACGAGTGGATTCATTAGTCACAATCCGTTCAACTCTTTGAAATTGAGATTTGGGTATGGATTTTTTAATGGACCTTGGGTGATTACTGGAAAAGTGTAGTAGACCGTTTCGGTCTGTGGGCTTAGTGAAGAGGTTTGTTGTAAGGTAACCATGTTCATCTTTCATAACCATTGTATCAAGAAAGCTCACTTTCTGGTGGTCAAATGTCATTGTAAAGCCCAAATCGGGCTAAGAGGAGTTCAGTGCAACATTGAAAGCTTCCAGTGTCTCCAATGGGCCACCCCATATGCAAAAAATATCGTCAATAGACAGTTTCCAAATGATGGAATGCTCTTGAAACAAGGAGTTAGAATAGACTACCTGGCTTTCAAATGCGGCCATATAGCAATTTGCTTATGGGGGAGCTACGTTGGAGCCCATGGCAGTGCCTTTTACTTGTAGGTAGTAAACATCTTGAAACAAGAAGTAATTCTTGGTGAGCACCAAGGTAAGTAATTCGATACAGAGATCAATAATCCGCGGGTCAATAAGTGATTCTGTTAGAAGGGCATGTACTGTGCTAATGTCGTGGTTGTGAGGAATAGATGTATAGAGATTCTTGACATCAAAAGAAATCAAAATTGCTCCTGTAGGAACCTGTTTCAGATCAGTCAACGTTGTGACCAATTTTTGATTTCTAGCAGGCTTCACGCCATTACCAATGTTACTGATGACCATTGTTTAAGAACTTCATATATGTATATCTACATACCGATTATATTTTATTTATTGCAGGTGTCTTGCCATTACTGAAGTTAGTACTGATAAGAGATTGCTATGTGGACCATAATGACATTGTTTTCCTTTTCTCCCTCTTTTCTCCTTTCTCCTCCTTTTTTACAGATATACCATCCTCTGGTCTCTATTTCCCTCAGGGATTCACCCATCTCTAACCGTGTCCCATCCAGTACATGCTTCCAGCTCGTGGAACGCATGTCTCCGGGGTCTGGCACGCTTACTTCCGGCCCTGTGGAACGCAATCTCAGTAGCGTTTGGAACGCACGCCCTCCCACTAGCGATACGTCTCTTCCGGTGACGTCACACGAGCACTTCCGGCCAGCGCGGCCAGTGTATCGCCACTTGCGGTGATTGGCCAAGCTTAACCAGCTGTCCCACCCCTTCTCTTTAACTAGGGACCTTCCCATCATCACCCGCACAGCACCAGGAACTAGCGGTGTATACCCCGTTCCTCTCCAACTCCAGGTATATCCTACCTATCATACCTAAGGTCTATTATCCTTATCGTTTGGTATTTAGTCACAACATATGTAAACTCAGCCTTACATTTCTGCTTCCTATATAGATCTACGCTATTTGAGACACTGTGTCCTCTTCATCTACATCTTTTTTTTAGCTCCCATAAGCAGTCGGGTAGGTGGTACTTAATCTCTGTTTTGACTTGTTATACTGTATTTATCCGCATCACTTGAAGGATGCTGTTAGAACCCTCCTGTTTGTTTTTTCCATCTTGTGTTTTGTGTTTTTCTAGCCTGGTGCTTCGGTGCCTATCTCTGTCAGTTTGCTTGGTCCTTCTGGGACCTCTAGTACCTTTTTGTCAGTTTGTCTTTTTGTGTTCTGCAACAACTTCTCTGTTTAGGAGGTGTCCCATTTTTGTTCCAGTCCTTAGTTCTTTTAGGTACCCCTTCCATTATGCTATAGGTCTTCGTTCAGACTAGCCGAGGACTAAGGCGGGTCTGTTCGCTAGGAAGAGGCAGCCCGCTACATCGTAGGTATTCAGCTTAGTCTTACTGTAGGGACAGCTTTCCCCTATCTTTCCTTAGTACATGTTGCGGATCATAACAGATGCTGCATCATCTTTCACAGGTTTGACACCAGAACTGATATGTATTGAATAGTCCTGTTCTGGCCAGTGGCGTTATTATTTATTTATTTATTTTTCCTGTTTAATTACATTTTTTGGGTTATTTTATGTTTCCTTACGTTATTTTCTTTTATTTCATAGAATCATAAAATCATAGAATGGTAGAGTTGGAAGGAACCTCCTGGGTCATCTTGTCCAACCCCCTGCTCAAAGCAGGATTCATTAAATCATCCCAGACAGATATCTGTCCAGCCTCTGTTTGAAGACGTCCATTGAAGGGAAACTCACCACCTCTCGTGGCAGCCTGTTCCACTCATTGATCACCCTTACTGTCAAAAAGTTTTTTCTAATATCTAATCTGTGTCTCCTCCCATACAGTTTCATCCCATTGCCTCTATTCTTTCCTTGTGCAAATGAGAATAAAGATGATCCTTCTACAATGTGTCAGCCCTTGAGATATTTGTAGACAGCTATTAAGTCTCCTCTCAGTCTTCTTTTTTGCAAGCTAAACATTCCCAAATCCTGTAACCGTTCCTCATAGGACATGGTTTGCAGACCGGTCACCATTCTGGTCGCTCTTCTCTGAACTTGCTCCAGTTTGTCAATGTCTTTTTTAAAATGTGGTGCCCAAAACTGGACACAGTATTCCAGATGAGGTCTGACCAAAGAGGAGTAAAGTGCGATAATGATTTCACGTAATCTAGACTGTATGCTTCTGTTAATACATCCCAGAATTGTATTTGCCTTTTTTGCTGCTGCATCACACTGTTGACTCATGTTCAGTCTATGATTTATTAGTATACCTAAGTCTTTTTCACATGTACTGTTGCTTAGCTCTATTCCTCCCATTCTGTATATGCTTTTTTCATTTTTATTGTCCAGATGTAGTACTTTGCATTTTTCCCTGTTAAAAACCATTCTGTTAGTTGCTGCCCACTGCTCCAGTTTATATAGGTCTTTTTGAATCCTCTCTCTCTCTCTCTTCTCTAGTATTTGCTATCCCTCCTAGCTTTGTGTCATCAGCAAATTTAATCAGTTTACCCTCAATTCCTTCATCTAAATCATTGATAAAGATGTTGAACAATACAGGTCCCAGGACAGAGCCCTGTGGTACCCCACTTGAGACATTCATCCAACTGGATGTGAAGCCATTTACGACCACTCTTTGAGTCCGATCACTAAGCCAGTTATGAATCCACCTAACAGTTGCCTTGTCCATTCCATACTTGGTAATTTTTTCAATAAGGATGGTGTGAGATACTTTGTCAAATGCTTTGCTGAAGTCAAGATATACTATATCTACAGCATTTCCCTGATTCACCCAGTCAGTGATTCTGTCATAGAAGGAAATTAAGTTAGTCTGACATGACTTGTTAGTTACAAACCCATGCTGACTCTGGTTAATTGCTTCATTCTTATCCAGGTACTTACATACATGTTGTTTAATAATTTGTTCAAAGATCTTTCCTGGTATAGAAGTCAGACTCACCGGCCTATAGTTCCCTGGGTCCACCTTCTTCCCCTTTTTGAAGATTGGAACAACATTTGCTCTTCTCCAGTCTTCTGGGACTTCTCCTGTTCTTCAAGAATTTTCAAAGATTATGGAGAGTGGTTCTAAAATTTCTTCTACGATCTCCTTCAGTACTCTGGGGTGTAATTCATCTGGACCTGGAGACTTGAACTCATTTATGTTAGCTGAATATTCCCTCACAGTCTTTCTGTTTACAGATAACCTGGATTCTTCTATTCACTGTCTATAATAGGACAGTGAAGATCAGTTGATGTTACATTTTCTTTCTGAGAGAAAACAGATGCAAAATAGGAATTAAAAAGTTCGGCCTTCTCAACAGCCTTTCTTACCATTTCACCATTTTCATCCTGTAAAAGTCCTATAGCATCTTTGACTTTTCTTTTACTTTTGACATACCCCCCAAATCCTTTTTTTATTGCTTTTGACATCTCTTGCAAGCCTTAATTCATTGTCAGCTTTAGCTAACCTGATACGTGCCCTACAGGTTCTGCAGACTGCATTATAATCTTCTTTAAATATGCCTCCCTCTTTCCATTTGATAAACATTTCTTTCTTTCTTTTTAGCATGTGTTTAAGTTCTGTGTTCATCCATCCTGGTTTCCTTAAATGCTTCCCATTCTTCCTACTTTTCGGGATTGTTAATGATTGTGCTTTGAGAATCTCATTTTTAAAAATTTCCCATCCTTCCTGGACATTTTTGTCCTTAAGGACATCCAGCCATTGGATCCCTCCTATTCTCTTTCTGAGTCGCTTAAAATCTACCTTTCTGAAATCTAACCTTGAAGTTTGAGTCTTCACATGTCTTCCTCCTCTAGTTATCCAAAATTCTATAATAGCATGATCGCTTCCTCCTAGGGTCCCAGCCACTTTTACCTCCTCAACCATTTCCTCCCTGTTTATAAGGATTAGATCCAAAGTAGCAGATCCCCTTGTTTTCTCCCCTACCTTTTGGAAGTTGTCAGCAAGAGAGGATAAGAATTTGCTTGACCTGTTAGTTTTACTTGAGATTCCCAACAAATGTCTGGATAGTTAAAATCTCCCATGACCACTACGTCATATTTTTTGGAGAACTTGGTCATTTGATACATAAAGAGTTCATCCATATCTTCAGCTTGCCCAGGTGGCCTGTAGTAAATGCCTACTATGGTGTCCTTTCCGTTGTTCTCTCCTTGTATTCTTACCCAGTTTCCACAGAACTCCCAGTCTCTGAAGCTTCAATCTCTGTGCAGATATACGCTTTTCTAACATACAATGCGACATCTCCTCCTCGTTTATTAAGTCTGTTTCTTGCAAATAAGTTGTATCCTTTTAGCCTTGTATTCCAATCATGTGTATCGTCCCATTTGTGTCTAACAGTTTACTGATGAAGGTCTGATTGACCGAAACGTTTATGTTAATTTGTGGACTGCATTAAAATTCCTCTTTTTTGAACTTTTGAGTGCCGAGGTTACTCTCTAGCACCCTGTGCAATGAGGCTGGCAGAACCATGCATGGGTGAGATTACTGAAGAATAGCAGGTATCTGAAGATCTGCGACCTGTCATAAAAGACCTACAGCAGCCGACCTTAAAGCGCCACTCCTGTGTTTTTTTTTACTGCAGTGCTGGAGTGGTGCTACCATTCTAACTTCCCTGACCCTAGTCTTATACTTACCACCCGCTGTATTCAGCTCTTCCTTACGCAGCTCCGGTCCCGCATCGCCATCTTGTGACCACAACTTCTGACTGACTGGAAGTCAGAGGTAATGGTCACAAGCTCTCAGTGTAAGTCAATGAGAGCCTCGTTCTGGCCTTTTTCTGGCTCTCATAGACTTACATTGAGCTGTGACTTCTTGATCGCTCAGCAAACCCTGGAGAGATCCGGCAGGTCACAAACAGCTGGAGACTATTATACGTAAATACCACAACACAAGTACTTCAAAGTAAATCAAACGTGATTTATTAATGCAGCAAGAGATGTCTGTACATGATTCAGGCCAATATTTTGGTCAAAAAGACCTTTATCAGGGCTGTTAGAAAGGAGCAGATATAAGAAGGCTGCAGAAAGCGTGCCAGGAAAAGCTGAAGACGACGACTGGTAAGTATAAGACTAAGGGCAGTGAACTTTGAATAGTGGCGCCACTCCAGCGCTGCAGTAAAAAAAATGCTGGAGTGGTGCTTTAAGAAGCAAAGCTGTAACAAAGTAGACAGCAAATCCAAAGATAACATGGGACATAAGTGCTCAGGCCACTTTAGACTATATAGTTTAGGTCACATGCATATATGTTCAGTATTTGGTCAATATTTTGCATCAGTATTTGTTGTTTAAATGTTTTTGTTGGTATTTTTAATTTTTTTAAGGGTATTTGTAAGCAAAAACCAGGAGTAGGTAGTAGGTGAAAATGCAGAAGTGGTGCACGTGTTTCTATTATACTGTTCCTCTGACTGTTCCACTCCTGGTTTTGGATTACAAATACTGATGTAAAATACTGACCAAATACTGAATATGTGAACGTGGTCTTAGCAGAAGTTATTGATACTATTTTAGTGCTAATGCAGCAGAACTAAAAGGCAGGCAATGTTGTAATAATTAATACGTAAGCATTACTTACAAAATTCGGTTTACATATAAACTTTAAGACCCAAACAGGAAATTTACTTTAATATAGTAGCAAAGAAAATTGTATAAAACCTACAAAAATATATATATATATATAGATTAGCTATCACTGAGGTTACTAGATGCATTGCAATCGTAAAATTGATCATTTGTCAGAGGTAATAAATAGTGTTGAGCGAGCATGCTCGACACTGCTCGGTACTCGCCCGAGCATCTCACTACTCGGGATGTTCGACGAGCACCGAGCATTTCCGGGTTACTCGGGCGGGAGCTCGGTTCTCCGCCCTGCACGTTTGGCACTCTTTACAGAGCCAATGAACATGCAGGGATTGCCAGCCAGTCACTGTAATGCTGCAGCCATGTTGTTTGTGGGCATTACAGTGATTGGCTGGCCGCACAGCGTCACCTCGAGTATTTAAAACCGGGCGCCGCCATCTTGGACACAGTCGCTCCGGATCAGCCAGTGTAGGGTCAGTGCTGCTGAACTAGGGAGAGATTGATACTCCGAAATAGGTAGTGTAGGGTCTCTAAAGCCTGCCAAATCAAACAAACAGTCCTTCTCAGGACTAATATCCATCCCAGATATCAGGCAGGCAGGCTGTATAGGAGATGCAGTGGTTATACCAATAAACGCTGCATTACAGTCCTGTGTGCTCCTGCTGGTAAAATTGCTAGACTTATTCCCCGGTCTCAGGGGCCAGGAAAAATCCTTTTTTTTTCATCTAAATCCTGTATTTTTTTTTTCCTCAGTCAGACTGTACAAATACGCGTCTTATTAACCTTTTGGTATTCCCCCCCCAAAAAAAAATTGAGTGTGTCTCTGACTGTTCAGACATCAATATATCTGTTTAAAAGAGTCTGGTGTAGGCCAGATAACTAGAACTGTGGTTTTGCAGTTCCACGGTTTAAATCTCTGTATTATCCTGCTTTTGGCATTTTTTCCGTAAAAAAAACAGTAATAGTGTCTCCCTGACTGTTCAGACACAAATATATCTGTTTAAAAGAGTCTGGTGTAGGCCAGATTACTAGAACTGTGGTTTTGCAGTTCCACGGGTCAAATCTCTGCATTATCCTGCTTTTGGCATTTTTTCCGTAAAAAAAACCCAGTAATAGTGTCTCCCTGACTGTTCAGACACAAATATATCTGTTTAAAAGAGTCTGGTGTAGGCCAGATAACTAGAACTGTGGTTTTGCAGTTCCGCGGTTCAAATCTCTGTATTATCCTGCTTTTGGCATTTTTTCCGAAACAAAAACAAAACAGTAATAGTGTCTCCCTGACTGTTGTGACACAAATATATCTGTTTAAAAGAGTCTGGTGTACGCCACATAACTATAACTGTAGTTTTGCAGTTTCACGGTTCAAATCTCTGTATTATCCAGCTTTTTGCCTTTTTTACATAAAAAATAAAAAAAATTGAGTGTCTCGCTCAGTGTTCAGACACAAATATATCTGTTTAAAAGATTCTGGTGTAGGCCAGAGAAATAGAACTGTGATTTTCCTCTTCCATGGTTCTAATCTCCTTTTTATTACCCTTTTTCCATTGATAGTGCGAGTGTAAGCTATTTTACTTCATTTACAATGGGCAAGGCGCGTGGCAAGGGACGTGGAACTGGACGTTCTGGTGATGGTGCGTGGAGAGGATGGGGCTGTGCCCAAGGTGAAAATGTGCCACAACCAACAGCCACATCTTCTCGCTCCCACTTCTTGACCGAATTACTAGGGAAGCACACTACAACACCAGTATTGCGAACTGATCAGTGTGAACAGGTTATTAATTGGATAGCAGATAATACTTCCAGTTACCTGGGCACCACCACCTCCGGTCTGTCTTCCACATGGTCACGTTTTAGTAGCCGTGAGTCTCGACCGCATACTCATCCTCACTCTGATGCTCCTTCCTCCCACCATGCCGAGTGTCGTCAGACAGCAACTGATCCCACACTTGGACACTCTGAAGAGCTGTTCACTGTTCCATTTCCATATTTGTGCCCCTTGCCTGCTCCACTTGAAGTGGTGGAAGAGGAGATCCCATGTAGCGATGCCCAAATATTTGAACAGCCACGGCCAGAGGAAGTCGACGCTGGCAATTTGTCACAAGAGGTGGACGATGACGAGACACAATTGCCAGGAAGTGAGGAGGAGGATCGTGGTGCGCAAGTGGAAGAGGAGGAGGTGGTGGATGATCTAGTAACTGACCCAACGTGGCACGAGGACACGAGGCCAGCAGCACACAGGGTGAGGGAGGCAGAGTACACCAACAGGCAGGAAGAAGCAGTGTGGTGGCCGCACACAGAAGGTGGGCAACAGTTCCCCGTAACACCAACACGAGGGACGTTGCCAGTACAAGCGGTAGGTCTTCCAGAGTCTGGAATTTTTTTAAAGACTCTGCTGATAACCCCAAAAAGGCCATTTGTACCACCTGCCATGCCAGCATCAGCAGGGGTGACAAAACTACCAGCCTGACCACCACCAGCATGATCAGGCACATGTTAGCAAAGCACCCGACTTTGTGGGGCGAACCCCAGGGTCCACGACCAGTGTCAGCGGGTGTCACCACTGCTTCTTCCGCTGTTGTGCGTGTAATAGAACCCCCTGTTGTGCGTGCAAGGCAATCCCCTGTCCATACTGCATGCAAAGATGCCCCTCCTCTCAGTCTTCACTTGTTATGGCAGTTTCTCAAGAAACAGCATCAACGTCCACGTCCACGTCCCACCACAGCGTTCAATTGTCCATACCCCAGAGCTTTGAATGAAAGTGCAAATTCGCAGTCAATGCCCCACAGGCCACAGTCCTAAATTCGCACATTTCACGACTGCTTGCGTTGGAAATGCTGCCTTTTAGGCTGGTGGAGACGGAATCCTTCCGCAACCCCTAGGTACTCGGTCCCCAGCTGACACTATTTTGCCCGGTGTGCCATCCCCCCACTACACAAGCACGTGTCCCAAAACATCTGCCGTGCCCTCAACAACGCAGTTACTGGGAGAGTCCACCTGACAATGGACACGTGAGCAAGTGCTTGTGGCCAGGGACGGTACATCTCTCTGACGGCACACGAGTAAACATAGTGGAAGTCGGGACCCAGTCGGACCTTGGGACGGAACCCATCCTCCCCACACCGAGGATTGCGGGCCCTATGTCAGTCAGAGTTGCTCCCACAGTGTACAGCTCCTGCGCATCCTCCTCCTCCTCATGTTCAGCCTCCATCTCAGATATCACCACATCAGTTACAAGCTGGAAGCACTGCAGTAGTGCCTCAGCCAAGCGGCAACAGGCTGTGCTGAAACTCATAAGCTTAGGTGAGAAACCTCACACTGCTTGTGAGTTGTGGACAGCTGTGAAAGAGCAGGCAGATCTGTGGATGAGACCGCTGAACCTACATCCAGGCATGGTTGTTTGTGACAATGGCCATAACTTGGTGGCAGCTCTGAGGCGAGGCGAGATCACACACATACCATGCCTGGCTCATGTGCTTAACCTCGTGGTTCAGCGGTTTCTTAAATTGTACCCCGAGTTGCCAGATCTGCTCGTCAAAGTACGCCGCCTGTCAGCTCATTTTCGCAAGTCGGCTACAGCTTCCGCCGCCCTTGCTGTGTTGCAGCAGCGTTTGCAGCTTCCGGCACACCGACTGGTGTGTGATGTCCCCACATGTTGGAACTGTACCCTCCACATGTTGCAAAGGATTTGTGAGCAGAAGAGAGCAGTTGTGTAGTACCAGCTGCAACAAGTCCGTTGATATTCAGGTCAGACTCCACACATAAGACCTCAGGAGTGGACCTGGATGTCTGACATATGTACCATCCTGACAAACTTTGAGGAGTCCACCAAGATGGTGAGTGGCGATGACGCCATCATTAGCGTCAGCATCCCACTTGTCTGTCTTGTGCAATGCTCTCTGCAGAGAATTAAAGAGGAGGCATTGCAGCCAGAGTATGATGAGATGGATCAAGAAGCCGTAATGGGCGATTACACACAGCCCAGCCTCATCTCATCCCAACGTGCATTGGGGGACAATGAGGGAGAGGAGGAGGAGGAGGAAGAACAGGAGCTGGTATCAATCGCTGTAGACGGTAGTACCTGTACAACTGTCATACCATCGGTTCAGCGTGGGTGGCCTGAGGAGCAGGAGGAGGAGAGCATGGTCAGTCGTCATCTTGGTGAGGACACGGAAGTCTTGCCCGTTATCAGTCTGGCACGCATGGCTGACTTTATGTTACGCTGCCTTAACCGTGACCCTCGCGTTGTCAAAATGTTGGGTGACAATCATTACTGGTTGGTGACACTTTTAGACCTCCGCTACAAGGAGAACTTTCACTCTCTTATTCCTGAGGTGGAGAGGTCTACAAAAATGTGGCAGTACTAGAAGGACCTTGCTGCAGAACTGTTAAAAAAAATTCCCATCTGAACACGCTAGCGGCCAGGCCCTGAGGCGCGGGGTACTCTCACAGGGAGTGGAAAATTTCAAAAGATGGTGAGGGAGTACCTTGCCGACCGTACTAGCGTCCTCCGTGATTCTTCTGTGCCTTTTAATTATTGGGTATCCAAGCTTGACACTTGGAATGAACTCGCTCTGTACGCCTTGGAGGTCCTGGCCTGCCCTGCCGCTACCGTGTTATCTGAGCGTGTTTTTAGTGCCGCTGGGGGAATTATAACTGATAAGCGCACTCGCCTGTCAACTGACAATGCTGACAAGCTGACCCTTATCAAAATGAACAAGGGCTGGATTGGGCCAGACTTCTCATCACCACCAAATGACAGCAGAGTAACATAAAGTCAAATCCACTGTGTTATTTCGGGAGGTGTATTCCCATGCACCGCTTCACACCCACACATAGGTATTCGCTTCCTCATTTCGGCTGTTTTTTGCTCTTCTCCTTATCCTCAGCCTCCACCACCACTATACGACCAGGGTCACCGTAGTCCGTGTTGCCAAAATTGCAAGTTCCTCCGTCCTAATTTTTGGCAGCTTTTTCCTTGGAAGGCATAGTCAAAGACTATGGGAGACCCACTCCCCAATAATGGGAATAATGTTTTTAATATGCTGTACTGCATGGCTCTTGTAAGGGGCATTAAAACCGTCTTGTTAAGCTACTGTGACCTCCACCACTCTTTCAAGGGGCATTATAACCGTCTTGTTAAGCTACTGTGACCTCCCCCACTTTTCCAAGGGGCATTAAAACCATCTTGTTAAGCTACTGTGACCTCCACCACTCTTCCAAGGGGCATTAAACCCGTCTTTTTAAGCTACTGTGACCTCCACCACTCTTCCAAGGGGCATTAAAACCGTCTTGTTAAGCTACTGTGACCTCCACGTCTCTTCCAAGGAGCATTAAAACTGTCTTGTTAAGCTACTGTGACCTCTACCACTCTTCCAAGGGGCATTAAAATCGTCTTGTTAAGCTACAGTGACCTCCACGTCTCTTCCAAGGGGCATTAAAACCGTCTTGTTAAACCACTCTGACCTCCATGTCCCTTCCAAGGGGCATTAAAACCGTCTTGTTAAACCACTCTGACCTCCACGTCTCTTCCAAGGGGCATTAAAACTGTCTTATTAAGCTACTGTGACCTCCACCGCTCTTCCAAGGGGCATTAAAACCGTCTTGTTAAGCTACTGTGACCTCCACCACTCTTCCAAGGGGCATTAAAACCGTCTTGTTAAACTACTCTGACCTCCACGTCTTTTCCAAGGGGCATTAATACCGTCTTGTTAAGCTACTGTGACCTCCACGTCTCTTCCAAGGGGCATTAAAACCGTCTTGTTAAGCTACTGTGACCACGTCTCTTCCAAGGGGCATTAAAATCGTCTACTTAAGCTACTGTGACCTCCACCACTCTTCCAAGGGGCATTAAAACTGTCTTGTTAAGCTACTGTGACCTCCACGTCTCTTCCAAGGAGCATTAAAACTGTCTTGTTAAGCTACTGTGACCTCTACCACTCTTCCAAGGGGCATTAAAATCGTCTTGTTAAGCTACAGTGACCTCCACGTCTCTTCCAAGGGGCATTAAAACTGTCTTGTTCAACCACTCTGACCTCCACCGCTCTTCCAAGGGGCATTAAAACCGTCTTGTTAAGCTACTGTGACCTCCACCACTCTTCCAAGGGGCATTAAAACCGCCTTGTTAAACTACTCTGACCTCCACGTCTTTTCCAAGGGGCATTAAGACCGTCTTGTTAAGCTACTGTGACCTCCACGTCTCTTCCAAGGGGCATTAAAACCGTCTTGTTAAGCTACTGTGACCACGTGTTATGATCTGCTACCAAAGCTAAGGAAAGACAGGAGATCTGTCCCTACGATAGAACTCAGCTTAATCCCTACGATGTAACAGGGGACCTGATCCTGCGATCAGACCTGCTAAAGTCCTAAGCTAGTCTGTACGAAGACCTATAGATGTGGGGAGGGAATCCCTACAAGTACTAAGGACTGGGAGGAATATGGGACACCTCCTAACAGAAATAGTAGCAGACAGACGAACAAACAAAATATATAGAACATAGAGGTCAGTAGACCAAGCTAACTAACAGAGCAAGACACAGAGCACAGGCTAGCTAGAAAGTAGATATACAATGAAGTCCAGCAAAGCCAGAAGGGCGGAGCAGGATTAAATAGGCCAACAAGGTCATGTGACCAGCAAAGGAAAAAAAACCTAACAGCAAGGTTCTAACAGTACCCCCCCTTCTAAGAGGATCCTCCGGATCCCCTAGGACCAGGCTTATCAGGAAATCTCCTGTGAAACGCTCTGATAAGTCTGGACGCGGAAACATCATCTGACCTCACCCAAGAGTTATCCTCGGGTCCGAAACCTTTCCAGGCCACAAGATACTGCAAACTACCTCTATACCGTCTAGAGTCAAGGATGCGAGAAATTTCATATTCCCCGTCCTCCACCACCGGAGGAACAGAGGCAGAGGCGTCACCATCCGACACAACAGCTTTTTTTAACAGAGAGACATGAAAGACCGGATTAATTCTCCAGGAGGTAGGAACCTCCAACCTAACAGCAGATTGGTTGACAACCTGAAGCACCTTAAAGGGCCCTTTCACTGAGCCCAGCAAGAAATAGACTTTTCAGAGCAGAATCGTTCCACCCTGTTTGAGTGGACCAACGACGAAAATGAGTACAATATTTTTCGACATTACCTGATCCTTGTTTTAAACGTCTCAACTCAGTCTCAGCTGATGCCACACGGTCAGGATCATCATATAATAGTCCTAAAGCAGAAAAAAAACTATCCACTGATCTGAAGCATGTATCACTAGGTTGCAAAGAAAAGGCCCACTCCTGAGGCTCTTTGCGCAAAAGTGACATTATGAACCCTACGCGCTGGGATTCATCCCCAGAGGACTTGGGTCTCAAACGAAAATACAATAAGCAAGCATTTTTAAATGAAAAAAATTCTCGATGTTCACCAAAAAATAAATCCGGCAAACATACCTTAGGCTCCAAGAAATATGCTCCAGGACAGTTACTCACGTGCTGACGGAGCTCGGCCACTTCCAGAGAGAGTCCCTGCAGGTGTTTAGCCAAATCCTGAACCGACACCATGATGGAACAAAAAAAAAAAAAAATCTTTCCTTAGAGAATTTGCAGGCTGGACTTACTGGTATGATCTGCTACCAAAGCTAAGGAAAGACAGGAGATCTGTCCCTACGATAGAACTCAGCTTAATCCCTACGATGTAACAGAGGACCTGATCCTGCGATCAGACCTGCTAAAGTCCTAAGCTAGTCTGTACGAAGACCTATAGATGTGGGGAGGGAATCCCTACAAGTACTAAGGACTGGGAGGAATATGGGACACCTCCTAACAGAAATAGTAGCAGACAGACGAACAAACAAAATATATAGAACATAGAGGTCAGTAGACCAAGCTAACTAACAGAGCAAGACACAGAGCACAGGCTAGCTAGAAAGTAGATATACAATGAAGTCCAGCAAAGCCAGAAGGGCGGAGCAGGATTAAATAGGCCAACAAGGTCATGTGACCAGCAAAGGAAAAAAAACCTAACAGCAAGGTTCTAACACCACGTCTCTTCCAAGGGGCATTAAAATCATCTACTTAAGCTACTGTGACCTCCACGTCTCTTCCAAGGGGCATTAAAACCGTCTTGTTAAGCTACTGTGACCTCCATGTCTCTTCCAAGGGGCATTAAAACTGTCTTGCTAAGCTACTGTGACCTCCACGTCTCTTCCAAGGGGCATTAAAACCGTCTTGTTAAACCACTGTGACCTCCACGTCTCTTCCAAGGGGCATTAAAACTGTCTTGTTAAGCTACTGTAACCTCCTCCCCTCTTCCAAGGGGCATTAAAACTGTCTTGTTAAGCTACTGTGACCTCCACCACCCTTCCAAGGGGCATTAAAACCGTCTTGTTAAACCACTCTGACCTCCACGTCTCTTCCAAGGGGCATTAAAACTGTCTTGCTAAGCTACTGTGACCTCCACCACTTTTCCAAGGGGCATTAAAACAGTCTTGTTAAGCTACTGTGACCTCCACGTCTCTTTGAAGGGGCATTAAAACCGTCTTGTTAAGCTACTGTGACCTCCACCACTATTCCAAGGGGCATTAAAACCGTCTGGTTAAACCACTCTGACTTCCACGTCTCTTCCAAGGGGCATTAAAACTGTCTTGTTAAGCTACTGTGACCTCCACCACTCTTCCAAGGAGCATTAAAACTGTCTTGTTAAGCTACTGTGACCTCCACGTCTCTTCCAAGGGGCATTAAAACCGTCTTGTTAAACCACTCTGACCTCCACGTCTCTTCCAAGGGGCATTAAAACTGTCTTGTTAAGCTACTGTGACCTCCACGTCTCTTCCAAGGAGCATTAAAATCGTCTTCTTAAGCTACTGTGACCTCCACCACTCTACCAAGGGGCATTAAAACTGTCTTGTTAAGCTACTGTGACCTCCACCACTCTTCCAAGGGGCATTAAAACTGTCTTGTTAAGCTACTGTGACCTCCACGTCTCTTCCAGGGGGCATTAAAACCGTCTTGTTAAGCTACTGTGACGTCCATGTTTCTTCCATGGGGCATTAAAACTGTCTTGTTAAGCTACTGTGACCTCCACCACTCTTCCAAGGGGCATTAAAACCGTCTTGTTAAGCTACTGTGACCTCCACCACTCTTCCAAGGGGCATTAAAACCGTCTTGTTAAACCACTCTGACCTCCACATCTCTTCCAAGGGGCATTAAAACTGTCTTGTTAAGCTACTGTGACCCTCACCACTCTTCCAAGGGGCATTAAAACCGTCTTGTTAAGCTACTGTGACCTCCACGTCTCTTACAAGGGGCATTAAAACCGTCTTGTTAAACCACTCTGACCTCCACCACTCTTCCAAGGGGCATTAAAACTGTCTTGTTAAGCTACTGTGACCTCCACCACTCTTCCAAGGGGCATTAAAACCGTCTTGTTAAGCTACTGTGACCTCCACATCTCTTCCAAGGGGCATTAAAACTGTCTTGTTAAGCTACTGTGACCTCCACCACTCTTCCAAGGTGCATTAAAACCGTCTTGTTAAGCTACTGTGACCTCCACCACTCTTCCAAGGGGCAATAAAACCTTCTTGTTAAACCACTATGACCTCCACGTCTCTTCCAAGGGGCATTAAAACTGTCTTGTTAAGCTATTGTGACCTCCACCGCTCTTCCAAGGGGCATTAAAACCGTCTTGTTAAGCTACTGTGACCTCCACGTCTCTTCCAAGGGGCATTAAAACCGTCTTGTTAAACCACTTTGACCTCTACCACTCTTCCAAGGGGCATTAAAACTGTCTTGTTAAGCTACTGTGACTTCCACCACTCTTCCAAGGGGCATTAAAACCGTCTTGTTAAGCTACTGTGACCTCCACGTCTCTTCCAAGGGGCATTAAAACCGTCTTGTTAAGCTACTTTGACCTCCACTACTCTTCCAAGGGGCATTAAAACCGTCTTGTTAAGCTACTGTGACCTCCACCCCTCTTCCAAGGGGCATTAAAACTGTCTTGTTAAACTACTGTGACCTCCCCGTCTCTTCCAAGGGGCATTTAAACCGTCTTGTTAAGCTACTTTGACCTCCACCACTCTTCCAAGGGGCATTAAAACCGTCTTGTTAAGCTACTGTGACCTCCACCACTCTTCCAAGGGGCATTAAAACCGTCTTGTTAAGCTACTGTGACCTCCACGTCTCTTCCAAGGGGCATTAAAACTGTCTTGTTAAGCTACTGTGACCTCCACCACTATTCTAAGGGCCATTAAAACCGTCTTGTTAAGCTACTGTGACCTCCACGTCTCTTCCAAGGGGCATTAAAACTGTCTTGTTAAGCTTCTGTGACCTCCACGTCTCTTCCAAGGGGCATTAAAACCGTCTTGTTAAACCACTGTGACCTCCACGTGTCTTCCAAGGGGCATTAAAACTGTCTTGTTAAGCTACTGTGACCTCCTCCCCTCTTCCAAGGGGCATTAAAACTGTCTTGTTAAGCTACTGTGACTTCCACCACTCTTCCAAGGGGCATTAAAACCGTCTTGTTAAACCACTCTGACCTCCACGTCTCTTCCAAGGGGCATTAAAACTGTCTTGTTAAGCTACTGTGACCTCCACCACTTTTCCAAGGGGCATTAAAACCATCTTGTTAAGCTACTGTGACCTCCACGTCTCTTTTAAGGGGCATTAAAACAATCTTGTTAAGCTACTGTGACCTCCACCACTCTTCCAAGGGGCATTAAATCCGTCTTGTTAAGCTACTGTGACCTCCACGTCTTTTCCAAGGGGCATTAAAACCGTCTTGTTAAGCTACTTTGACCTCCACCACTCTTCCAAGGGGCATTAAAACCGTCTTGTTAAGCTACTGTGACCTCCACCACTCTTCCAAGGGGCATTAAAACCGTCTTGTTAAGCTACTGTGACCTCCACGTCTCTTCCAAGGGGCATTAAAACTGTCTTTTTAAGCTACTGTGACCTCCACCACTCTTCCAAGGGCCATTAAAACCGTCTTGTTAAGCTACTGTGACCTCCACGTCTCTTCCAAGGGGCATTAAAACTGTCTTGTTAAGCTTCTGTGACCTCCATGTCTCTTCCAAGGGGCATTAAAACCGTCTTGTTAAACCACTGTGACCTCCACGTCTCTTCCAAGGGGCATTAAAACTGTCTTGTTAAGCTACTGTGACCTCCTCCCCTCTTCCAAGGGGCATTAAAACTGTCTTGTTACGCTACTGTGACTTCCACCACTCTTCCAAGGGGCATTAAAACCGTCTTGTTAAACCACTCTGACCTCCACGTCTCTTCCAAGGGGCATTAAAACTGTCTTGTTAAGCTACTGTGACCTCCACCACTTTTCCAAGGGGCATTAAAACCGTCTTGTTAAGCTACTGTGACCTCCACGTCTCTTTGAAGGGGCATTAAAACCATCTTGTTAAGCTACTGTGACCTCCACCACTCTTCCAAGGGGCATTAAATCCGTCTTGTTAAGCTACTGTGACCTCCACGTCTCTTCCAAGGGGCATTAAAACCGTCTTGTTAAGTTACTGTGACCTCCACCACTCTTCCAAGGGGCATTAAAACCGTCTTGTTAAGCTACTGTGACCTCCACCACTCTTCCAAGGGGCATTAAAACCGTCTTGTTAAGGTACTGTGACCTCCACCACTCTTCCAAGGGCCATTAAAACCGTCTTGTTAAACCACTCTGACCTCCACGTCTCTTCCAAAGAGCATTAAAAGCGTCTTGTTAAACCACTCTGAACTCCACAGCTCTTCCATGGGGCATTGAAATGTTGTTTTCAATTAACTCTAACCTCCACGACTCTTCCAACGGTCATTGCATTTCCTCCTAATTTTAGTCAGCTTTTGCTTTTCAATGCATAGGCGAACACTAAGGGAGACCCACTCCCCAATAATGGGTAGAAAGTTTTTAGTACGCTGTAATCCACGTCTGTTTCAAGGGGCATTGCAGTTCCGCATAATTTTTGGAAAGCCTTCCATTCACTGCTTAGGCCAACAGTGTACAGGAGACCCAGTTGCTATAAATGGAAAAAACGGTTTAGTTAAGGCCCTCTGACCTTCATGTCACTTCCAAGGGGCATTGGAGTGCCTCAAAGTTTTTGGTAGGCATTGCACTCACTGTATGCCCTATAACTGTGTAGCCGAACTGCTCCTTTTGGTGCAGAAACATATCCTACAAGACATGTGTGGTTGACTGGCCTGATATTGATGTGAATGGTCCCTGTTCCTCCTGCTCTTTCTCCTTTGCCACCACCTCATCCATCATTCATCACCTGAAGCTTTGTTTTAATGGGAGTCATAGAACTGGGATAGTAGCAGGAAAACATCCAGCAATCCTCGGAGGAGGTAGGATATGCGCTAAAATGCTGACCACCTCACGCCTAGCCGCTACTACATACATGCGCTTGCATTCCAAGGAACAGAAAGCTAAGGAGATGGATGGCCTCATGATCATGAATAATTTACTCGTTGTGTAGGAGGCCAACCACTGCTGCTGTCTACCTTCTGAACTTTGTGTTGAAGTCTGATTGACCCAGGACCCGCAATCCTCTATGTCTGGAGGACGTGTTGCATCCCAGGGTACAACTGTGTCCCGGCTTCCACAATATTAACCCAGTGTGAAGGCATCAGTCAGATGGACCATCCCTGGCAACATTCACTTGTCCATGTGTTTGTGGTTAGGCTGTCCTTCAAAATGGGGACCGTTTATGGACACCCGGCCGCCAGGCGGCTGGGGACTGAGTATGGATACCAGGCCGCTGACGCAGCCATGACGTGGTGGCCAGATTCCGCCTCCACATGCCTAAAAGGCCCAATTTCAAGTGCAAGCAAGCAGTATGGTATTGCAGCCTGGGGGTGGGTGGTAGGCTGCATACTTGCGCTTGCATTGCAAGGAATGGGGGAGGTACAATTGAACACTGCCCTGGGACAAGGACTTGCATGGGGATAGTTGCAAGTCTGCATCTTCTGATGCGGCAAGGATCACTTCTGATGGGCACACTTTTAGGCAGTGACCTGGGTGTCAGAGATGCTTCCAGGGGTCTTCCCCATGCTGTTCCCATGTCTTTTCAGCACTGTATGCATTTGTCACACAGCACATGGCCAGATAAGGTTGTAAAATGTTAAAATGACATTTCCCGGTGAATGCATTTGTCACGGTTGAAAGCAATACAAAAGTGCAAAAACGCATAAAAAATGCTACTTGTGAACATAGCCCAAGGTGTGGAGGAGTATTTTTGTTTTTGGTTATTTATTTTACCTTATACACAAGTCTTTACCCTGGAAAGGAAGTTCCTTAACATATTTCACAGGAAAACCGTTTCAGTTTAGTTTTTGAACGTTTTATTGTGAGCCCTTAAAAGTGGCTTAATACCTCTGACCACAATGTTGACAGCAGTGACCTGGGGGTCAGAAATGCTTCCTGGGCGATCCCCATGCTGTCCCCATGTCCTTTGAGCACTGTCACTATCGTTTTGGGCACTTTTTAGGCTTTCTACAGACTGCCGGGGGTGCAGTCACAAAAATGCTGGGGTCTCCATAGACTAACATTGGGCTCGTTGCTCGGGTCGAGCACCCAAGTATCACGGTGAGGTCAGCCCGAGCTTCGAGCACCCGAGCATTTTAGTGCTCATTCAACAATAATAATAAATTTAAAAGAAAAAACAAAAACAATTATCTGTTCTATAAATGTCTTTGTTCAGTTCAACCCTCCAAGTCAAGAAGAGGCACAATAAACTAATAATAAAATACTTTAGATTTATGAGAATTTCTGTCTGCGGAAACATTCTCTGGCACTTCTGCTGGATGCTAAGTTATTGAGGTGTAACAAACAAATGCCTTCATAAAAAATGTTTTAAAGAAGGAAGAAAAACAGTGAAGAACAAATTAAAAACTTTTGAAAAAAAACAACCTCTGCAAGTAATTGGCAGTGAGATACTAGTTATCGCCACAATAAAAAGAAAAGAAGACAGTGGGTCGGCTCTACGAACTGTCATCCTGCCGGGTGAAAATACAGACAATGCACATCTGTAGTGGAGTTCTTGCAATAGTCTGAATATGTGTGACAGGTATTTTCTTATCCACATTCTGTGCCAGACAAGCAGTTCTGGAGCACACATTATAAATAGCACAGCTTGGAGAATGTTGGTTAATATTCATACAATGGTATTGTTTTTAATAAGAATTACATACCTTTCCTGGTGTATAGGAAACAAATTGCTTCAGTTTGGAGCCCGACTACTTTATCTATTAAATACCCCTGCATTAAGTATAGTATGTGCAGTATATGTTTTATACTATTGAATAAATAAAGTATAAACATGCTACATTTAAAAGGATTATCAATACTTTTTTTGTCTACTATGGGGGCTAAGCACTTATCGGCAGGTAGTTGCTAACTATTAACCTTTTCTGCCATGTGCCAATCCCTCCTGGCTCAGAGCGGTCACAGAACCACTCCTGGCCGCAATTTTACCTCTTCTTGTACATCACGTCGACAGAGCAGTTCCTTCTCTACTGTTCTGCTTTGTCAACGGGCATCACTGCTGATGTCATGTTGATTGACAGCTGGCTCCCCATTGCCTAACTCAGCGCAGGTGTGCTGTATTAGTGTGATTTACTCTGCATGAGCTGGTACTCTGCAAGTGACTTTTATTTCCAGCGCCCACGCTGGGTATCAGTGTTATATGCTGACATATATCACTATTCTGCTCATGTAGGGTAAATTACACTAACTCAGAGGGGACACGGCTGTCAAACAGCAGAAGAGAAGGAACTGCCTTGTTGATGTGACTTCTCAGAAAGTGGGAGAGTGGCACGTGGCAGAACCGGCATGTAGTTAGCAACTACCTGCCAATAATCGCTTAGCCAATAATAGGAAAAAAAAGTCCTGGGAAACCACTTTCCTGTTATATAGGAAATAAAATACTTTAACTGCTTTACCTATCATGGACATTTCAATGAAGTATACTATGTAGCTAATATGTTTTATATTATTGATTGAATAGGGTAATAAAGATGCTGTACTTAAGAATACTAAGAGCTGCACTTTGCCTAAACTTCTATAGAAAATTCTCAATGAGGATAATTGGCTTTTGCCTCATGGAGATTTGCCTTCTTATTAATCAATACTACTGGGTAATGGGACATGACTTTTTTTTCCCTATGCCTTTACAAACTATGGCTGGCCAGAACTCACTACATACTTCCTCCCAATGACAAACACATTGCCCCCGACTCATCAAATTGTTTACGATTTACTGTTGTAAAACACGTTAAAAGGTAACAATTCCTTTGCAAAATGTAAAGTTCCACAAAAAAGTGTGCTACCTTTTGGTGTTTTCATGCCACTATTGGATGAACTATGCGAAAATAAGTAGGGCTTGGTTTGGACAGGGCATGGCTATGCCAGAGAATTTAATCAGAAATGGCAGCTGGAGTAACATTTCTTGTGAGACATCTCTTAATGAGGGCATGCAGAAATAAGATGCGCCAAACTCATTAAGACTGATGTACGCAGGGGTGGACATATCATTCATGCAACTTGTGGACCAAGAGGAAAGGCTGCCCCAATTCACCTCCAAAGCAGGTGGAATTGAGCATTGTCATGAACTATTGGACTGTAAAACGCTCATATACTGTTCTTGCAGGGGCCATCCTCAGTCTGTGTCTGCTCTTGGGTGTCTACAAAACATCAGTCTGAATGAATTGGGGCCATTGAGTTGTACGGAGCTGGTAACAGCTGATTGATGGGGGTTCCACATGTCAGACCCCACCTATCTGATAGTGATCATCTACGGATAAGTCTTCAATATCATAGTAGTAGACAACCCCTTTAAAAGCTTCACTATATAAACATCAAAGGTAGTGTCACTGCCTTTGATGTGGGCTCGGCGTGCAAATCCACATCTTTCCCCGCACTTGATGGCCATCAATCAGCCATCAAATGCCTCTAACGGCTGTAAACTAGTTAAATCCCGCTGTCAATCACTGACAGCAGGATGTAACAAGCGCTAACCTGAAGCGCGTCTTTAATCCCGTCCATCGGCGCCCTGTCACGTGATCGTGGGGCACTGATGGGTTGTCATGACAGCTGTGGGTCCTCCAAGGGGACTATTGAAGACAGTAAAAAGTCTGAAAAAAATAAAGCTTTTAAAATATGAAAAAAATAAAAAAAAACACACGTTCAAATCACCCCCCTTTTGCCCTATTAAAAAAAATACACATATTTGCTATCGCTGCGTTCAGAAATGTCTGATCTAAAAAAATAAAAAGTAAATTAGTTTGATTGTTAAACAGAATAATGAGAGGAAAAATTGCTCTCACATTGTTCCAGATCCCGAAAAATGAAAAATGGAAAATTGCGACAAAAACAAATTTTTATTTATTTTTTTTAATTAACAAATTTCCCAAAAATTTTTTACCACCTAAATAAGAAAAAACTATACATGTTTGGTATCTGTGTACTTGTACTGACCTGGGGAATCATATTGCCAGGTAAGTTTTACCATATAATGAGCATGGTGACTAAAAAAAACAATTGTGGAATTGCACTTTTTTTGAAATTTCAGTGCACTTGGATTTTTTTTTTCATTTCTCAATACACTATATGGTAAAATGAATGGTGTCGTTCAAAAGTACAACTTGTCTTGCAAAATATAAGCCCTCATATGGCTATATAGCCAGAAAAATAAAAAAGTTATGCCTCTTGAAAAAAAAAACACGAAAATTGCTGTGTAGTGAAGGAGTTAATACCAACCAGTGTAGTTGAACACTTAATAATAAATGTATTATTTATTAATACATTTATCATGTTTAAATTTTTGGTTTGTCTGGATTGCAAAAACAGATTTGCACCACCCTGGTCCTGCGTCATAACATTAAAGGGGCTTAGTATTCAAGAGAGGAGCCCAAGAAGCCGACATAGCTGGCCATGGAAATTCATACTGTCCTGGTACAGGTGAAACAGAGTACTGAAGTGGATTTTGAACCAGGGAGCACGGATATTTTTGCTCATCTCTAATAGCAAGAGATAGTACACAAATTGGTATATAAGAAGTAGAAATATATAGAAAAAGTGTTATATAAAACTTATGTACAGCAGATCATATTGTACAACACTTAGTTTTGCTGTTGCTTGGAGTTTTTTGTAGACTTTTACATAAAATATCAGTACATGGGTTGCTCTCTTTATTCAGCATTGTATCCGAGTGAGCCCGAATGCACATATTACCCTTGGAATCAGTGTTATATCTTTATTCTTGCAGTTTAAGATGCGGATACATTTAAGTGTACGAGCCTTTTGGATGCGGCTATCTCGCTGAATAGAAGGAAGTCGCTCAATATTCCAATGGATGGTAATGCTCTATCCTGTGGAGCCTGTCAGAAGATCTTAGAGGAAACAGCTCAGGAAACCTTTCCCATCAGAATAAGGTTTAGCTGGACACTGCAGTTTTCTTGCTTTGTAAACTTTTAAGCACTGTTGGGATATATATATAGGTTGATGTGATTATGCTGCTACTGTTCCAAGATCAAATAAAGACCAGATTGATGCACAATTGTCAATTTATTCATGGATTATTTCATGGTGAATTATTTACTAAAACAGACATATCACGAGAGGAAAAAGGACATGTTTAAAAAAAAAAGCTATTTGATACCATAAGGCAAGGTATGTAGAAGGTTTTTTTTAAATAAAAACGCGGACTATTATTTTAACATTTTAAATGTTCTGTTTCACCCATGAAAAAAAGTCTGTCTTCTATCACTGAACAAAGAATGTATATTATTACATAATTAGATATTGTTTCATATTTTATCTGTGAAAAAAATACAATGAAAAACAAAATAGTTAAAGGGAATCTGTCACCCCCTGGGATGTATGTAACCTATTAATATGGGCATACAAGTGATAGAAATTTTAAACTAGTCCTACCTTTATGCCCCATACTAGAGGTCTTGTTTTGTGAAATCTTGTATTTTATCTTTATGTTAATAATCCCTTCCACGCCCCAGGCTCGGAAAGAATCCCCGCCTCCTCTCTTCATTGTAATAGTACCCCCCTCCCCTGCACATCACAGTGTCCTGTGACATGCAATTGTGGCGCTGTAATCCCGCGCCTGTACGCTGAACTCCCTCCACGATCCTCCCTTCTATGGGAGAAAGTCTCTGTGACTCGACGGCGCTGCGCAGAAGATCATGGAATACACTAGTCAGTGATCTTCTGCACAGACGCCGGCGAGTCACTACTGGCGCCTGCGCACGAGATCACTGAATAGTGTATTCCATGATCTCCTGCACAGGCGCTGGTGAGTGATGGTGGAAGGGACTCCAGGGAGCAGCCGCGGGATTACAGCACAGCAACTGCACATCACAGGGCATTGTGACTTGCAGGGGAGAGGGGAGCTATTATAATGAAGACAGGAGGCAAGCATTTCCTCTGGGCTCAAGGCCTGGAGGAATCATTAACAAATACAGTACAGACCAAAAGTTTGGACACACCTTCTCATTTAATGATTTTTCTGCATTTTCATGACTATGAAAATTGTACATTCACACTGAAGGCATCAAAACTATGAATTAACACATGTGGAATTATATACTTAACAAAATAGTGTGAAACAACTAAAAATATGTCTTATATTCTAGGTTCTTCAAAGTAGCCACCTTTTGCTTTGATGACTGCTTTGCACACTCTTGGCATTCTCTTGATGAGCTTCATGGTTTTGACTTCACAGGTGTGCCCTGTCAGGTTTAATAAGTGGGATTTCTTGCCTTATAAATAGGGTTGGGACCATCAGTTGTATTATGCAGAAGTCTGGTGGATACACAGCTGATAGTCCTACTGAATAGACTGTTAGAATTTGTATTATGGCAAGAAAAAAGCAGCTAAGTAAAGAAAAACGAGTGGCCATCATTACTTTAAGAAATGAAGGTCAGTCAGTGTGAAAAATTGGGAAAACTTTGAAAGTGTCCCCAAGTGCAGTTGCAAAAACCATCAAGCACTACAAATAAACTGGCTCACATGAGGAGCGCCCCAGGAAAGGAAGACCAAAAGTCACCTCTGCTTCTGAGGATAAGTTTATCCGAGTCACCAGCCTCAGAAATCGCAGGTTAACAGCAGCTCAGATTAGAGACCAGGTCAATGCCACACAGAGTTCTAGCAGCAGACACATCTCTTCAACAACTGTTAAGAGGAGACTTTGTGCAGCAGGCCTTCATGGTAAAATAGCTGCTAGCAAACCACTGCTAAGGACAGGCAACAAGCAGAAGAGACTTGTTTGGGCTAAAGAACACAAGGAATGGACATTAGACCAGTGCAAATCTGTGCTTTGGGCTGATGAATGCAAATTTGAGATCTTTGGTTCCAACCACTGTGTCTTTGTGCGACGCAGAAAAGGTGAACGGATGGACTCTACATGCCTGGTTCCCACCATGAAGCATGGAGGAGGAGGTGTGATGGTGTGGGGGTGCTTTGCTGGTGACATTGTTGGGGATTTATTCAAAATTGAAGGCATACTGAACCAGGATGGCTACCACAGCATCTTGCAGCGGCATGCTATTCCATCCGGTTTGCGTTTAGTTGGACCATCATTTATTTTTCAACAGGACAATGACCCCAAACACACCTCCAGGCTGTGTAAGGGCTATTTGACCGAGGAGGAGAGTGATGGGGTGGTACGCCAGATGACCTGGCCTCCACAGTCACCAGACCTGAACCCAATTGAAATGGTTTGGGGTGAGCTGGACCGCAGAGTGAAGGCAAAAGGGCCAACAAGTGCTAAGCATCTCTGGGAACTCCTTCAAGATTGTTGGAAGACCATTTCCGGTGACTACCTCTTGAAGCTCATCAAGAGAATGCCAAGATTGTGCAAAGCAGTCATCAAAGCAAAAGGTGGCTACTTTGAAGAACCTAGAATATAAGACATATTTTCAGTTGTTTCACACTTTTTTGTTAAGTATATAATTCCACATGTGTTAATTCATAGTTTTGATGCCTTCAGTGTGAATGTACAATTTTCATAGTCATGAAAATACAGAAAAATCTTTAAATGAGAACGTGTGTCCAAACTTTTGGTCTGTACTGTATATAAAATAAAATTTCACAACAAGACCATTAATATGAGGCATACAGGTAGGACTAGATCAACATTTCTATTACCTCTATGCCCGTATAAATAGGTTATATACGTCCCAGGGGGTGACAGATTCCCTTTAAGTGCAACATAACTAAAGGTTAAAGATCATCTATAATCTCATTTGATATATCTATTTTTAATAAATACTTGTATTCATCATGAAATAATGATTGTAGAGCATCTTTTCTCATAATTCTGGGTATTACCAGTTGAGGTGTGTGTCTCAGTGCTTCCAGAGTTAAAGGGCTTAGACATTTTAGGGTACTTTTTTTTTATTAAATTCATATATTTTGGGCCAAAAAATTACTTTAGAAAGGTGGTGGGTCATGAGATCAGCTTACTCCAATTGAAAAGCAGCTTTCTGAAGTATTTTACATTTGGAGGAGGCTGACTTACTGGTCTGGTCACATTATCCTCCACCAGCAGCAATTATATGGACAGACGTGCTGGTCAGTATGTGAGGAAAGCTAACAAGAGAAAGTGACTGACTTCTTTACCTGAGAATCAGAAAGTTGGTTTGGACAGTCTAACAGGAAAGTTTCTAACTTTTTTAACTGTGTTTTTTTTCTATGCTAAAGTTGAAAGTGCAGCGAAACAAAGAGCCTGTAAAAGCAACATGATGCAGAATTTGTAAAGAAACTCAATTGCAAAAATTATTTTAGCCCAAAATACAAGTAAAAAAAAAATGGCCCCAAAGGTGACTAACTCCTTTAAAGGTTTCACACAGTATAGTAGGGACCGTGGTGAATGGACTTCCTCATGCCTATATGCTTCTGAGGCTTTTGAGTTCAGATCTACAGTTCAGTCCATGCAACATGGTCAGTACTTGGACAGTGAGAAATGCATAACTGAAACCAGCCTTATGGCGCAGTCAGATGGCGGTATAAATTGGACCGAGATCGGACCGCAATGCACGGACTGGCCGGCAGCTCTCCCGACCTAAATGTGAAAGCTTCATATATTTCAAGTCTGAGCACTGCGGTCCAATGTATACGGCTGTCTGACTGAGCTCTTAGACAGGGTAGAGACATGCACATTGGAAAAGTTTAATTGAAGCAATGAGTTGTCAATTTATTATAAATATTCTGGAGGAATAACAGAGGAATGGAACAAGACATACTGATAAGGAAAGATGCTCCAGAATTGTTATAAGAAATATGAATAATAACTGAAAACAGACATATAAAGAGGTGACAGGTAGTCCCTAATAGCTGTGGGCTGTAAGTGCAGTCCTGGATTGTACATGCAATTTAGAATGCATTGTAGCTTAGCTATTACCTTTGCACAGCAAAATAAACCAAACATTTGCTTATTTATTTGAATGCTTTTTTTTAGTGGCAACCATTGGCACAGTGCGCTTCCCAATAAATATATCTGCATAGGTCATATCTAGTGCCAAAATTAAGGTTTATTGGCCCAATTACACACATGGGCAAAATTGTTTGTTCCTTTCTGTTAAAGTAAAATAACTTGAAACTGACAAAGGTAATTTTCTATTTAAACTTACTGAACATCAACTAATGAAAATCAGACATTATTAATTAGCATAACGTGTCTTCAGATTTGTATACAGACAGTCTGCCCATTTAGAGGGTGAAATGTAGTCACTGTGCTGTTTGGTATCATGGTTTGTACCACACTGAACGTTAACCAAAGAAAGTTAAGGAGAGTTGTCTCAGGAGATTAGAAAGAAATGTATACACAAACAAATTAACGTTAAAGGCTATAAGACCATCTCTAAACAGCTTGATCTTCCTGTTACTACAGTTACACATATTATTCACAAGTTTAAAGTCTGTGGAACTGTAATCAACCTTCCTGAATGTGGCCACAAGAGGAAAATTGATGGCAAATTGAAGAGATGGATAATACAAATGGTAACCAAAGAGTCCAGAACAACGTCCAAAGAGATTACAGGCGAACTACAAGGTCAAGGTACATCAGTGTCAGATCGCACCATCCATCACTGTCTTGGCCAAAACGGACTTCATGGAAAAGCACTGCTGAAAGCAAATTCTAAAAAAGTGAGACTGGAATTTGCCAAAGTGCCTATTGACAAGCCACAAAGCTTCTGGAAGAATGTTCTTTCGACAGTTTTGGCAAGTCACATCAGCTCTATGTTCCCAAACGCTAAAATGAAACCTACAAGGAAAAGAACATTGTGCCTACTGTCAAATATGGGGGAAGTTATGTTTTGGGGCCGCTTTGCTTCATCTGGCAAAGGGTGTCTTGAATCCGTGCAGGGTACAATGAAATGTCAAGACTATCAATGCATTCTGGAGCAAAATGTGTTGCCCAGTGTCAGAAAGCTTGGTCTGAATTGCAGGTCATTGATCCTCCAACAAGAAAATGACCAAAAAACGCACAGCTAAAAACATCCAAGGATGGCCAAGATCAAAGCATTGGACTATTCTGAAGTGGCTTTCTATGAGCCCGGGTCTAAATCTTATTGAACATCTGTGGAAGGAGCTAAAACATGCAGTCTGTAGAAGGCACCATTCACACCTGAGACTGCTGGGGCAGTTTTCTCACGAGAAGTGGGCAAAAACCCATATGGACAGGTGCAGAAGTCTCATTGAGAGTTACAGAGATTGTTTGCTTGCAGTTATTGCTTCAAAAGGTTGTGCAACAAAATATTAAGTTAAGGGTACCATAATTTTGGTCCTGGTCATTTTTATTAGTTTATTTTTACTTTTCTGTTGAACCCCAATTCAAAAGCAATATCTGATTTTCATTAGTTGATATTCAGTAAGTTTAAATTGAAAATTACTTTTGTCAGTTTCAAGTTATTTCTGTAACCATTGTGAGATTTGATTTTTTTTACTTTAACAGAAGGGCACTAACAATTTTGTCCATGAGTGTATGCTCTGTTCACGCCACATTTTGGACATGCAGTTGAGTCATATGTTTATTATCTTACAAAACGTATAATAGTGATAGTGTTATTTTTCAAGTTAAAGAAATCATTAGTTAAGGTATAAGTTCACACATGGCAAATTTGTTGCACAAAGTCATGCAACTGTCAATTTCTTAGGCATAAGGTTTGTAGATCTCCATGCACATGCTGCAAAAGCAACCACATTCAGATGTAGGGTAGAGATTTTCAGTCACACAATTTGCTCTAACTAAACTGCAACATGAGAATATTTCCATCACTTAAATAACTTGCAATGTAACCACTTAGATACAGCGGGTGAAATAAGTATTGAAAACTTCACTAATTTTCTAAGTAAATATATTTCTAAAGGTGATATTGACATGAAATTCTCAGCAGATGTTGGTAACAACCCATCCAATCCACACAGGCAAAGGAATCAAACCATAGATGTCCATAAATTAAGTTGTGTGTAATAATTAGAAATGACACAGGGAAAAAGTATTGAACACATCAAGAAAGTGAAGTTCAAAAAGCCATGGAAAGTCATGACACCAGCTGAAATCTATCAGTAATTGGAAAGTAATCCCGCCACTTAGTGAAAAATAATATCAGCTGGTTCAACTGAGGGCCTATAAAAAGGTGTCTCATTACCAAGGTTCAAGACAAGAAGCATCTCATGATGGGTAATACCAATGATCTGACTCAAGACCTTCGGAACCTTATAGTTGCAAAGCATACTGGTGGCATTGGTTACAGAAGAATTTCTAAACTACGGAAGGCTCCAGTGAGCATCATATCACCATAAACTGGTCACAACCAGGTGACCCTTGCAAGATTTCAGACAGAGAAGTGAAAAGAATTATCAGAAGAGCTGTCCAAGAGCCAATGACCACCTGTTGAGACTACAGAAAGACGTGGAATGAGCAGGTGCAATTGTTTAAAAAAAACTATAAGTAATGCACTCAACTTCCCATGGCCTGTATGCATTCTCACCATGCAAGACTCCATTGCTGAACAAAATGCATGTTCAAGCGCGTTTAAAGTTTGCTCAACAATATTTAGAAAAGCCTGTGAAATACTGGTCAGATGAGACCAAAGTTGAACTCTTTGGATGCCATAATACACACTATGTTTGGAGGCCTAAATGCACTGCATGTCACCCCAAAAACACCATACCAACAGTAAAGTTTGGGGGGGTGAACATCATGTGTGGGGCTGTTTTTCAGGATATGGGGCTGGCAAACTTCATATTATTGAAGGAAGGATGAATGGACAAATGTACCAAGACATTCTTGATAAAAATCTCATGCCATCTACCAGGATGATGAAGATGAAACAAGGGTGGCCATTTCAGCAAGACAATGATCCCAAACACACAGCCAAGGAAACTCTCAATTGGTTTCAGGGAAAGAAAATAAAGCTGCTAGACTGGGCCAGCTAATCACCTGACCTGAATCCAGGGCCGGCTCCAGGTTTTTCTGGGCCCTGGGCGAAAGAGTCTCTGTGGGCCCCTTTAACACATACCACGATTCATGATGCACAGATACGGCGGAGAAATATATATATAGTACACAGGGGCCAGCCTGCCACCTCATCCTTCACATATGCAGACATGCGCACGCACATACAGTACGCAGACACATGCACGCACACACAGTACGCAAACACATGCACGCACACACGGTACGCAGACACATGCACGCACACACGGTACGCAGACACATGCACGCACACACGGTTCGCAGACACATGCATGCACACACGGTACGCCGACACGCGCACGCACACACACGGTACGCAGACACGCGCACGCACACACGGTACGCAGACACGCGCACGCACACACGGTACGCAGACACACGCACGCACACACGGTACACAGATATGTACACATACAGACATACACACATTTTTACACAAATTCTTAAAAACATATATAAAACAGACAAATATATATACACAGTCATACACACTGACATTCACATGCATGCACTCACACAGACCCATTACAAATATTTTTAATATGAGGATTGGGGAAGCCTCACTCACCTGTCCCCGGTCCAGTGTCCTGTCCAGCAGCTCCTTGGGTATGGGGCAGTGCAGGGCCCCCGGCGTGTCACAGACTTCATGGCCCTGGAACATCAGAGGGGCTCACTTGCGGTCGGGTCCGGGCCGCTCCCCCTCCATCTGTGCAGGACCTCCGACGGTGTTTGATTGCCGGCACTCCCCCAGACATGGCCACGCGCTGTGCGGCTGTGTCTGCTAGTAATGACGCGGTAGGGGCGACACACAAGCACAATTAAAGGTGCAGTGCCATTGATCCTGCCGTGTCATTACTAGCTACTAGCAGACACAGCACACTGTGCGCGGCCATGTCTGAAGTGCTGGCAATCAAGCAGCGCCTGCGTCAATGAACAGGTGCCGAGTAAGCGGCCAGGGCCCCGACAGTGAGTGGGCGGTGGGCCCCGACAGTGAGTGGGTGGTGGGCCCTGACAGTGAGTGGGCGGTGGGCCCCGACAGTGAGTGGGCGGTGGGCCCCGACAGTGAGTGGGCCGTGGGCCCCTCTGATTTTCCAGGGCCCCGGCACTTGCCCGGGTACGCCGGGTGCTGATGCCGGCCCAGCCTGAATCCAATAGAAAATTTATGGAAGGAACTAAAGCTCAGAGTTCATAGAAAGAGCCCAGGATTTGAAGGGTGTTTGGAAGAATGGGCCAAAATCACACCTGAGCAATGCATGTGACTAGTTTCTCCATACAGGAGGCATCTTGAATCTGTCGCTACCAACAAAGGCTTTTGTATGAAGTATTAAATAAATTTCAGTAAGTGTGTTCAATTCTTTTTCCCTGTCATTTCTCATTATTACATATAACCTAATTTATGGACATATATGGTTTGATATTTCTTTGCCTGTGTGGATTGGATGATTGGATGGGTTGTTACTGACATCTGGTGAGAGTTTCATTTCAATAGCGCCTTTAGAAATATATTTACTTACAAAATTGGTGAAGTGTTCAATACTTATTTCACTCGCTGTATCTGCGAGCTATATTCATAATCTTGCTGATCAACACTGGAAACCATCAGCAAGCTTGTTTTCAGACATAGCCAAATGTTATGAGGCAAAACTTACCAACAGTCTATTCTTTTAGAAATGTTATTTATTCTGGGACTGAATTTTCTTAAATATAAGAAGAACATTTTTGTGGTCAGTGTAAATATAAACTCATTTACAGAAAAATGCCATACAAATAAATTAATTGTTATGGTTTAATTTTACCTTAAAGCTTTAAAAACAAAAATCGCTTTTACAGATGAAAATGAAATATTAAATTAAATAGAATAATTTAATATTATTTTCTTAGATAATGGTACTCATGAGATATAATTGTGTTTTTCACACTGGTATCCAATGTAGCCAAGGGTAATGGTTTTATTAATACAATAGTCCAATCTGTACCTAAAATTGAAACAATACGAAATCTCAAAATCTACCAACAAAAAGAGAACAACCAGTAATCATTAATTTGTCTTCATATTGTTCTACATCTGACAGTTTCCTTTTTATTACCTCCAAGTGTATATTAAGTCCTAATCCAGTTCATTCACCGATACTTGTTTATCCACCCCTACTGACCAGAAGATAATAAATGGCACAGAGGTCCTAATCCACACCAGGGCACTGCTCTCTTTCTTCTAGTCTGTGTAGCTGCCTGCTTGCTCTTTGCTGTTGTTCCTTCAGTTCAGTATAAGAACGAGAAAATGTGTGAAATATAGAGGTGACAGGAAATGCCATAAGTAATATTCCGCTTAGTATGCTGCTAAGGGCCACGACCTGTCCTGGGATGCTTCGTGGCACCATGTCTCCATAGCCTACAGTTGTCATTGAAATAACCGCCCACCAGTAACTACCGGGGATGCTGGTAAACTCTTGTTTGGCACCAAGTTCATTCTCTGCCAAATAAACAAGAGGAGAGAACAAGGCCATGGCAACACACAGAAAAAGTAAAAGAAGTCCAAATTCTCTTGTACACCTTCTTACTGTAAGGCCCAATGTCTGCAATCCCAGAGAATGTCTGGCTAGCCTCATCACATACAAGATGCGCAAGGCTCGAAGCACGCGGAGAACCAGGCCCACCTTCTCCAAGTAGTTGTTTCCAGTTCCCCCAGTTTTTTCAGTAGAAAGTGAATCCACTATTAGAGTTATGTAGTAAGGCAAGATGGCCATCATGTCGATAATGTTGAGTGGCGTTCTTAAGAAAACACACTTGCTCTCAGCCTGGATAAAGCGTAGGATGAATTCAAGGGAAAACCAGGCAACGCAAATTGTCTCTAGTACAAAAATATTGTAGCACTTCTGTGAACATTCTCCCTGAAAAAGAAAAATGGACATAAAAAGGAAAACATTAGTGTTTCTAACCTTAAGCGCTTCACAAAATACATTCTTTGCATTACTATATCTATAAGAGAATATATTAAATCACTTTCATTTCACAAGTTTTCTGGCAATTTTTATGTAAATGTAATTCCATGTCTAAAACATTTTAATTTTATTTCATAAATCAATAGTAAATATGAAAATAAGAAACTTTGGGATATATGTTATCAGAGAAATCTGCTTCTTTCTCCACCTGAATTGATTTTTCACTTTCAATTCATGGTTAAAAATCTATATTCAGTGAAGGTAGAATTTCCCATTACTAAGATAGAAAATGACAGTTGGTGCTTTTAAAATTCTATGAATAGTGTAGGTGGGAGGAGTAAGAAGCAGAAAAAAAACATTCCGCTGCAAGCTTTCCAGAAAAGGCAGATACAGTTCTCCATAGAGGTTAATGAGCAACAACTGCCATCTCCTATTGTAGTAATGGGAAAGTCTGTATTCACTGCATATAGATTTTATCCATGAATTGAGAATTTTGAGAAGGAAAGATCCATGCAGGAAAATAAAGAAGCAGATTTCTCTGATAAGATATTACATATTTTTTATTTTCACACGTACTAGTAATGTATGAGAAAAAGATACGATGGTTACTCTTTAAGAGCTGCGCAATGCTATGTTTGCTTCTTTTTAGTGTTTAGTTCTTGCATTCAGTTTACAAGTAGCTGCTTCTTATAGAAGTCATTAGAGTGTGCAGTCTTATAGCAACATTCTGCATTCAGAGCTGACCAACCCAATGGTTCAATAATTTTTTATTGAATATGAAATTTTAAGGCTATGTGCCCACGATGCAGAAATGCTCCGGATTTTTCCTGAGCATTTCTGCATCTCCTTGGCAGAAAAAAATGCGTGCCGATTTTACATGCGTTTTTTTCTGCCAGGGACAAGCGGATGTCATGCGTTTTGCACATGCGATTTTGTATGCGGGTTGTCAAGCGCTTTTCCAAGCGATTTTAGCATCACTTGGAAAAGTGCTTGACAACTTGGTCACACTATATAAATCCATGCAACCAGCATGGATTTATATAGTGTGACCAAGTTAATAGTTAAAAAAAAGAATAAAAAATGGTAAAAAAACCCCATTATACTCACCTTCCGATGACCCCCGGTCTCCTTCTCCGGTGCATCCGGTGTCTTGGGCGGCTCACGGTGGTGTAAAAGGACCTTCCATGACATCATTTAGGCATGTGACCGCCAACGTCAGCGGTCGCGTGACCTGTCACATGACCAAATAACGTCATGGAAGGTCCTTTTACACTATCGTGAGCTGCCGGGGAGCCAGGGCGCACCTGAGAGAAGACCGTGGGCCATCAGAATGTGAGTATAATGTTTATTTTTTATTTTAAATTCTTTTTTTTTTACAGGTACTATGGTACCCGGGTCTGGAGGAGAGTCTCCTCTTCTCCAGACCAGGGTACTATCCACACATTGAATTGCTCAATATCCGCATGTGCACATGTAGTCATGCAGATATTAAGCGATTCAATGCAAGTCAATGGCGGCAAAAACGCCGCAATTATGCAAAATTAATGGACGTGCTGTGGATATTTCCTCAATGATAATCTGCAGCGGAAATCTCCGCAGCATGTGCACAGCACATGCGGAATATCATTGAGGAACATTGCAGACCTTCTACCAAGCATTTTTTAAGCGTTTCCGCTGCGGAATTGCAGCTGCGGAAACGCTTAAAAAAAAGCATCGTGGGCACACAGCCTAACAAACAATTTTCAACTTAATGTTTCAAAATGTTCAGTGAAAAGAAACATGTGGAATATAAGTACCTATGACGTCATATACCTAATACATAAAACATATCATCCACAACAATATATGATGCATTATAGAGTAGATGATAAATCACAAACGACAAGAAACACTAGGAATTATGGAAGAGAGAGGTGGGAAACACAATGGGTAAGGATAATACACTAAGGAAGACAAGAGGGGATATAGTAAAAACGTTTTCATTAATGGAAGGTAAGTTATTAGTTTTGATCTCAGTAAGGAGTAGTTATCCAAATTTTAAAATCCGAAGAGCTTCTGAAGGAATTCCAAATTAACCAAGACCTCATATATTCATAAGATTCTGGCTGGAGCCAGCTGTCTGGGTCTACTAATTCCTTCATACGGATTGAGAAATCCACAGATTCAATCCACTCTAATCTGAAGGGAGGAACAGGTGGGTGACCTCCAGCATCAAGGAATGATTTGCCTTGTTGCTTTTTAATTATATTCTAAATAAACCTTTTTTGATGGATGAGATTGTGTTTGGAAGTACTGAGAGTAATGCTACTTCAGGTGTGTTATGGAGATTTGCACCAAATAGTTAATTAAAGAGGTCAAAAATTGCATCTCATAATTTAATAATTAGAGGAAAAGACCACAACGTACGGGTCATGGTACCTATGGCTGATTCACATCTCCAATATCTGTCCGAGGTTCCCGATGGATGCGATCTGGGGTCAGCTCAATAATTTCGAACAATTTATATTAAATAATTAATAATTTATAAACAATAATTTGTGTTTTACCAATATAGCTAAAACAATATTGTTCTATTGTGCAGAAATCTTTAATGTTCAATAAAACAAATAAAAAGGCAAGAAAGGAAAGTCGCTAGCTAATGACAAGTAAAAGCAGATTAATAAATGATTTAGCTGATGCCTTGTAAACATCCAAAGTGTGCCTCATTGAAGATGACATACAGAAATGGCTGAAAGTGTTGGTACCCTTGAAATGTTTCCAGAAAATGAAGTATTTCTCCCAAAAAATTATTGCAATTACACATGTTTTGTTATATATATATATATATATATATATATATATATTTATTTATGTATTTCCTTTGTGTGTATTGGAACAATGCAAAAACAGAGAAAAAAAGGCAAATTGGGCAGAATTTCACACAAAACACCAAAAATAGGCCAGACAAAATTGTTGGCATCCTTCCAAAATAGTGGGTAAACAACTTTGTTTCAAGCATGTGATGCTCGTTCAAACTCATCTGTGCCAAGTAACAGGTGTGGGCAATATGAAAATCACACTGAAACCAGATAAAAAAGGGAGAGGTTAACTTAATCTTTGGATTGTGTGTCTGTGTGCTACACTAAGCATGGGGAACAGAAAGAGGAAAAAAGAACTGTCTGAGGATTTGAGAACCAAAATTGTTAAAAAATATCAACAATCTCAAGGCTACAAGTCTATCTCCTGAGATCTTGATGTTCCTTTGTCCACTGTGGGGAACATACTCAAGAAGTTTACAACGCATGGCACTGTAACTAATCTCCTTGGACGAGGACGGCAGAGAAAAATTTATGAAAAGTTGCAATGCAGGATAGTCCGGATGGTGGATAAGAAGCCCAAATCAAATTCCAAAGAAATTAGAGCTTTCCTACAGTCTCAGGGTACATCAGGGTCTGTGGGAACTATCCGTCAATGTTTGACTGAAATGAACCCCTCTAACAGTAGACCCAGGAGTACCTCACTGCTGACACAGAGACATAAAAATGCTAGACTGCAGTTTGCCAAAACCCTTCTGGGAAAGCGTCTTGTGGACAGATGAGGTCAAGATAGAACTTTTTGATAAAGCACATCATTCTACTGTTTACCAAAAATGGAATGAGGCCTACAAAGAAAAGAACACAATACATACAGGTATATATGGTAGAAGTTCAAAGATATTTTGGGGTTGTTTTGCTGCCTTTGACACTGGGTGCCTTGACTGTGTGCAAGGCATCATGAAATATGAAGATTAGCAAAGGATTTTGGGTCATAATGTAGCGCCCAGTGTCAGAAAGCTGGGTTTGCATTCTGGGTCATGGGTCTTCCAGCAGGACAAGGACCCCAAACATACTTCAAGAAGCACCCAGAAATGGATGGAAGTAAAGCACTGGAGAGTTCTGAAGTAGCCAGCAATGAGTCTGGATCTAAAGCCTATTGAGCACCAGTGAAGAGATCTTAAAATTGCTGTTGGGAGAAGGCGACCTTCAAATATGAGAGACCTGGAGCAGTTTGCAAAAGTAGAGTTGTCCAAAATTCAAGTTGAGACGCGTAAGAAGAAGCTTGTTGATGGTTACAAGAAACGATTGATTGCAGTTATTTATTCCAAAGGGTGTGCAACCAAATATTAAGTTGAGGGTGCCAACAATTTTGTCCGGCTCATTTCTCCGGTTTTGTGTGAAAGTCTGTCTAATTTGCCTTTTTCTCTCTGTTTATTTCATGTTGTTCTGATACACACAAAGGAAATAAACGTGTATAACAAAACATGTGTAATTGCAAAAATTATCTGGGAGAAATACTTCATTTTCTGAAAAATTTCAAGGGTGTCAACACTTTTGGCCATGACTGTATGTGCTGAATAGCACGATTTAGCACCATGCCCTCAATGTCCCTAATTTACATTGGCCTACTGCTTATAATCCACATTGTACCATCACTGCCATTACTTTTCTTTGATTAAGTCCAGTTTCAGCATTATGATCGAATTATTTGACCAGGAAAAGATTTCCTAAATCCATACTAAATTTGATTTCAATGTGATAGTTTCTTATTTGTTATATAATAGACCAACTAGCATCTTGATGAAAACTCTGCAGCAACTTTTTTTCTGTAATAAGTCCAAATAAAAATGGTGGCTTTGCAATTTTTTTTCTCTGTGTCCTGAAAATGTCAACTTTGTTCATCATACACTTTGAGTTAGAGTACAGTATCCAGAACCAAAAATGTCACATGTCAGGTTTGAATGTGACCTAACAGTTCCAAGTTTAGAAAACTCAGGTGAATCTTGAGGCTGATTAAAATCGGTGAGATGGAGGTCACATGGAAAAAATCACTGATAGGCACTATATATAATATAAACGTCTGTTGGGGCAGTATACCAGTATTGCTTTTCTAGCTGATAGATATATAGTGAAAAAAACTGAGTGACCTGTCATCCTGCCAGTGACTTGATGAGCGAAATACATTGATATCATATGTGCAGCATCCATACATTTTCAGCTCAAAGTTGGTCTTTTACTAAACTTTATACCACTCTGTGCAGAGGTATGTACATAGCTAACCTCTATACCACTATAAAACAGACATACAATATTATCATGAGTATACATTTTGTAAAAACTGAATAAAAAGCAGTGAATACTAGAAATCTTGAGATTTCGGAGGTTTCAGATTAAGCTTCTTTTTACATTTTTTTACATTTACAATGCAACTAAACAAATTCTAACCAGGTACAATGCCTTATTTCTGGCATAATGTCAGATGCACGAGTTGTAGGAATTTGTGATTTGGATGTACCAGATGTAATATATTAAAGGGATTTCTCTAGTATAAATGTGAGAATGATTTTCAATAGATTTTCATAGGTTCTCATGAGAAAGCCTTTTCATTGTGTGAATCTAAATCAACATTAAGTCCAATGTCTACATATATACACACTAATGACAAATATTAACATGCAAACATTGAATTGGATGGAGATCTGAATCTATATACTGGTACATGACTTATTCCTTCCAAGAACCTTACAAAGGACCACAGGAAATGCATTAACTGCGAAGGAAAGACAATTCTTTACAGTTAGAGTAGTGAGACTGTGGAATGCCGACCACAAGAGGTAGCAATGGCAGACACTATATCAGCATTTACAAAAGGGCTGGGTGCTTTTCTCACAATAAATGGCATTGTGAGTTATAAATAATTTAGAGTTAAAGCTTAACTGGTGGAGAAAGTTGGACTTGATGGATTGGTGTCTTTTTTTCAACCTGTGTAACATAAGATGGACATGGACAAAAGCCAGATAATGTGGTCGCAAGAGTCTGGCAGTAGTGCAGCCTCAGATTTCAGTCTTGTAACCTAAAGGGATAATAACCTTCTGTAGAAGGAAACAATGCCTATTGCATGTATTCTTTTCACATCAAAGGGCTCTATATACAGTATGTTACATTTGGTCGCTCTTCTCTGCTAATTGTATTGATCCGTTCATTCATTTCAGTGCCAACTTTCTGGGGAAGCAGACAGTTAACTTAAGTGTCTGATTAATTATTACTTTAAATTACCATAATATGCAACCAGTTTAACAGTAAGTATATTTTAGTTACATTTGGAAACTCAACAACATAAATGTTACTTTGGTACAACTACAGTATTATGTAAAGTTGTCTTCCATTAGTTCCACTTTAATAATGATACCATGAAAATGCAATTGATCTTAACAGTAGATTTAACAACCCGTATGGCCTGTATGCCTGTTACCCTTCCTGTAGTGACTAATACTCAGACACAGTCTACTACGTCTGAGTGTCCACCTCCAGTAGGCATACACGCCCAAAAATGATGCATGTCAGAGCGCACATTCGCTCTGTCAGCACCATTATAGTCTATGGCCCCGACAAGGCATACGCTCAAATCCCATTTTGCGGGGGTTCGGACATAAGCCCCCAACTGAGCCACTGAACGGGTGCTGTGAAATCACCCTAAGTCTCCTTTCAGAATATGACAAGCATGATGTTTAGATCTGGTAATACAATTCTGCGTTCAATTAACCTTTATGAATCCATAACTGTCATAATTCTGACATTGGTGTGTGCTGATTACAATGTGCAATGCAATATTCACAACAAGCACTTCAGGGAGTAGATAATATTATGCTACTACAGTATCTCCAAAAATACAAAAAGAATCTCTAGGGTATAATAACAAGGCCAACTAATCATGACCGGCTGTAGATAAGTGGAAGAATGTAATATTATACTGTAATTTAAAGGCACAACAAACGTAACAGTACACACAAGAGACTCCAACCATTCTCCTCTTACTCTCACTCCTAGCAAATGTTCTATTCTGTACTCTACAAAATAATCAACAGATCTGTTATCTTTATACTGTACTTGAGTTCTACATTACAGAACAACACATCTTCTCAATTGCAGTGGATCTCGCAATTTGAATTCGTTATGAACAACTTTAGGAAGAAACCATGTTGGAATCTGATAGAAAATGTATTTTTAAACCCTAATAACACAGTACATCTAATACATAGATACAGCAATAATTCTGATAATTTGTTGGCAGTTGGAGCACTTGTTTTTCTACTGATTGTGAGGATCATATTGTTTTGGACCAAATATTTACTAGACATACATACAAATCATTCTCCGCTGCCATTGTTACAATTCTAAAAGTTTAGCAGTAATGTTGCAAAAATTTCCTTTGTGGATTATTCAAAACTGAAATAATTTCAATATTCAAAGATCAAAAGTTAAACAGATTAGTTGATCCTCGCCTGTCCCGACTTCAGCACTGGACTTTGCTTCCTTCCCCTATAGCAGTCTTCCTTTGTACTAATCCATACCAAATTATTATTGTAACCAGAAAGCTCCTCTGATGTGATCACCCAAGGCCATTTAAGCTCAGGCTGTGTGCTTCCCGAATACTAAAGTAATACTGCATTATGCTTCCTGAAAGTAAGCCACACTTCCCACTTTGTTCTGCTCCAAGACAGATGATTTTCTGTGCCTCTGCTCCAGACTGCTATCCTGCAACCAGATACTACTACAAACTCACTCTTCCATTCCTGGTGCTGTTCACACCTTCATTGCTGCTGAATCAAGGTACTTAATTACCAACCTATCCTGGTACAGTTTGCATCTTCAACTCTGCTGTGTCAATTATCTCATAACCAGCTCTTTCAGCAATGCTGTTTCTGTATGTTAATACACTACTGCCTACACATCTCTGGTGTTCCTGTGCTGTCCTCTCATTTGACTTCTGCATTCTAATGCTTCCAGCTCTGCTTATCCATCTAACATCCTTCATACCCAGGTTTACTGGTCTTTGTTGTTTAATGTGTTGTTCGGTTTGTCCAGTTCATTACATCATCGCCTGTGGATCAGTGCTGCTCACCCTAACCTATGACTTAGAAAGAATCCACTTCACCAGGTCAGCTCATAACAACAATGATACAATTTTACGCATACTTTAAATCTTGTCTTCTGATCCCCCAAATATGATACCTTACAAAGGTAAGGTCAATTTATGAAAAAAAAAAAAATTTAAAATAACTCTACACAGATATTTCATGAAGCCAACCCATTTAATCTCATTTTTTGTGTTCCTATTTTACAATTGAAACTGCAAAATATATAAAGAAATCTTAATTATGCATTTTAGGAATTCAGCCATGTCCCCCCTCCTTTGTATTATCCTGTATCTGTATCAGCAAAATAACTGTCAACACCAAAAATCTCTGCTGTCTGCAATAGGGCACAAAGATTAAGCCCCAACTTTTGGTGGTTCCTCATTGAAAATGAAACAACTTAAAAAGTTTGACTTGTGTTCACTACAGGGTTTCTGTAGAACTGTTTCAAAAATATTATAGAGAATTTGTTATAGTCAGGTAAGGAAGGATCCAGCTTCACTTGGTTAAAATCTTCAAAATCTTTATTGAACCCATTAAAATCATAACAGTGGTGAAACCATGATAGCGTGCACTAGGTAGGAAAAGGGAGTGCAAAAATGATGGACACTGAGCACTGCATCATTTTTGCACTCCCTTTTCCTACCTAGTGCACGCTATCATGGTTTCACCACTATTATGATTTTAATGGGTTCAATAAAGATTTTGAAGATTTTAACCAAGTGAAGCTGGATCCTTCCTAACCTGACTATATCAAATTTTCCACATGTTTTTGAAACAGTTTTACAGAAACCCTGTAGTGAACACAAGTCAATTTCTTCCTAAGTTGTTTCATTTTCAATTGAGGAACCACCGAAGGTTAAAAAATGATTTTGAAGATTTTAACCAAGTGAAGCTGGATTCTTATGTATCTGACTATTGCAAACAAAGTCCAGCAGAGACGTAATTCCGTGCTTCTCTCCATGGATCTCCTGGTACTATATGAAGGGTGAGCTGAACATTTTCTTGCTACAGAAAATTTGGTAGACTAACAAAATAAGTGTGCGTGTGTGTTTGTGAAGGGGGGGGGAATTATTGCCTACTTACTTTTATCATTTAATACTAGGTTTAGAGTTCCTCTTTAAATCCCTCAACACTGTCCTTCTGTATTTAAAGAGGACCTGTCACCAAGTCAAGTGTGGCCAATTTTTGTTTTATTCCTCATGCTCCCAAGTATTCTACTTACGAGGGGCGTTCATTAAAGATTTCCCCTGACCCACTTCCTGAGGACTGAGAGCAATTAAACTTGGCACAGTTATTAGTCCTTCTCTACATAGGTGCCACCTAGGGACACACACTTCTCCCATCGCTTTAAGCAACTGTAAACACATCGCTTGTAGAAGTTGACAGGTTGCTCCAAAAGCCACATTGTGACTTCGGAAATTGGAGTCTCATCATCTGGAAAATGCTTGCCCTTCAAAAATAACTTCATTTTTGGAAAGAGGTGGAAGTCCGATGGTGCGAGGTCTGGTAAATAAGGGGGATGTGGTAGAATTTCAAAGCCACAGGAGCATGCTTCCATTTGGGCAACATGTGAGTTGTGAACTGGTGCATTGTCTTGCAGAAGGCGGACACCTTTGGTGAGCATGCCACATCTCTTGGTTTTGATGGCCTCCTGCTATTTCCACAGCAGTGAAGCATAGCATGCCCCAGTGATCATGGTACCCTTTGCTAGGAAATCCATCAATACTACTCCGTGCTGGTCCCAAAATACTTGGAGCATGACCTTGCCTGCCGAAGGTTGGGCATGTGCCTTCTTTGGAGGCGGTGAGTCATGATGCTTCCATTGCATCGACTGGACTTTAGTCTCAGGATCATAGTGATGGACCCAGCTTTCATCCTGTGTAATCAGTCTGTTGAAAAAGTCCTCCTGGTTTCCATTGCACATGGTTAATAGAGCCTTAGAGCATTCGACTCGTTCCAGCTTCTGGAAAGGTGTGAGCAGCTGGGGAACCCAACGAGCGGATACCTTATGCATGTGGAGATGGTCTTGGATGATTTTTTCCACGGACCCGACACTAATCTTGACATTTTGGGCTAGGTGGCGAATGGTTACATGGCATTTTCCAAAATGGTGACCTCCACTTGCTGGATCGTGTGTTCATCAATAGCAGAGTGGGGTCACCCTGTAATTGGAGCTGTTAGCACCAAAGTCTGACCACATTTCAATTGACGATGCCAGTTCTTGACTACATCATTTGATGGGGAATCATCACCATAAACCTCTTTCATCTCATCGAACGTCTCCTTTGGTATGCGGCCTTTCAAGTAAAGGAACTTGATGACTGCTCTGTATTCCACTGGGTCCATTATCAAACCTCACACCACTTCAGCACCTGTAAAATTAAGACCGTTATCAGTTCTGAGTTGCAAATTGTCACATAACCTATAGAGACTTATATCATTACACATGTGAAGTTTCAGCGTCCTGTGATAAATAGAAGTGGGTCAGGGGAAATCTTTAATGAACGCCCCTCATATGTTCTCTTTTAAATCCGCCATATGTTTCCTGAGATATGGTCCTACTTATTTAGTGTAGCCAATATACACATTTTTATTGTCTTTATCAAGGGGCGTGCGTGGCTCACAGGGTAATAAAACAGAGCATCTTAAATACATGCTCTCAGAGTTTACAGAGAAGAAACCCCCATAAGTAAAGAATATAAAAATTAACATCTTGGACATACTAAATAGAAAGTGAACAAAGAATTGTCAGATTTCAGCCACATCTTCGGTTACTAATCATCATGTGCGTATGTTTACCTCTAAGTTAAGGAATAGTGTCATGCCTTTACAGAAATGCATATAACCAGTTTTACTTGTGCTTTTGTAATATCATGGAATTGTAATGTCTTGTGGTAACTTTACCAACAGCGCCATCTGTTAACAATGTTCTCTCACTACAGCCTGTTTATTTCCTGTTTCATTGGTTACTGTGCAGTCTAACTTTTGCTCCTCAAGGCTTCCGTAGTTTCCCATCAGCTTCTGCACTAGACCTGCCCCTTCTTCTTCAGCAGCCATTTTAACCTCCTGGAAGCTGACATGCTTCCAGGAGGAGTATGCTTTGTACTAAATACTTTCATTTGTTTCTCATAGTTTTACTACTGCGTCTATCTCAAAACATCAATAGGAAAGAGTTTAGCTGTCTGTTAACTCATTCTTCCAAAGAACAGTGAGGGTGTCGGAACAAATAGAGCTAATCATTTTAGCTAAAGGTCCTATTTTTTCAATTATGTAACCCCTTAAAACTAATCCCATACTTTAATAATCAGTCATTGCATGGACAACACACGCACACTTCTTACAGTCCTTTAATGCTGTTAAAAAACAACCTCAAGAGGAAATTAAAGATCATAAAGCCCTCATAGGGAAGCACAGTCATAAGGCCCAGTTCACATCATATAGTTAACATTAACGTACTGTGCAAAAGTTTTAGGCAGTTGTGGAAAAAATGCTGCAATGGAAGAATTCTTTCAAATATCGATGTGTTACTAGTTTATTTTTATCAGTTAAAATGCAAAGTGAATGAACAAAGGAGAAATGTAAATCAAATCAATATTTGGTAAGGCGACCCTTTGCCTTCAATACAGCATCAATTCTTTTACGTACACTTGCACATACTGTAATTATTGAAGCAACTTGGCAGGGATATTTTAACATATCATGCATCAAAATAGCATAAATGTGGTTTGGTCATGTGTCAAATACAATTATATGAACCTATACGAAGATACATGACTTCTATTCTTTTGGAATATTATGGTTTTTATTAAAACAATATATATTAAAGACCAGATACCAAAGACAACAAAGGGGATAATGCACAACAAAATATTAAAATGTAATAGACATCAAATGGTGGAGGTGCTATGCTATATACTTATCCACAATCTCAATTAATGAATGCACAATTATACAAGGTGCATGTTATCAATGGCTCAGTACTATTGCATCAAGGTGTCACAGGAAATAAATATAAAGTGCATGGTGCTATTCCTGATTGGTATTAGTATAATAAACAGATAGTGCTAAAATACCAGAAAAAAACATTGCATAGTCAAATGAATAAATAGATGAAGAGTAAAGATAGATATGTATACATCGTGTACTTACAGACCTCACAACAGGAGCTGGTTCCTGACACACGTTTTTACCGGTGGCTTTGACAAGGGAAGCCACCGGCTTATCAAAGCCACCGGCGAAACGTGCATCAGGAACTAGCTCCTCGTGTGAGGTCTATGCATACATGATGTATACATATCTAATTTTACTTTTCATCTATTTATTCATTTGACTATGCAATGTTTTTTTCACTCCAGAGCACCTGTTGCCATTGTTTGTAAGTTTTCATGCTTAATTGAATCGCTTGCTCTTTTTTCCCATGTCGAAGGTACGTCTGTTTGGCCACAATACTACCATGAAGACTACTTTCGTCCAAATCTCTCTGATCAGTAGAGTTCTGACGTAAAGGCACTGCTGGACATCTTCCAATTTTGAAGGGCATGATGTATCTTTCATCTGCTGCGCTAACTTTCCTTAGCCAACCACTGTGTCTACAGCCCTCAATGTTGTCCAATTCTTGGTGTATCTTCAAAAGAGCTTGAACTGCACATATTGAAAGCCCAGTATGCTTTTAAATCCTTGCTTGGGAGAGACTTTGCTAATGCAGTATAACTACCTTCTGTCTTGCTGCTGTGCTCAGTCTTGCCTTGATGAATGACCTGTACTCTCATGCTGATGGTGTGGTCATCTCCAACTGGGATGAAAAACAGTGAATGGATCATATTTATGATTATCTGTGTCTTTATCAAAGTGGGGCAGCTAAATTATGCTTTCTATCTCCTATTTGCTAGTTAACTAGAGCTAAGTGTAACAGTAACACTTGCTGGCAGTACACAGGACATATTATATCACACAGCAGGGCACATAACAGCATATATATTGAATAATAATGGTATTGCATAACAAAGTCCAACAACATGAAGAACACCAAGAGGTAAATATTTTATTCAATACTTTATATCTATCTTCCAAGTGCAGACATTACTTAAGTGCAAAAAATGAAACATATATTCACCCCGAACAAGCAACTATAGCTGAGTCTTTGAAGAACATCCTCCATCAGCTCAATAACTTTATTACATTGATGAATAGTGGAGATAGCAGAAAGAGTTTCAATGTGTAACACAACACACTCAAAATGTTACATCAAGACAGCGTGTTGTGTTACATGTTGAAACTCTTTCCACTGTCTCCACTATCCACCAATGTTATAGCATTATGGATCTGGTGGAGGATCTTCTTTAAAGATTCAGTTATGATTGCCTGTTCACAGTGAGCATAATATGTTTCATTTTTCCACTTGGAGGAATTTTCCTACAAACAAAGTTAATTTTAATTAGTATTTTAATCAATAGATCTTTGAATAATAATAAGTTCCACAATTGGATTTGTTTAAAAAAAAATGTTCCTGTGCTGAGATAATGTTATAAATGTGCCCCTGCTGTGTACTGTGTAATCGCTGTGTCTGACCGTGCAGGAACATGGTCTGATCATACCACAGCTCCTGACCAGGGGAGGATGCAAAAGAGAAGATACAGACAGGACAGCAGGGGATCGCAAATTATTATTTCTTTCAGGTAAAACATTGCTTAAAAACAGGCAGTGAAATATTTTGCCTTACAAAAAGAATAATTTGCAATCCCATGCTGTAATTTCTGTATATTCTTTTTGCATCCTCCCTTGGCCAGGAGCTGTGATATGATCAGACCACGCTCCTGCACAGTACACAGCAGGGGCACATTTATAAGATTATCTCAGCGCAGGAACATTTTTTTAACACATCCAATTGTGGAACTTATTTTTATTCGAAGATCTAATAATTAAAATGTACTTTGTTAGTGGGAAAACCCCTTTAAGTAATGTCTGAACTTTGTAGGTAGATATAAAGTATTGAAGAAAAAATATTTACCGCTTTGTGTTCTTGTTGGATGAAATAACTGAGGAGTTGGAGATATCCTCATTTACACATAGTAGTTCACTGTGAGAGTCTGAATATTTATTGGAAATTGCATAACAATAAAGTATATAACAATCCAGGACTGTCCATAACATAGCATTGGGTTTCATGTGGTGTTAGTCTTTAATTTTGTAGAAAGGTGGTGAACTCACTTTTTTAACCATTTTATCAGCTGTTTAATACTCTAGAATTCACATATCTAATTGACACATTAGATTAACCATGCAACCAATTTCTCATTTATACCATTAATAATTATTGACTGCTTGTGAAGAAGGTAGACTGCCATCAGTTTTGATTAATGACATTAATAACATATTTGTTGTTCTTACTTTTGCTTTAATTTATAAAGTGTGTCAAGATTATCTCCGTGCTAGCTCCTGTTTTATAGACCCGTGTCCATAGGCGCCATGTTCAACCAATAAAGAAAATAAAAAATACAATTCTGTAATAAGTCTGCTGTGTGATTATTCATATCACCACTACTAAACTGCAAATAATGCATTACCATAATGTCTCAAAATGTACAGGGCAGCAGTCAAGTCACAAGACAAATGACTGTATACTGAATTTATTAACATAATGAACGAACCCATCTAGGATCAACATTCGCTTAATCTTCAAGTGATTTATATATTGGCTTATGCTTTTTGTGTCATTAGTCTCCCTTAATAGTTAATATGTGATTATGGCCAACAGCTTATTTATATATGATTTTTGTATTTTCAAAATATATTATTCTGCTTTATGTATCAGACGATTTAATGATTGCAGTATTTCTCCCAGTTAGAACTGCCCCATGTTGAGATTCTTCCATAGAAAAACCTGTAATTATCTTCTGATACCTATGTCTTGCTGCAGATTAGCATTGTTGTCTGCAGGTAACTTGTCTTGGAGTTCTTTTCTGTGAACATTTTAGTGACACTGGGATATTGGAAGAAAGCTATAACAAGTTATTTTAATGACAAATGAAAATACTGGGACTATGGAAAATAACTAACTACAGAGTTGAAAACAGTGGGATGTTATTAATAGACAATACTCAGATAGTCTCACAGTCACTAGTGGGGTATACCATAAGGGTAAGTACTGGGCTTTTTTTGTTTTTAGACATGTACAGTGCTCAGCATAAATGAGTAAACTCCATCAGGTTTGTCAGAAAATCTTTCATTTCCTTTCAGAATCAACATTTTTTATGAGATACCATACTAAATAATAATACTGCAAAGGTGGGCCATTGATTGCAAACAAGATTTTGTTATTTAGCAGACCCAAAAAAGTAAGTTTCTGAACAAATTCATTCAAGACCATGTTACAAAAATGAGTACACCTCAATGAAAGTCTTGTGAACAAAGCTAAACTTTATTTTTAAGTTTACTTAACAAAGAAAACCCCTTCCAGTTTCATGCTGTCAGCAATGGCACCACATGGAAGAGCAATGTCTTAAGACCTGAGAATGAAAATAATTTCTTTACATAAGAAAATAGAAGATCAGCAAAGCTTTGCTTATCAGTTAGAATACTGTAGCAAAAGTGATGCAAAAATTTAAGATGGAACTGCAACCATTTCACAGAGACATCTAGGCCGATCACAGAAGTTAACACCTAAACAGCAGCGTCTTCTGATTAAAAGGATTGAAGAAAATCGACATGCAAGTTCACTACAGTTAGCTAAAAAATTAGAAAGGCAAAGGTGAGTGTTTCTGATGCCTCTTCTAAAGCCCATGCACAAAAAAAGCCCACCTTCAATTTGCCAGGGCCCATGCTGAGTCTGTACTCTGGAGTGATGAGACTAAAATAAATGTTTTTTGGAATTGATGGCTTCAAAACTATATGGTGTCGCAAAGGTGAGTAGAAAGAAAAATGCATGGTGCCTACAGTGAAACATGGTGGTGGCAATGTCCTTATGTGGGGCTGCATGAGTGTTCCTTGTGGCAAGAGCTACATTTTATTGATGGTATCATGAATTCACAGATGTACTGCTCTATGTTGAGTGAGACAATGCACCATCATTCCATGCCACTGGTAGACGTGCTCTTTTCCAACATGGCAATGATTCAAAACACACATCTGTTGCATTTCTGAAGAACAGGGTGAAAGTGATTCAGGGACCAAGTATGTCTCCTGAACTGAACCCAATTGAACACCTATGGGGAATTCTGAAGAGACAAGTTGATCATCACTCCCCATCCAGCATCAAGGCTCTAAAAGAGGTCATTCTTGAAAAATGGAAAAAGATATCGCCAACTTGTTCATTCCATGCCTAGAAGACTTAGTGTTGTCTTTAAAAATCCTTAAGTAGGTCATATAAAATACTAGATGTAGTTGGAGTGTGGGTAGTATTCATTTATGCATCACTAATTTGAGTAAAACTGTAATGAAAATTATATTAATAACCTTACTTTTATGTTATAGGTTAAAAAATGTTCTATGAAACTCAGTCTTATAAAAATTTTGAAAATTATTCTAGTTCACGGATGTTGATTAAAATCTTACTTTTCAAAAGGGTGTACTCATTTATGCTGAGTACTGCATATAATTTGCAGATTATAGTAATCTATGTAAGTTTAAGGTGTTTTCTGGTGTTTAGACAAATTTCAGCACTCATTCTACGTGACTGCTGACTGCCAAATCATGACAGTGTGCAATGTCACACTGCATAATTCCCTTTTATTCTCAGTGCGAATGAGTGGTCAAGTTTCCAGCTTTCTTAGTTACGATCACATGCCGACTAGATCCTCTTGCATTTCTCTCAAAAGAACTCTGAGAGAAGAGGTAGAGGGGCTTAATAAAAGAGGCAACAGAAGCAGGAGAATGGGTGGGAGCACAGGCAATGGAGTACAGATCGGGGTTTCAGAGGCAGCAACACTACTGTGGACAAAGGAAATCTTACTACTACAGGTAGCTGTAGTTGTAGATTCAACAAACATGGTAGAGATCTCAGAAAAGTGAATAGGGAGGTACGAAGAGGCATCAGGATTCAAAGAGGAAGCACAGGCAAGAGGTGAAGATTGTGCTAAGTAAATGAAGGGAATAGACGGACACTGACTGCGCTATGTAGGTGACAGACAGTGCTGTAGAGAAGAGTATCAACCTTGTTAGCGACGGCAGAAAATGCTTAAGAAGTAAACATAATTTTAATTTTTATTTAATAAATCAATAGTACACATGAAAATAAGCAATTTTGTAATGCATCTTAACAGAGACAGCTGCTTTTTTTTCTGAACTAATCATTCATTCTCAAAATTACCACTTCACAGGAAATCTGTATACAGTGAATGTAAATTTTCCCTTTACTGAGATAGGAAGTGACAGATGGTGCTCATAAAGTTCTAAGGATAACTATAGCTGTCATTTCAGGAGAACTTGCTGTAAAATGTCTGTGTCTGCCTCTAGCTCCTCCCTCCCATCTCCATAGAATCTTATTAACACCAACTGACATTTCCTATCTCAGTCATTTGAAAATCTGTCTTCAATAAATACAGATGTTACCTGTAAACTGATAATGAAAAATCAGCCTAGGAGAAGAAAGAAACACATTTCTCTGATAAGATATATTACAAAGTTTTTTATTTTCATGTCTACTATTTATGAAATAAAAATTAAAAAACTGTTTACTATTTAACATAGGCCAGTGACAGATGTCACATAGTGTCATCCATTAACCAGATACATTTTTACAGGACTCCACTGGACAGAATAGAAAGTTTACTATGCTATTATATACATTTTTCATTATATGAACATATAACAGCCAGATAGAGGTCAGTGTCAGGCGTCAGGCAATAGAGCTGTACAAACATACAGGTGCATCTCACCAAATTAGAATATCGTCAAAAAGTTAATTTATTTCAGTTCTTCAATACAAAAAGTGAAACTCATATATTATATAAAGTCATTACAAACAGAGTGATCTATTTCAAGTGTTTATTTCTGTTAATGTTGAGGATTATGGCTTATAGCCAATGAAAACACGAAAGTCATTATCTCAGTAAATTAGAATACTTTATAACAGCTTGAAAAATGTTTTTAAAATCCGAAATGTTGGCCTACTGAAATGTATGTTCAGTAAATGCACTCAATACTTGGTCGGAGCTCCTTTTGCATCAATTACTGCATCAAAGCGGCATGGCATGGAGGCGATCAGCCTGTGGCACTGCTGAGGTGTTATGGAAGCCCAGGTTGCTTTGATAGCAGCCTTCAGCCATCTGCATTGTTGGGTCTGGTGTCTCTCATCTTCCTCTTGACAATACCCCATAGACTCTCTATGGTGTTAAGGTCAGGCGAGTTTGCTGGCCAATCAAGCCCAGTGATACTGTTGTTTTTACACCAGGTATTGGTACTTTTGACAGTGTGGACAGGTGCCAAGTCCTGCTGGAAAATGAAATTTCCATCTCCAAAAAGCTTGTCGGCAGAGGGAAGCATGAAGTGCTCTAACATTTCCTGGTAGACAGCTGCGCTGACTTTGGTCTTGATAAAACACAGTGGACCTACACCAGCAGATGACATGGCTCCCCAAATCATCACCGATTGTGGAAACTTCACACTAGACCTCAAGCAGCTTGGATTGTGTGCCTCGCTACTCTTTCTCCAGACTTTGGGACCTTGATTTCCAAATATAATGCAAAATTTACTTTGCATTTACTTAGTGACAATGACTGCCTTCTGGACAACTGTCAAGTCAGCAGTCTTCCCCATGATTGTGGAGCCTACTAAAACAGACTAAGGGATCTTTTTAGAATCTTAGGAAGCCTTTGCAGGTGTTATTTGTTAATTATTCCAATTTACTGAGATAATGACTTTGCATTTTCATTGCCTGTAAACTATAATCATCAACATTAACAGAAATAAACACTTGAAATAGATCGCTCTGTTTGTAATGACTATATAATATAGGAGTTTCACTTTTTGTATTGAAGAACTGAAATAAATTAACTTTTTGATGATATTCTAATTTAGTGAGATGCACATGTACAGTGTCTACAAGTAGTATTCAACCCCCTGCAGATTTAGCTGGTTTGATAAGATGCAAATAAGTTAGAGCCTTCAAACTGCAAACGAGAGTAGGTTTTATGAACAGAAGCATAAATCTTACAAACCAAAAAGTTATGTTGCTCAGTTGAATTTTATTAAATTTTAAACATAAAAGTGTGGGTCAATTATTATACAACCCCTATGTTTAATATCTTGTGGAATAACCCTTGTTTGCAATTACAGCTAATAATCGTCTTTTATAAGACCTGATCAGGCCGGCACAGGTCTGTGGAGTTATCTTGGCCCACTCCTCCATGCAGATCTTCTCCAAGTTATCTAGGTTCTTTGGGTGTCTCATGTGGACTTTATTCTTGAGCTCCTTCCACAAGTTTTCAATTGGGTTAAGGTCAGGAGACTGACTAGGCCACTCCAACACCTTGACTTTTTCCCTATTGAACCAGGCCTTGGTTTTCTTGGCTGTGTGCTTTGGGTCGTTATCTTGTTGGAAGATGAAATTACGACCCATCTTAAGGTCCTTGATGGAGGAGCGGAGGTTCTTGGCCAAAATCTCCAGGTAGGCCGTGCTATCCATCTTCCCATGGATGCGGACCAGATGGCCAGGCCCCTTGGCAGAGAAACAGCCCCACAGCATGATGCTGCCACCACCATGCTTGACTGTAGGGATGGTATTCTTGGGGTCGTATGCAGTGCCATCCAGTCTCCGAACGTCACGTGTGTGGTTGGCACCAAAGATCTCGATCTTGGTCTCATCAGACCATAGAACCTTGAACCAGTCTGTCTCAGAGTCCTCCAAGTGATCATGAGCAAACTGTAGACGAGCCTTGACATGACGCTTTGAAAGTAAAGGTACCTTACGGGCTCGTCTGGAACGGAGACCATTGCGGTGGAGTACGTTACTTATGGTATTGACTGAAACCAATGTCCCCACTGCCATGAGATCTTCCCGGAGCTCCTTCCTTGTTGTCCTTGGGTTAGCCTTGACTCTTCGGACAAGCCTGGCCTCGGCACGGGAGGACACTTTCAAAGGCTGTCCTGGCCGTGGAAGGCTAACAGTAGTTCCATAAGCCTTCCACTTACGGATGATGCTCCCAACAGTGGAGACAGGTAGGCCCAACTCCTTGGAAAGGGTTTTGTACCCCTTGCCAGCCTTGTGACCCTCCACGATCTTGTCTCTGATGGCCTTGGAATGCTCCTTTGTCTTTCCCATGTTGACCATGTCTGAGTGCTGTTCACAAGTTTGGGGAGGGTCTTAAATAGTCAGAAAAGGCTGGCAAAAGAGATCTTTAATCCACACATGTGAAGCTCATTATTCTTGGTGCCTGAACTACTTCTTAATACTTTAGGGGGACCAAACAGAATTCTTGTGGTTTGAGGGGTTGAATAATAAATGACACTCTGAATTAACTTTTTACGTTTAAAAAAAAAATAAATAAAATTTGCTGCAGTGCATTTCCCACTTCCAGGCTGATCTACAGTACAAATGTCACAATGCCAAGTTAATTCCGCATGTGTCAACCAGCTAAACCAACCAGCTAAATCTGCAGGGGGTTGAATACTACTTGTAGGCACTGTATGTAGCATGTACGTCAGGAGCTTTCCCAATGTACACGCTATATTTAGAGCCACCAGGTGATGTAAACTGGGATATACACAGAAAAGGGTAAGTATACATGTTAAAGATGGATGTGGATCATAATATGACTCCTTTATAAATATTATCTTCCGCTGGTATTTTGGTCCTGACAGACTAACTCATATAATCCCTGGTTCTTCCTACATCTGCTGGAGAAACTGCGGAAGCAAAGGCACTCTATTCCACGTCCTATTGTCCTCGGCACTACTCAAAGATCAGTTTTTCATAAATTATTAAATCTTGAATTGATATTTCCCCTTTTTTAGCGTTACTGCTTATAGATATTACTACATTTTCAAATAGTCAGAATAGTGGTTGCTTATATTTTGCCAGACACTAAGCTAGCAATCCCTAAGAACAAAACGAGTACAATTCTTTCATTGGAAGAAATCGCACCAGTTAACAAAACCTGTTCATATGAAAAAATGATTGCTCACAAAGACCATGCTCTTCCTAAGTTTCTGATGTTTTGGGATATGTGGCTTCAAAATCCTAGAAACTGTTATAAATAGTAAAAGTTAGAGTTTTCACACCATTAGTGTTGAGCGAATCTGTTCGGCATTTCAAATTCGGGTTTGTGTTCGGTGTTCCGGCTTGTTCGCACCAAAAAATCGGCTCCGCCCATGAACATCCCTGACTTGCCATGCTGTCACGCAGAACTTCTGCGTGACAACATGGCAAATCAGGGATGTTCATGGCCAACTGAATTCCACGAAGGGAGTGAATGTTGATCAAGAATTAAATTGACAGACAGGAAGGAGAGGTTTTTGATTTGGTCTGATATTTTCATTTTTTTCCTAGTTTTGGCCAATGTTTTCCAAGCGAAGATGGTAGCTTGTAGGATGGGATGGGTTGGTTCGTGAGACGTTGGATTAAGCAAATGTTTAAATACTAGGTTTCTCAAGGGTTGGTAATTGTTATGAGCTAATTCTAGGTCTAGCCAAGCAGGAGTGAATTTAAGGTTAAACCACCTGTTACTTTAACTAATTTAGCGAGGTAGTAGGTGTGTAGGTGTGGCAGACTTAATCCACCATGAAGTTTGTTTTATACATAACCTTAGAAGCTACTCTAATTTTTATGATTCCAAATAAAGTTGTTTAGTAATTTCTGTAGCTTGGAGAGATAGAACATGGGAATGATAATGGGGAGAGTCCGAAAGATATAGAAGATTTTAGGGAGTATATAGGTTTTGACTACCATTACCCTACCTACCCAAGATAATTCGGAGGTGTTAAAAGAGATTAGTTCATTAGAAATAATTTTAGAAATATTATCCATGTTTGTAGGAATAAGGTATTTCAAATTTTTAGTTAGGAAGATTCCCAGATACGGTATTTCCTTATTTTCCCAGTTGAAAGATGTCATCGATGGTAGGGCTTTTTAGATTAAAGTGAAGAATTTGAGATTTGTCAGAATTGATTTTAAAGTGTGAGGCTTCAGAAAAGGCTTTTAGAGTAATTAAAAGTTCTTTTATAGAGGTAATGGGGTCAGTTAAGGAGAGAATCAAATCATCTGCAAAAAGTCTGATTTTGAAGTGACGAGTAGGAGTATGGATACCCTTGATAGCAGGGTTATCTCTTAAAGATTGGGCTAAGGGTTCGAGAGCAAGGGCAAATAATAGAGGAGATAGGAGGCAACCCTGCCTAGTGCAGTTTGATATCTGAATGGGGTTTGAAAGGTGATTGTTTGCGTATACTTTGGCCTTAGGGGAAGAATAGAGTGCAAAAATAAAGAGCAGACTTTTATTATTAAACCCAAATTTGGCAAGGGTAAGTTGAGGAATCTCCAATTTAGTCTATCAAAGGCCTTTTCGGCACCTAAGGAAAGGATGATAGATGAAAGATTAGAGGTATTAATTTTATTTATAATATTTAGAAGTCTTCTGGTACCATCGGTCAATTGAATCCTATCTGATCGTTATTAATGAGTTTGGGTAAGATAGTTTCTAATCTATTTGCTAATATCTTTGCATATATTTTTAAGTCGGAATTAATTAAAGAGATCGGTCTGTAATTTTTAACCTGGTCAGAATCTCCTTTAGATTTGTAGATGAGAATGATTGTAGCTTCCAGCATTTCTGCTGGAAAGGGGCCCTGAGCCGAGGCCAAATTTAAAGACTGTTGCAAGATGAGGAGCACGGGGGGTGCCAAAATTTTTATAATACTTATTGTTGAATCCGTCAGGACCAGGAGACTTCATAGATTTGAGTTTTTGTATTGTGGCTAGAATTTTATCAGTTGAGAAGGAAAGATTAAGAGATTCTAGGTCTAATGGGTTGATTTTAGGGAGATTAATACTGGAGAGAAAGTTGTTAATGGATTCACCGTTTGGGGGTTTAATGGAAGGGTCAGAATCAAGGTTATAAAAGTTTGAGTAATATTTGGCGAATGATTCAGCAATATCTTTAGGATGATATTTAATTTTGCCTGATGGAGATAGGATTCTATCAATTCTTTGTTTAATTCTGGTATGTTTAATTCTCTGGGACATGCATTTAGATGGTTTGTTAAGGGAATAATAAGATTTAAACTTACATGATTTGACGTATGTATCGTATGAGGAAAAGAGTTCTTTTTTGAGTTCTTGTATGAGTGTAATTATTTCTTTTGAAGGGTGGGTGAGGGGGAGGCTAAGTTAGATTGTGAGGCTATTTTACATTTAATTGGGTTTGTAAATAGGAAAATTTTCTCTGTATTTCTTCTTGTGAATGGAGGATAATTTCACCAGGATACCACTTATAACAGCTTTATGAGCGTTCCAAATATTGAACAGGCTTAGGTCATCGGACGTGTTTTCAATAAAATACTGTTTAATAGATGTTTCAATTTCATTTTTATAGGAGGGGAAATGTAGGGGGGAGGAGTTACATCTCCATAACTATTTGTTTAGTAGATTAGGACTAATTTGAATTTTTTCCAAAACTGGAGAGTGATCAGAGATGGATTTTGGTAGGATTGAGACCTTTACAAATTTGGAAATAGAGAAGGTGTCGGTAATCAGTAAATCAATTCTAGAAGAGGAGTTGTGGACATCAGAGAAATGTGTGTATTCTCTAGAAGATGAGTTGATACATCGAAAGCTATCAAAAAACTAATTTCTTGTCAACCAGGAATTTAGACTAGGGGAGGATTGTCTTTTGGAAGAGGAGGAGTCAATAAAGCAATCAGGTACTATATTAAAGTCACCGAGTAAAATTAGAATGCCTTTTCTTATTAGTTGAATTTTTTTAATAAGTTTATCCAGGAATTTGAAAATTCTTTTGTTAGGGGTTAGTGTTAGAACCCTCCTGTTAGTTTTTTCTATTTTGCTGGTCACATGACTTTTTGCCTATATAATCCAGCTCCGCCCTCCTGGCCTTGCTGGACTTCAGTGTTACATTTACTCTTAAGCTAGCCAGGTGCCTTGTACCTTACTCTGTAGTTTGCTTGGTCTTTTGACCACTAGCACTTCTGTTTGTTTGTTTGTCTTTGCTCTGCTACAATTTCTGCTAGGAGGTGTCCAACTATATCCCAGTCCTTAGTTCTTGTAGGGACCCCTCCCTTATATCTATAGGTCTGCGTTCAGACTAGCCGAGGACTTAGGCGGGTCTGTTCACAAGGAACAGGTCCCCGGCTGCATCGTAGGGAATCAGCTTAGTCCTATTGTAGGGACAGTTTTCCTTTCTTTCCTTAGTGTTTGTAGCAGTTCATAACAGTAAGTCCAGCCCAAAAATAAAACACTCTAAGGAAAAAAAATCCTGTTTTCAGCATGGTGTCAGTTCAGGAGTTGGCTCAACGCCTGCAGGGACTGTCTTTGGAGGTGGCCGAGCTCCAGCAACACATGAGTAGCTGTCCTGGAGCGCATTTTGTCGAACCGAAGGTAGGACTTCCAGATTTTTTTTTATGATAAACGGCAAGATTTTTTTTCCTTTAAAAACGTTTGTTTATTATATTTTCATTTAAGACCCAGATCCTCGGGGAATGAATCACAGTGCATTGGGTTTATAATGTCACTTTTGCGCAAAGAACCACAGGGATGGGCCTTTTCTCTACAACCTAATGATCCGTGTTTTCGATCTGTGGAAGATTTTTTTTCTGCTATGGGGTTGTTGTATGATGATCCTGATCGAGTCTCATCTGCTGAAACTGAATTAAGACGTTTGAAGCAGGGATCAGGTGATGTGGAAAATTATTGTACATACTTCAGAAGACGGTCGGCTTTAGTGGAATGGAATGACTCAGCATTAAAATGTTTGTTTCTTGATGGTCTAGGTGAAAGGGTTAAGGATCTGCTAATTGCCTTCCCAAAACCTGGAACCTTGCAGGAGGCAATGCAATTAGCCATATGTGTGGACAGGAGACTGCATGCTAGGAGTAATGAAGAGAAATCTACTGCTATGGCAGCTCCTAGTTTTCAGAGGGTCTGTTCGGAGGGTGGAGAACCGATGGAGATTGGGGCGATGTCACCCACTCTCAGGAAAAAGACCGCAGGTTTGCTAAAGGATTGTGTTTTTATTGCGGTAAATCTGACCACTTTATTAAGAACTGTGTGCTTTGTTTGAACAAAGAAAAAAAAAAGAGGTCAGTTACGCCCGCATAGCGTGTTTAAACTCAAAAGGAGTATTTCTTTCTGGAAGCACCTCATTCCAGGAGGAGTTGATCGAATTTCGGGTATTTGTGGATTGTGGTTCTGCACTCAATGTGATTGATGAGGGTTTTTTGGAAAAATTTAAATTATAATCCAAACTTTTATCATCTCCTATTTCTGTGGTTGCTGTTGATGGCTCTCCCTTGAAAGGTATTACTCACAAGGTTTTTGAATTCCCCCTCACCATTAATGGTATCCACCAAGAGAATTTGGATTTGGCGGTATTAAATAATTTGCCTGCTCCAGTGGTTTTGGGGTTACCTTGGTTAAAATTGCACAATCCTGTACTGGACTGGTCTACCAATGAAATTAAGTCTTGGAGTCCTAAGTGTTATGATAGATGTTGTAACGGTCGCATTGCTGCTGTGGAAAGAGGGGAATTACCTGTACCTTTTCAGGATTTTTGGAAGTTTTTTTCTGAGGAGGAGTCACAAGTTTTGCCTCCTCATAGGGACTATGATTGTACTATTGAGTTTGTCCCTGGAGCAACTCTTCCCAAGAGTCGCTTATTTAATCTTACTATCCCTGAGAGAAAGGCCTTGGAGGAATACATACAGACAAGCTTGGTGTTAGAACTCTCCTGTTAGGTTTTTTTTAGTTTGCTGGTCACATGACCATTTTTGCCTATTTAATAAGGCTCCGTCCTCCTGGTCTTGCTGGACTTCATTGTATTTACTACTCTTGAGCTAGCTTGGTGCTCTGTTGCCGTTCTCTGTTAGTTTTGCTAGGTCTTCTGACCTCTATGCTTTTTGTTGTGTGTTTGTCTTTGACTGCTACTATTTCTGCTAGGAGGTGTCCAACTTATCCCAGTCCCTAGTTCTTGTAGGGATCCCTCCCTCACATCTATAGGTCTTCGTTCAGACTAGCCGAGGACTTTAGCGGGTCTGATCGCAGGATCAGGTTCCCCGTTACATCGTAGGGATCTAGTTTAGTTCTATTGAAGGGACAGTTCTCCTGTCTTTCCTTAGTCCCTGTAGCAGATCATAACAGTAAGTCCAGCCCTAAAAGAAAAAAAAAAAAAAATTTTTTTTCTAAGGAAAGACCTCCAGTTTTCCATCATGGTCTCAGTTCAAGATTTGGCTCAACGCTTGCAAGGACTCTCTCTGGAGGTGGCCAAGCTCCAAAAACACGTGAGTAGCTGTTCTGGAGCACATTTTGTGGAACCAAAGGTACGTCTTCCTGATTTATTTTTTGGCAAACAACAAGATTTTTTTTCTTTTAAAAATGCTTGTTTATTGTATTTTCGTTTGAGACCCGGATCCTCTGGTGATGAATCACAGCGCATAGGGTTCATAATGTCACTTTTGCGCAAAGATCCTCAGGGATGGGCCTTCTCTCTCCAACCTAGTGATCCGTGCTTTAGATCAGTGGATAGTTTTTTTTCTGCTTTGGGTTTGTTGTATGATGATCCTGATCGTGTCTCATCTGCTGAGTCTGAATTGAGACGTTTGAGGCAGGGATCAGGTAATGTGGAAAAATATTGTTCTCACTTCCGTCGGTGGTCTGCCCAGGTGGGGTGGAACGATTCAGCTTTGAAAAGCTTGTTTCTTGCAGGGCTAGGTGAAAGGGTTAAGGATTTACTGATTGCTTATCCCACACCTGGAAACTTGCAGGAGGCTATGCAATTAGCTATACGGGTGGACAGGAGACTGCGTGCAAGGGTTAATGAGAGCAAATCCTCTGCTATGTCAGCTCCGAGTCTTGAGAGGGTCTGTGCTGACAATGGAGAGCCGATGGAGATTGGGGCGATTGCACCCCGCTCTCAGGAAAAAGATCGCAGGCTTTCTGAAGGCTTGTGCTTCTATTGCGGAAATTCTGGTCATTTTATTAAGAATTGTGTGCTTCGTATGAAGAAAGAAAAAAAAATGGTCAGTTATGCCCGTATTGCCTGTTTAAATTCTAAGGGAATATTCCTATCTGCCACTACTGCTGCTCAGGATGAATTAATTGAATTTCGGGTATTTGTGGATTGTGGTTCTACTCTGAATGTGATTGATGGGGGATTCTTGGAAAAACTTAGATTAGAACCTAAAACTTTGTCATCCCCTATTGCTGTGGTTTCTGTTGATGGCTCTCCCTTGAAGAGTGTTACTCATAAGGTCTGTGAATTTCCCCTCACTATTAATGGTATTCACCAAGAAAATTTGGATTTGGTGGTATTGGATAATTTGCCTTCTCCAGTAATATTGGGGTTACCCTGGTTAAAATTGCACAATCCTGTACTGGATTGGTCTACCAATGAAATTAAGTCCTGGAGCCCTAAGTGTTATGACAAGTGTTGTAACGGACGTATTGCTGCTGTGGATAAAGGGGAATTGCCTGTACCTATTCAGGATTTTTGGAGAGTTTTTTCTGAGGAGGAGTCACAAATTTTGCCTCCCCATAGAGACTATGATTGTACCATTGAATTTGTCCCTGGAGCGACTCTTCCTAAAAGTCGTTTATTTAACCTTACTATTCCTGAGAGAAAGGCTTTGGAGGAATACATACAGACAAGCTTGGCCGCCGGTCACATTAGGCCTTCCAAGTCTCCTGTGGCTGTTGGATTTTTTTTTGTAAAAAAAAAAGATGGCGGTTTACGTCCTTGTCTGGACTTTCGTGAGATTAATAAAATTACTGTACGCAATCCTTACACACTGCCATTGATTCCTGATTTATTTAACCAGTTAGTGGGGGCCAAGTGGTTCTCTAAAATTGATCTCCGGGGGGCATACAATTTGTTGCGCATGAAGGAGAGTGATGAATGGAAGACTGCTTTTAACACTCCTGTGGGTCATTTTGAGAATCTGGTTATGCCTTTTGGTCTTACTAATGCTCCAGCATTTTTTCAGAATCTTATTAATGACATCCTTAGACCTTTAATCGGCAAAAATGTGGTTGTGTATTTATTCGCCTGATCTGGAGTCTCATTGGCGGAGCGTACGTGAGGTATTACAGTAATTAATGGACAATTCGCTTTTTGCTAAGCTGGAGAAATGTGAGTTCGCTGTACAGAGAATTAGTTTTTTGGGCTACATTATCTCCAGTGAAGGTTTTGAGATGGACCCGGTTAAAGTTCAAGCTGTGCAGGAATGACCTAGGCCTATTGGTTTGAAATCGATACAGAGGTTTTTGGGTTTCGCCAATTATTACAGAAAATTCATAAAAAAACCTAACAGGAGAGTTCTAACAGTACCCCCTCTTCTAATCTTCAGGAGGCTAACAAAAAAGCTAAGAGGTACTTTGATAGGAAACGGCAAGAGGTTTTGTTTGCTGTTGGTGACATGGTTTGGTTGTCCTCTAAGAATCTGCGATTGAGGATTCCTTCTAAAAAATTGGGTCCCAAGTTCGTAGGGCCCTTTAAGGTGCTTCAGATAGTTAACCAATCTGCTGTTAGGTTGGAGGTTCCTACGTCCTGGAAGATTAACCCGGTGTTTCATGTTTCTCTGTTGAAAAAAGCTGATGTGTCTGATGGTGACGCCTCTGCCACTCTAGACGGTATAGAGGGAGTTTGCAGTATCTCGTCGCTTGGAAGGGTTTCGGACCTGAGGATAACTCATGGGTGAGGGCGGATGATGTTTCTGCTTCCAGACTTGTCAGAGCGTTTCACAGGAGGTTTCCTGGTAAGCCTGGGCCTAGGGGATCCGGAGGATCCTCTTAGAAGAGGGGGTACTGTTAGAACTCTCCTGTTAGTTTTTTTTTTAGTTTTCTGGTCACATGACCATTTTTGCCTATTTAATCCGGCTCCGTCCTCCTGGTCTTGCTGGACTTCATTGTATTTACTACTCTTGAGCTAGCTTGGTGCTCTGTTGCCGTTCTCTGTTAGTTTTGCTAGGTCTTCTGACCTCTATGCTTTTTGTTGTGTGTTTGTCTTTGACTGCTACTATTTCTGCTAGGAGGTGTCCAACTTATCCCAGTCCCTAGTTCTTGTAGGGATCCCTCCCTCACATCTATAGGTCTTCGTTCAGACTAGCCGAGGACTTTAGCGGGTCTGATCGCAGGATCAGGTTCCCCGTTACATCGTAGGGATCTAGTTTAGTTCTATTGTAGGGACAGTTCTCCTGTCTTTCCTTAGTCCCTGTAGCAGATCATAACACTTGGCCGCCGGTCACATTAGACCTTCTAAGTCACCTGTGGCTGTTGGATTTTTTTTTGTAAAAAAAAAGGACGGCGGATTACGTCCATGTCTGGACTTTCGCGAAATTAATAAAATTACAGTACGCAATTCCTACCCACTGCCATTAATTCCTGACTTGTTCAACCAGTTAGTGGGGGCCAAGTGGTTCTCTAAGATTGATCTCCGGGGGGCATACAATTTGTTATGTATGAAGGAAGGTGATGAGTGGAAAACTGCATTTAACACTCCAGTAGGTCATTTTGAGAATCTGGTTATGCCCTTTGGTCTTACCAACGCAACAGCTTTTTTTCAGAACCTTATTAATGACATCCTAAGACCGTTGATCGGTAAGAATGTGGTGGTGTATTTGGATGACATTTTGATTTTTGCACCGGATCTGGAGTCTCATTGGCAGAGCGTACGTGAGGTATTGCAGTTGTTAAGCGACAATTCACTTTTTGCTAAGCTGGAGAAATGTGAGTTTGCTGTGCAGAGAATTAGTTTTTTGGGCTACATTATCTCCAGAGAGGGCTTTGAGATGGACCCGGTGAAGGTTCAGGCGGTGCAGGAATGGCCTAGGCCTATTGGTTTGAAACCAATACAGAGATTTTTGGGGTTCGCCAATTATTACAGAAAATTCATTAAGAATTTTTCTATAATTGTTAAGCTGCTGACCGATCTCACCAGGAAAGGTGCGAATACGGTTCAGTGGACTACTGAGGCCATTGAAGCTTTAGTGTATCTCAAGGAGAGGTTCAGCTCTGCCCCCATCCTTATGCAGTCTGATGAGACCAAGCCTTTTTTGGTCGAGGTTGATGCTTCTTCGGTGGGGGTCGGTGCTGTTTTGTCTCAGGAAAACAAGGATGGAGTACATCCCTATGCTTTTTTTTCAAAAAAATTTTCTGAGACCGAACTTAATTACGATGTCGGTAATCGGGAATTGCTGGCGATTAAACTCGCATTTGAACATTGGCGTCATCTCTTGGAAGGTGCTAAATTTCCCATTCAGGTTTTTACTGATCATAAGAATCTGATCTATCTTGATGCTGCCAAGCGCTTGAATGCCCGTCAAGCTAGGTGGGCACTTTTTTTTTTGCGGTTTAATTTTTCTGTTACTTACATTCCGGGTACCAAGAATGTAAAAGCTGATGCTTTATCTCGCAGTTTTTCTCCCATGGTTGGTACCGAGGAGCAGGAGAGCATTTTACAAGAAGGTGTTGTGATAGCAGCATTGGACTCTGTTTTGGAAGATGGGATTCTGAAAGCCCAGGAGGATGCCCCATCTAACACTCCCCATGGGAGGTTGTTTGTGCCTAGGAACTTTAGGAGAGATTTGTTTGTGGAGTGTAATGAGTCTCGGTTGGCAGGTCATCCAGGAATTTCGGAGACTAAGAGACTTGTAGGTCGCAGTTTTTGGTGGCCTGGGTGGCAGAAGGAAGTCATTAAGTGGGTGCGTCAATGTACTGTGTGTGCTAGATCTAAGTCTTCACATGCTCCTGCTGCGGGGTTGCTTTGCCCTCTGGAGGTTCCTAGTGCTCCTTGGACGCATCTTGCTATGGATTTTATTACTGACCTTCCTGCCTCTGAGGGTTTCACTGTTATCTGGGTGGTCATGGACCGTTTTAGCAAGATGTGTCACTTGGTTCCCTTCATCAAACTGCCCTGCGCCAGGACACTCGCTAAGGCTTTTGTTAAAGAAATTTTCAGGCTCCATGGCGTTCCTACTGACATTGTTTCCGATAGGGGACCTCAGTTCGTGGCTCGTTTTTGGCGTGCCTTTTGTGACAGGTTGGGAGTCCATTTGTCATTTTCGTCTGGTTATCATCCTGAGTCTAATGGACAGACAGAAAGAAAGAACCAGGATGTTGAACAGTTTTTGTGTTGTTTTGTGGCTGACAATCAAGAGGGGTGGTCTGAGTTTCTGCCACTGGCTGAATTTGCTCTTAACAACCATACATCCTCTTCTGCTGGGTGTTCTCCTTTTTTTGTTGTACTGGGAGACATCCGTCGTTTAGGTCATTCTCCAAATTGGTATCGGCTGTGCCGGAGGAGGAGAATTTTTCCGGTGATTTGGAGAGAGTTTGGACTGATGTACGTCGTAACCTTCAAGAGGCTAACAAAAAATCCAAGAGGTACTTTGACAGGAAACGTCAAGAGGTTTTGTTTACTGTTGGTGACATGGTTTGGTTGTCCTCTAGGAATCTGTGGTTGAGGATTCCTTCTAAGAAATTGGGCCCGAAGTTTGTAGGTCCGTTTTAGGTGCTTCAAGTAGTTAACCAATCTGCTGTTAGGTTGGAGGTTCCTACCTCCTGGAAGATTAATCCGGTGTTTCATGTTTCCTTATTGAAAAAAGCTGATGTTTCTGATAGGGACGCCACTGTCTCTGTTCCTCCGGTGGAGGAAGACGGTGAATATGAAATTTCTCGCATTCTTAATTCTAGATGGCATAGAGGGAGATTGCAGTATCTCGTCGCTTGGAAAGGTTTCGGCCCCGAGGATAACTCCTGGGTAAGGGCGGATGATGTCTCTGCTCCTAGACTTGTCGGAGCGTTTCACAGGAGGTTTCCTGATAGACCTGGGCCTGGAGGATCCGGAGGATCCTCATAGAAGAGAGGGTACTGTTAGAACCCTCCTGTTAGTTTTTTCTATTTTGCTGGTCACATGACTTTTTGCCTATATAATCCAGCTCCGCCCTCCTGGCCTTGCTGGACTTCAGTGTTACATTTACTCTTAAGCTAGCCAGGTGCCTTGTACCTTACTCTGTAGTTTGCTTGGTCTTTTGACCACTAGTACTTCTGTTTGTTTGTCTTTGCTCTGCTACAATTTCTGCTAGGAGGTGTCCAACTATATCCCAGTCCTTAGTTCTTGTAGGGACCCCTCCCTTATATCTATAGGTCTGCGTTCAGACTAGCCGAGGACTTAGGCAGGTCTGTTCACAAGGAACAGGTCCCCTGCTGCATCGTAGGGAATCAGCTTAGTCCTATTGTAGGGACAGTTTTCCTTTCTTTCCTTAGTGCTTGTAGCAGTTCATAACAGTTAGATATTGACAATGGTGCATGGGAAATTATTAAGATAACAAACTAATATGTGGAATCTACCCAAGTCATCCCCTAGTTCCTCTATCAATTTGAAAGGGATAGTGCTCTTTATAATTGTAATAACTCCTGCTTTTTTATTATCATTGAGAGCTTTAAAAATATGGGGAAAGTCTCTTTGATGGAAAGATGGGTGGTTAGATTTACTAAATTCGGCCTCTTGAAAGCAAATTATGTCGGCACGGCTATTTTTGATCTCTCTCCAAATTGTGAAACTTTTCATGGGACTGTTTAGGCCTCTGACATTGTATGAGAGAAAATTGGAACTCATGACAGGGGGTAATGTATTTGTGGGTAAGAGAATCTTAATTAAATAATGATGGAACCAAGCAAAATTAGGTCAAACTAAGAGATGGAATATAAGTAGTAAGTGCTGTGTAGTGTTGAGCCACCCCCGTAGTGTTCGAGTTCGGTTCGGTTCGTCGAACACCCGTGTGTTCGCCGAACTGTTCGTCGAACTGTTCGTCGAACACCTTCGAACACCGTTAAAACCAATGGCAGGCAAACAAAAACACATAGAAACACATAGAAAACACCTTCAAAGGTGTCCAAAAGCTGACAAACTGCTCAGAAGACACAACTAACACATGGAAAAGTGACAAGTACATATAGTCATGCAAAAAGAAAAGAGGTGGAGGAGCAAAAGGAGGGGGAGACACAGATATAGGCATGTCATGCCCTTCTAAAATCCAAAAAGTGAGAAGCCGAGACGGCCAGTCCGCTCCTGCCCGTGCCACCTCCGTGTCGCCGGGTTTGTGCCAGAGCCGCGGTGAACCCTGACGGCCAGCCCCCCTCTCCCAATACTGGTGCCTGTCCGCTGGTGGGTCGAGAGAGCCCCCCTGTGGTGGAGGCAGCTCTAAGCTTTTTAATTTAAATTGTCCCTCTAATTTAAATGAATACACTTTAAATCCATTTACAAGGATCTATTGGAGGGCAAGTCTCATGCCAGCAGCCGCGTAATTCCAGCTCCAGTAGCGTCCACTAAAGCTGCTGCAGTTAAAAAGCTTTTATAAGGATCGAGCTCGGCTGTCCACCGCAAGGCATCCTAGTGCCAGTCCCAGCCCCTATGCCTTGGGGTGCCTCCTGATGCTCTTCACTAAGTATCCCGTGGTCCCGAAGCATTTCCTTTGAAAAAATTAAGTGTCCAAACTACAGGTGGTGTAGCTTGCTTAACAGCCGGGATAATCCGCTGACTAGCAGACACTGCTACTAGGCACAAAGTATTTCCTGGGCTAGATGCAGTTAAAAATTTGTAATTAGATACTCTCGTTGGATGCTGAGAAAGCATTCCATAGAGTCTCCTGGCACGCCATATATGATTCTCTTAAAAAGCTTGGGGTAGGGGTCTAGGGGACCCTTTTATAGCCAAAATCACGGCCCTGTATCACAATACGTCACCTAGGCTGAAGATAAATGGAACTGTAGCACCGAGGGCTCGGTTGCTACAGACGTATTGCACCTCACCCAGAGGTGTGATATCTCACTCTCAGATAAGGATGGAGTGTGGATCAGGACCCGACACCTGCATGCATTACACCACATTGCCGTGGGGCAGGGCGACCAATATGCCCCTGAGATGGGCACGACAGTCCCTGTCCCTGGCTGGAGTGGGGGGAGGGAACACTGAGGAAGGGGAACCCTGCAGTGCAGGAGCAGGGAGGAAGCAGTTCCTGGGTGCATTGAGAAGGGAGTATAAAAGGTGGGCACCATCTTAGTTCAGTGCAGAGAAGTCTGAGCAGAAGTGGCAGGGAGCAGGGGCTCTGCATGAGCTCTGCTCCGGAGGCGGGCCTAGTAACAGAGGCCCAGGCCTGCAAGAGGGAGAAGGAAGGAAGAGGAGCGGAGAAGGCTCCAGGAACGAGGAATGAAGGGATCCCAGGGGTGCGGACGGGCGAGTCGCCACCGCACGCCCGAATCCACCTGCGTGGAGGGGTCAGGCCAAAGGGGGAGACCGGTCCCCGAACTAGTGGAGGCAGGAAACGACCCTCAGCTAGAAACCGGAGGCTCTGACATTTTATGTGGCGCAGCCCCTTGCTCCACCCGCTAGGAAGGCACCACATAGGGTCAGGGAAACTGGCGCCAAGTTTACCAAGAGGAGGCCCGAGGCAGCCGGACAGAAGTGTTGGTAAGAAAGGCCAGACAAAGGACACACAAAGGGGGTCCTGTGAAGCGCTCCAAAGTTATCTGGGAGTTGTCTGAGCCCCTCACCTGGTGAGCACAGTACGACGTGGGCAGCCGTTACCTGCAGACGTGGTCTGGATAATAAGAACTGTGAGTAAAGGCCCTGAACTGCATCACTGACTCCGTGTCGTTACTGCTGCTGCCCTGCACCATCACCCCCATCCTCCGCATACACTGCCCTGAGGCTATACTCCTCCCGTGGGGAGTTATGCTACGCTCTGCTGCACCCACAACACCAGCCTTAGCGGTCTGCCCTGTAGCGGCGGTTCACTCTGACCGCAATCCACGGGTGGCGTAGTCAGACATTTAAACATCAAAACCACATAAATAGTTCCGCCACTGGTTTGACCGCCCTGAGCCACGGAACCGGATCGCCGCCACGAAGACTACAACCACCAGCATCCACCAAAAAGGGTCCGGCTCCGGGTGTCCCAAGGCCCAGGGGGTGCGTCAGAACATTTTCATCACCTTTCACAATCACCAATGGGACAAGGCAGGGATGTCCTCTGTCCCCTCTCTTATACATCCTAGTGACGGAGCACCTGCTCTCATCAATTCGCCATAACCCCAATATTAGGTGGATTGAGGTGGGAGGCACCGAGTACAAGTGCTCTCTATTTGCTGATGATGTCCTAGTATATATCACTCAATCACATATATCCATCCCTGCTGTTATGGCTGAAATAGATCACTTTGTTACATGGTAAAATTTTAAAATCAATGCAGCGAAGTCTGAGGCCCTCGATGTCTCCCTCCCTAAATCCATATAGGATTCCATCCAGTCCAACTTTCCCTTTGCCTGGCCCTCACAGGGTATCAAATACTTAGGAATTCCTATTCATAGAGACCTCTCCCATCTATGTTATCTTAATTTTGGGCCCTTTATTGAACAATTCCATACAGACCACGGTTGGCAAGTTAGAACTGTAAGATTCACTACGTGAACCACTGGTGTTTTGTGGAAAAGCACATGTACACCGCGTTCCAAATTATTATGCAAAAAGTGTTTAGGAGTGATAAGGGAAGAATTTGTTTGTTTGTCAGTTAAACTCATTGATGGTGATGTGTGTCAGGGCTCTTTATATCACTGTAAGCAATTGCAGACACCTGTGCTAATTAGTTTGGCAGGTGTGTCCAATGAAAGGCAAGACTACTTAAGAAGGCTCTCTCACATTATTAAGCAGCCTACATTTTCTGCCAAAATGGGAAAGAAAAAGGATGTGTCGGCTGCTGAGAAGCAACAAATTGTGGAGTGTTTAGGTCAAGGCATGACTACAATCAACATTGTGCGATGATCAGGATGAAGTGTCTTGGCAATCAAGAAGTATGTAGCTGATTCACAGTACACACGTGTGCGTGCTGATAAGGGCAAATTGAGGACTCTTTCCTACAGGCAATTACGTCAGGTTGAAACAGCAGCGGCAAAAAAGCCTTGTCATAGCAGCAGACAAGTTTTTGAAGCTGCTTGTGCCTCCAACGTCCCCCGAACAACAAGATGCAGGGTCCTTCAGAGGTTTGCAGCTGTGCATATGCCATCCTGTCGACCTCCTCTATCCACTTCACACAAGCAGAAACGGCTCCAGTGGGCCAAACATTACATGAAGACTGATTTCAAAACTGTTTTGTTCACGGATGAGTGCCGTGCAGCGCTCGATGGTCCAGATGAATGGAGTGGAGGATGGCTGGTTGATGGACACCCCACGCAAACACGGCTACAGCGCCAACAAGGAGGAGGTGGAGTAATGTTTTGGGCTGGAATCATGGGGAGAGAGATTGTCGGCCCCTTTAGGATCCCTGAAGGCGCTAAAGATGAACTCCATAATGTATGTGGATTTTCTCAAACAGCACTTCCTGCCATGGTTCAAGAAGAAGAACCGTGTATTTCACAGCAAGATCATTTTTCTGCATGATAATGCACCATCTCATGCTGCACATAAAACATCTGCATCTCTGGCTGATATGGGCATAAAAGGGGACAAACTTATGGTGTGACCCCCATGCTCCCCTGACCTCTACCCCATTCAGAACCTTTGGAGCATCATTAAAAGGAGTGTCTATGATGGCGGGAGGCAGTTCACATCTAAGCAACAGCTCTGGGAGGGTATTCTGTCCTCATGCAAAACAATTGAAGCAGAAACCATCCAAAACCTGACAAATTCAATGGACGAGAGAGTTCAGAAGCTCCTTTCGAACAAGGGGTCCTATGTGAAAATGTAACATCACCTAGAATAAAGTTTTGAGTTGAAAACTGTTTGATTTCAGTTTCTAACAACCTGCTAATGCTTATAATTTCAAAAATGACCATTTTTTTGGTCTTTATTAAAATGAAAAGGTTGATCGAAAAGTTTGGGGGATCTAAGAGTGTGGCAACCCAGTAGTCATGATTACTTCGAATTCTGACAATATGAGGGTCATGCTGCAGGTAGTGCAGCAAGAAGGCACTTATGTGTCTTGCGCATCTCGGAGCCCCAAAATTATTTTCCGGGCTAGATGCAGCTAAAAATTATTTTTAATTTTAAATCTGGTGAAGCTTATTATAGATGGCCTAATAGGATCAGTGCTGCACACTGCTACAAAGCCCAAATTATTTTCCAGTCAAGATACAGATAAACATGATTAGTAATTTGAAAGCTTAAAACGGTTGGTAGGGTGATTTTAACCAATCATCAAGCTTTTACTCTCCCCAGGATGACACAGGGGTAGAAAAGTCGTTTCGGATCCATGATTTGTTCATCTTTATGAACGTGAGTCTGTCTACATTATCAGTGGAGAGCCGCGTGCGCTTATCTGTCAGCACACCACCAGCAGCGCTGAACACACGTTCAGACAGAACGCTGGCTGCGGGGCATGACAAGATCTCCAAGGCGTAAGTGGCTAGCTCCGGCCATTTATCCAGATTGGAAGCCCAAAAAGAGCAAGGGTCCAGTGACACAGTCGTGGCTTCAATGTTTACTTGGAGATACTCCTGTACCATCGTCTCTAGGCGTTGACTATGTGTCAGACTTCTTGTCTCCTGTGGCCTTGCAAAGGATGGGCTAAAAAAGTGGTGAAATGATTCCGCAAAATTGATGTTACCAGCAGATACTGTGGTTCTGTTACGGTTTGAGTGCTGAACACTTGACGGTCCCACGGTTGGCAAGTTGGAACTGTGAGATTCACTACGTGCACCACTGGTATTTTGTGGAAAAGCACATGTAAGATTCTGCAACAGTCTCTGCTGATACTCCTGCATGCGTGCATCCCTTTCTATGGCAGGAATAATTTCTGCAAATTTACTTTTGTACCGGGGATCTAACAGTGTGGCAACCCAGTAGTCAGGATTATTTCTAATTCTCACAATTCGAGGGTCATGTTGCAGGTAGTGCAGCAAGAAGGCACTCATGTGTGTTGCGCATCCAGGAGCACCAAGTCCCTGTTGTGTTGGTGGCGAGGTAGCAATCATGCTTCCTTCCTCTGTCCTCTCCCCCCAACCTCGCACAACAGAAATGTGATCAAGGTCTCCCTCATCTGATGAGTCTTCCATCAGTTCGTCCTCCACTTCTTCCTGGGCTCCTGCACCTTCCTCACTAGTTTGGCTGCTACCATGCGCCCTGGTAAAATCATCTCCCCCACCCTCACATGCCTGCCGCCTTGGTGCTGCCGACCGTCTGGACCTTGCAGATGTTAGCCCTTCCGCATACAACTCCTCCTCCTCTACTTCCTCCACCTCCTCTTGTGCCACCACCTGACTCCGAATTCTGTTTAACATGTGCTCCAGCATGTAAATCACCGGAATAGTCATGCTGATAATGGCATCGTCAGCACTAAACATCTTCGTCGCCATTTCAAAACTGTGCAGAAGGGTGCATAGGTCCCTGATCTGAGACCACTCCTCCAGCGTGATTTGCCCCACCTCTGAATCTCGTTGGCCCAGGCTATACGTCAGAACGTATTGCACCAGGGCTTGTCGGTGCTGCCACAGTCGCTGCAACATGTGCAGAGTTGAATTCCACCGGGTAGGCACATCGCATTTTAGCCGGTGAAGTGGCAGGCCCAACGACTTCTGTAGAGATGTAAGTCGCTGAGCTGCGGGATGCGAACGGCGGAAGTGAGCACACAGCGACCGTGCCCTCTGCAGAAGGCCATCTAGTCTGGGATAGTGGGCTAAAAATTGCTGGACAACCAGGTTCAACACGTGAGCCATACAAGGCACGTGTGTGACATTGCCCCGGCGAAGGGCCGCACCCAGGTTTGCAGCATTGTCGCACACGGCCTTCCCTGGTTTCAGGTCCAGTGGAGACAACCATTCATGAAATTGGTTCTCCAGAGCTGACCACAACTCCTCAGCTGTGTGACTCACATTTCCCAGACATTTCAATGTAAAAACCGCCTGATGACGTTGAGCCCTACTGCCAGCATAGTAAGGAGGTGTGCAGGATCCCTTCTGCGCAGTTAGAAAGCTTGTGGCATGACCAGACAGGCTTTGGGTGCAGGTGGAAGACCGAGAGGAGGTTGAGGAGGCAGAAGCAGTGGAGGAAAAATGACATAAAGAGGATTGACGCACAACTCGTGGGGACAGCAAGACTTGGACAGCAGCCCCTTGTCCTGCTGTCACCATAGTTACCCAGTGCCCAGTCAGCGACATGTAACGCCCCTGTCCATGCCTACTCGTCCAAGTGTCTGTGGTGAAATGCACCCTGTCACACACAGAGTTTCTCAAAGAAGCGGTGATGTTGTGTGCGACATGCTGGTGGAGCGCAGGCACACCTTTCTTTGAGAAGTAGTGCCGACTGGGCATCTGGTACTGGGGCACTGCGACGGACATAAGGTCTCGAAAATCCTCTGTGTCCACCAGGCGGAAAGGCAGCATTTCTGTAGCCAAGAGCTTGCAGATGGTGAAATTCAACCTCTTAGCTTTCTCATGGCTAGGAGGAAATGGTCTTTTACTTGTCCACATCTGAGGGACCGAGGGCTGGCTATTGTGCTTAGACGGGGTTGATAAGGGTGTCCCCGGCAAACTGACGGTCTGTGAGGAAGATGCAGGCGGACATGTTAGGTTGCCTTGATCCAAAGGTGGTGCTATCGATGTCGGACAGCGCTCAAGACCAGCTGGTGTTACCACCTCCAAAGAAAATGATGACCTGCCAATCACGCTGGCTGTTGCGGGTAAAGAGGTGGCAGGTCTGCGCCCCAAAACAGGTGTGACTGCTGTCCCCCCAGTCACAGAGGATGAAGAGGCCGCGGATGCACAAGATATGGCAGACGGTGGTTGGCCCGGCCGGCTAGACCGCATTGTAGCACACTGAGCTTCCCACTGCAACTTATGCTTCATGTCCATGTGCCGGTTCATGCATGAAGTACTCAAACTATGTATTTTTTGGCCTCTACTTAGCTTTTGCTGACAAATGTTACAGATAACACGAGTTGGGTCATCTTTATCGATCTGAAAAAATGCCCAGGCTATGCAAGGCTTAGCACCCATGCGACCTGAAGAGCCACCACGACTTGTGGTGAGAGGCAGAGTTGTGTTTGAGGATGCAGTTGTTGACGTGCTTCCAGTACTACGTCTCTGTCCAGGAAGGCGCAACCTGACCTCGTCGTCACTAGCATCTTCCTCCACCTCCTCTGCTGACCTCATCTCTTGGCTGACTGTGGGTTGACAGTAAGTGGGATCTCCGACCTCATCATCATCACCCTGTGCGTTATCACACCCGTCGTCCTCAGAGCCAACCTGTTCCTGCCCTGACAAAAAACTAAAGTTGTCGCTCCAATCAGGTATTTGAGTCTTATCATCGTCTTCCTCATTGTCTCCACCAACAGGAGTTACAGTTTGGGAATGAGGGTCTACATTATGGTCAGAACCTTCTGCGTCTGGTCCTGGATCCGACTCATAAAGATTCTAGGCATCAGTGCAGATCATTTCCTCGTCTGGATTCACAGAAGCGCTGGAGTCGACCTCTGATTCCCAGGCTATAGTATGAGTAAACAGCTCTGCAGACTCAACCATCTGTTCTACCTCATACTCAGACGGGCAGCTGGAGATTTGGGAGCTGTGAGGAAGCAAGTGCGATTTGGGTGACACCTTTGAGGACTGGAGTATTTGTGATGTTGAAGTTGATGTGGAGGAGAGCCCACTTAAAGGAGCACTTGATATCCGTTGAAGCACCTGCTGTTTTTGTGCCTCATCTGGAATTTGTAGCGATTGGCGTGGCCGTAAGAAAGGGATCTTATCACATTGTCCGCTAAAAGAAGTAGACATTTTAGTTTGGCTGGAAGATGGTCTTTCTTCTGCACCTACACCACGGACACAACCTTTTTTCCCCTTCCCAACACGCCTATTCCCCTTTCCACCAGCAGCAGGCCTTTTTCCACTCATTTTGGTGGTTAACTAATTCACAACTCTGGAGTTGTTTGCACAAAAAAACAATGGATGGTAACCGAGCAGAGCTGAGTGGCCAAACTGTGGTATTAGGCCAAAACTATTGGCTGGGTTAGATGCAGAAAAAAATTATTTTTAATTTGCAACCTGATGGAGGTCAGTATAGATGGACTAATAGACCAAGTCCCACACACCGCTAGAAGCCCAAATATTTTTTCAGAGCTAGATGCAGAAAATTTTTTTATTCAATTTGCAACCTGATGGAGGTCAGTATAGATGGACTAATAGACCAAGTCCCACACACTGCTAGAAGCCCAAATATTTTTTCAGAGCTAGATGCAGAAAAAAATTATTTTTAATTTGCAACCTGATGGAGGTCAGTATAGATGGACTAATAGACCAAGTCCCACACACTGCTAGAAGCCCAAATATTTTTTCAGAGCTAGATGCAGAAAAAAATTATTTTTAATTTGCAACCTGATGGAGGTCAGTATAGATGGACTAATAGACCAAGTCCCACACACTGCTAGAAGCCCAAATATTTTTTCAGAGCTAGATGCAGAAAAAAATTATTTTTAATTTGCAACCTGATGGAGGTCAGTATAGATGGACTAATAGAACAAGTCCCACACGCTGCTAGAAGCCCAAATATTTTTTCAGAGATAAATGAAGAAAAAAATTATTTTTAATTTGCAACCTGATGGAGGTCAGTATAGATGGACTAATAGACCAAGTCACACACACTGCTAGAAGCCCAAATATTTTTTCAGAGCTAGATGCAGAAAAAAATTATTTTTAATTTGCAACCTGATGGAGGTCAGTATAGATGGACTAATAGACCAAGTCCCACACACTGCTAGAAGCCCAAATATTTTTTCAGAGCTAGATGCAGAAAAAAATTATTTTTAATTTGCAACCTGATGGAGGTCAGTATAGATGGACTAATAGACCAAGTCCCACACACTGCTAGAAGCCCAAATATTTTTTCAGAGCTAGATGCAGAAAAAAATTATTTTTAATTTGCAACCTGATGGAGGTCAGTATAGATGGACTAATAGAACAAGTCCCACACGCTGCTAGAAGCCCAAATATTTTTTCAGAGATAAATGAAGAAAAAAATTATTTTTAATTTGCAACCTGATGGAGGTCAGTATAGATGGACTAATAGACCAAGTCCCACACACTGCTAGAAGCCCAAATATTTTTTCAGAGCTAGATGCAGAAAAAAAATATTTTTAATTTGCAACCTGATGGAGGTCAGTATAGATGGACTAATAGACCAAGTCCCACACACTGCTAGAAGCCCAAATATTTTTTCAGAGCTAGATGCAGAAAAAAAATATTTTTAATTTGCAACCTGATGGAGGTCAGTATAGATGGACTAATAGAACAAGTCCCACACGCTGCTAGAAGCCCAAATATTTTTTCAGAGATAAATGAAGAAAAAAATTATTTTTAATTTGCAACCTGATGGAGGTCAGTATAGATGGACTAATAGACCAAGTCCCACACACTGCTAGAAGCCCAAATATTTTTTCAGAGCTAGATGCAGAAAAAAATTATTTTTAATTTGCAACCTGATGGAGGTCAGTATAGATGGACTAATAGACCAAGTCCCACACACCGCTAGAAGCCCAAATATTTTTTCAGAGCTAGATGCAGAAAAAAATTATATTCAATTTGCAACCTGCTGGAGGTCAGTATAGAAGGACTAATAGAACAAGTCCCACACACTGCTAGAAGCCCAAATATTTTTTCAGAGCTAAATGAAGAAAAAAATTATTTTTAATTTGCAACCTGATGGAGGTCAGTATAGATGGACTAATAGACCAAGTCCCACACACTGCTAGAAGCCCAAATATTTTTTCAGAGCTAGATGCAGAAAAAAATTATATTCAGTTTGCAACCTGATGGAGGTCAGTATAGATGGACTAATAGAATGATGCTATGCCCAAAAGATTTTACTTCACTAGGTGCAGTAAAAAAATTGGTATTCTATACACAGGTGGTATATCTTGCAACACAGATAGGCTACTCCACTGACTAACACACTCTGCAATAGGCCAAAAAGGATTAGCTTTGCTAGATTCAGCCAAATGCTGTGAAAAAAACTTGCACAGCACTGGCACAGACCTGCCTGGCAAAAACTGATAGGAACTGATGTAACCTAGTCCTGAAAAGGACTCCAATTACAATTAGTCTTTACTCCCACAATCTATCTATTTAAGAGCACAGACCTGCCTGATAAAAGTCGTAGGAAATGCTGTAACCTAGTCCTTAAAAGGACTGCAATCACATCTATTCCCTACTCCCAAGCTATCTGTATATTTGTGCGAAAATTGGCTTGAAATTAACAAGGTATAGCGCACACAGCAACAGCGGTGCCGTCTAACACGCAGCTGCAGCAGTGAGAAAATGGTGGCGACGGGGAAAATGGCTTGGTCTTATAGGGCAAGGACATGTGACATACACTGCCAATCACACATGCCCTTGCTTGTGTGAAAAAAAGCACTTCGCTCCGTGTGTGCGCTGCTGATAGGCTGACAGATTGCACCTCCCCACTGCAAATGCGGGAAAGAGAAAAAAAAATGGAGATCTTCATTGTTCCTGCAGAGATCCATCCCCTGCCCCTCCCCCCGCCCCGCTGTACACTCAAACTGCGTATTAACATTAATTTTCATCATTACTGAGAAAAAATCCAGTTATGATTTTGGTGCACGAACAGTTATCGAACATAACCTCGAACAGCCGAATTTTTCTCAAATTGTTCGTGTTCGCCGATCGGCTCAAACACCGCCCAAAACAGCTCGAATTTGAGATTGGCGAACAGTTCGAGTAGAACAACGCTCATCTCTAGTGCTGTGAAGAACGGTGAAAGTCTCAGACTGCAGAACAAACAGGTTCTGAATCGCAGAGTGAGACAGCAGTAAGTCACAGTAATCACGATGTACAATAGAAATTTACTTAAATATGAACTATAAAATCTTACTTGAGATATTTAAAAGGGAACACACATAGAAGAAAAATTTCTCCTGAAGGAGTACCGCCAAACAAAGGGATCTCTCCTCTTTGTGGGGGAAAGTTTAGTGAAGAGGTCCGCGAGGGACATCCTGATAACTTTTTGGAAACCTTGTAATGTAATTTGAAATAGAGAACAACATATAGCTAATATTACATTAGAGACCTGTGTAACAAAAAATAACTAAGCAATATTTCAAGTCAAAGAGACTAGGTCTGGAATGCAGAGTTCAACAAGTGAGGAAACATAGTGGATTGTCAAAGGTTAGCAATGACATGAAGGGTGTTATCAATACCAAAAATGTTTATAAATGGTGGTGAGGAAGTCCTAAAAAACCAAAGTCTCACTCAGCGATTCACTCTGGCAGGACAGACACATTTTAATGAAGAAATAAATTTGATGCCTTCTGCTGGAGTGAATAGGGGTACAGTATTTCCTTTGGAAAAACAAAGAGCTTAGTAGGAAAGCCCCACCTGTAGGGAACCTAATAATAATAATAGTTCTCAGCGAAGAGGTGACTTCACGGAAGGATTTCCGAGCGTGTATAGTGTCTTTAGATAGATCTGCAAACAATTGAATATGGGAGAATGGATCTGGTAAAGATTTATTCTGTTTGATGAAATTTTGGATCTTCTCTTTGGTGGCAAAAAAGTGGATTCGTAAAATGGTATCTCTTGGGGAATCTGGATGAAGACCCGGGGGGACGAGGTAGGCGATGGATTCTGTCAATAGACATGTCTACATCAGAAAAGCTTGGAATGGTTTTATGAAATAGGTCTTTGACATAGTTTGTTAAATTATTTCGCGAGATATTTTCAGAAATCCCTCGGAGTTTGATGGTATTTCTCCAGTTACGATCCTCTAGATCTGACAGCTTAGATCAAAATTTAGAAATTTCTTGATGCAAATCTTGGTGGGATTTTGACAAATGGTCTGTTTTTTTTTCAACGGAAGTGATTCTTAATTTACTAGCTTCAATTCTCTGAGTGATGGCATTAAGAGTGGATTGGAGAAGGTTTGCTTGTTGTTCAAAGCCTAGTTCCATATTGTTGTTTAAAGCTTTTGTCAATTCCCTCATAAAGTTTTCAGAGGAGTTTTTATCAGAAGAGTTAATGTCTTCAAAACTGATTGAGGATTTACGTTTATTATCTGGAGATTGGGAAGAAAAAATAGATTGATTTTGCCTACGACAGTCTCTATCCGGACTTTGAATGGGAGAAGTGACGTCATCTTCAATCCCAGAAAACCCCTGACAGGTAGAGTCTTTGACTTCTCTGTCATCAGGTTCCTTTCTCTTTGACGATACAGAAAAATCCATTTCATCAACAGGAGGGTCTTCAGTAGCAGAAAGATGGTGTTTGTTTATACCAGATTTAATGGAATTATTAAGATGTGTGTTGGATTTTGGTGGTCCACCATAAGAGGAGTATTGTTTTTGTCTGGAAGACTCCGGGTTGTTATCTAGTCTCTTTAAGGGAGACCTGGATTTCAAAGGGCTAATTGAGTTAGGGGAATCTTCTGAAGTAGAAAGAGACAAGTGTGTCTAGTGTTTTGAAGAAGGCTCTGATTTTCTTTCTGAGAGCCCATTTTTATGTTGTGTGCAGATTTAATGTTTTTGGAGCTTGTGGATTTAGATTTTGGACCACTTTTGTCCATTTTGGAGGATGGAAAACGAAGTTGGAAAAGTATAATAATATAATTGATGATGAGATCCTGAATAGGGAGGATAAAGCGTAGGTTAGGATTAGGGCTGTATATGATGAGGGGTAACCCCGGATCAGAGACTCCACCAGAAGAGACAATGTTGTTGCTCACTCCTATAATGGATTCAGGTGAGATTTATTATGGATTAGTAGGTGAATTCAGTGCCGAACGTAATAGGTTCACAGAGTACAGTAAGTCACTTGTATAATTCAATGGTGATAGATATTGACTAAAGGAACTATAGTGGATAGGTTTATTATTGACTGTGAGAACCTAATGCAGAATGTATGGCATGGAAATGGAGGGGTTTTTCTTCATTTACTAAGTCTGATTCAGATGGAGCTTCCACATCTGGTAGATATTGAGTGGATGAAAGCAGATGTACTATCTATGGTTTTTGTAGTCCATACACACCTAGGATATTAAACACTGTTTATGAGGGATCAAGAGGAAAATGGTTGCTATGAAGTAATAAACTTCGGAGGGATTTCTTATGAGGTGCTGCGGTTAAACTGTAATTTTTTAGATCGCAATATTTAGATCTGGCCAAAATCTTACAATGTTTTTTTAGGGTTCCTCTCTGTAAGAAAAGAAAGAGGAGGGTGATCTGATACTTTAGATTAAATCCCTGGTGTCTGTAGGGGTCTTGAGTCCTCACTTGTAGCGCTCCTCAGCATGTATGACATAGCTGGACGGAGACCGCAGGCACGTGCAATGATCCGCAGCAGGGACTTTCCCGGATCGTCGCAGCAGATGCGCTCTATGGAAGGGATATTGCTCCGTTGTGACACTTACAGGAGAGGTAGGAGCGGGCTGGGGATGGTCCCCCGGTGGAAGAGACGAATTTTCGGCGTGACCATCGCCAGATGGCCACGCAAATAGATGAGAACAGGGGACTATTTTGGGAGCAAGGATTTGTACTGCGACTCTTCTTCCCAGACCGCAACGTCCGTACCAGCTTGTTAAGAGCATTAACCACTCAGGTGTGCTGGCGTATAGGGAGGTGAAGATGATTTATCTTCACTATCTGACTCCGGAGGGTATGGACATGCCTGTCTGCCTCTCTGCTAGATTGTGGAGACAATACGGCGCCGGACTACTGGCAGCCCATTGCAGCAGCAGAAGCTTCTACTTTATTTCAGTTACAGTTTTGTTACAGTTATTTTATTTTATTATTTTATTACCTTCTCTGGATTGCAACATTCCTGTATACTCGTCTATTGGGGATGGAAGATACAACACTTCCCACACTATCAACTGCTGCTGGGCACACAGCACGAGATCTGCACCTGGATCTTCTTCCACCACTTACAAGTCTCCTGCAGGTACAGACACTCTGGGGCACGCAATACGGACCATCTCAGCTAATGCTACTGAAGGATGCAAGCTGCTACCCACAGCCTGTGACAGGGATACAGCCATATGTGAGCGGTGGAGGTCACTGCATACAATTTGCCATGGAGAGGACTGGTGTGACGGGTGGAAACAATGACGGGATGGTGGACCCTAGGTCTGTTGCTAAACGAGCAGTGTATTCTAGGGATCGTCTTCTGGAACTGCGCAGGATAAAGTCTTCTCCAGCAGTGGCAATACGGAATGTTCCACGGGAAATAAGGAGACCTTTCAGAGGCTGCAGAGCAGGCAAGAAGATCAAGTCCTGGAGGAGAAGGTTTAAACCAGTGGTCCCATCCATTATCATGGGTAACGTACGATCGCTGGGAAATAAGTCGGATGAACTGCTGGCTCTGAGTAAGACCCAGAAGGAGTTTAGGGAATGCAGTCTCATGTGCTTTACAGAAACCTGGCTGCATGAGGAGGTCCCAGATTCATGTGTCTCGGTACCAGGGTTTCAAATGGTTCGGGCTGATAGAGAGAGAGTTAGATGCGGCAAGAAAAAAGGTGGAGGAGTGATACTCTACATTAACAACAGATGGTGCAATCAGGGGCATGTAACTGTTAAGGAGAAACATTGCTGTCCAAATATTGAACTGTTAGCAGTGGGCCTCAGGCCTTACTATCTGCCTAGAGAATTCACTCTTGTTATTGTAGTTGTGATGTATATACCACCATGTGCGAACCCAGAGGCTGCTGGGGATGTGTTGTCAGGGGTGATGGCCCGGCTTCAGACTAAACACCCAAACTCTCTAACTGTAATTTCTGGGGATTTCAATCGAGTAAAGATCTCATCTGCAATACCAAAGTTCTATCAATATGTCAAATGTCCTACACGGGACAACAACACACTGGATCTCCTCTTTGCTAATGTTAAGAATGCTTATTCATCGGCTGCATTACCCCCCCTGGGGAAATCTGACCACAACCTCATACTATTGTCTCCTGCTTACCAACCAGACGTCCGCAAACAACCAGTGACAATTAAAAAGATAAGGAAGTGGTGTCCAGCAGCAGAGGAGGCGTTACAAGACTGCTTTGATTGTACAGACTGGGAGGTGTTGTGATGTTAATGAGATTACTGGCAGAGTTACTGATTACATCAACTTCTGTATGGACATTGTAGTACCTGTTCAAGAGATTCGGTGTTATGCAAACAATAAGCCATGGATTACAAAAGAGTTGAAACATTTACTAAACATGAAAAAACTGGCTTTTAAAAGGAAGGACAAGGAGGCATTGAAAATTATACAGCGAGACCTAAAGGGGAAAATTAAGATTGCCCGTGAGGCATTCAGAGTTAAATTAGAAAATCAATTTGCACAAAAAAGCTCCAGAGAGGTGTGGACTGGAATGAAGCTAGTGACTGGGTTTAAGGCAAGGTCGGAGCAGGGGGGTGGTGGACTTAGAATGGCTAATGAAATGAATGAGTTCTTCAATAGATTCAGCAATAAAGGTGCGGTAGCAGCAGGGAAGGGGGAGGAGGCCGGGGAACAACTAGCTAAATTAACAGGGGGTGAAATAGATCATTTCTCGGTCTCCAAAAATGACGTGAGGGACCAGTTTAGTAAGCTTGCCATTGGCAAAGCAGCAGGGCCTATCGGTCTCAGTCCATGTGTCCTCAGAGTGTGTGCAAATGAGTTGTGTACTGTCTTCCAGCATCTCTTTAACCAGAGCTTACAATCAAAGAGAGTACCAGTGCTATGGAAGACTTCCTGCCTGGTGCCGGTTCCCAAGACTACCTTCCCGGCTTCCCCGGGGGACTATAGACCGGTGGCCTTAACATCGCATGCGATGAAGTCCTTGGAGAGAATAGTACTTGCTCACTTGTGTCCGAGGGTGATGGCGCATACTGATGCTCTTCAGTTTGCGTACCGGCAGGGACTGGGGGTGGACGATGCTGTAGCGTATCTGCTACAAACAGTACATTCCTTTTTGGACAATGATGGAACCACAGTGCGTGCTTTATTCTTTGATTTCTCTAGTGCGTTCAACACATTACAGCCACTCTTACTGCGTGGAAAGTTGATTAAAATGGCGGTGGATGAGGGACTTGTGAATTGGATAATTGACTACCTGTCGGATAGGCCACAGTTTGTTAGGTGGGGGACGGCTACATCAGATAGTGTACTGAGCAGTGTCGGAGCCCCGCAGGGAACAGTGCTGTCGCCATTCCTCTTTACATTGTACACAGCTGACTTTCAGTATAAATCAGACCGTTGTCACCTCCAGAAGTACTCGGATGACTCTGTGATAGTTGGCGGTATTGGGAAGGACCAGGATGAAGAGGAATATAGAAGGGTGGTTGCGGACTTTGTAGTATGGTGCCAGGCTAACCATCTAGAACTAAATGTTAAGAAAACCAGGGAGTTGGTGATGAGCTATGGAAGGTGCAAGAAGGTATGCCTACCTGTTACCATTGACGGTCAGGATGTGGAGATGGTGGACAGTTTCAAATATTTGGGGGTTTACCTGGATAACAATCTAGACTGGAAGTGCCACATGGAGAAGGTCTACAAGAAGGGGATGAGTAGATTGTACTTCCTAAGGAAGTTAAGGTCGTTTAATGTGTGTGGCAAAATGCTTGAGGTGTTCTACCAATCCATTGTGGCTAGTGCCACCTTTGCGGCAATAATTTGCTGGGGTAACAGTGTGCGTGTTGCTGACGCCAACAAGCTCAACAAACTTATAAAGAAGGCTAGCGCGACGGTGGGCCTACAGCTTGGGACTTTTGAAGAGGTGGTAGAGGATAGGATTAAGTAGAAGTGCAGAGCTATAATGGGCAACAACACACACCCGCTTTATGAACTGTTTGCGAAACAGAAGAGCACATTCAGCAATCGCCTAATACAACTAAGGTGTAAAAAGGAAAAATACAGGAGATCGTTTGTTCCAACAGCTATGGGGGTGTTTAACAAATGTCTGAAAAGCAATGTCTAAAGCATTCCAAATGTTATGTTATCATATGTGTCATGTTCGAGATCTGTGTTCTGCTGCTGTGATACCGCAATTTCCTCCGGGATAAAAAAAATATAAATAAATAAATAAAGTATATCTTATATCTTATAAGGACCCATTGAGGGCCACACTGGCAGTTGAAAACAGGGCACTATTTTTTATGGTGCAGGGGTCTGTACTGCGGCTTCACTCACCGACTTGTCATGTCTGTACCCGCCGAGTTTCAAAGTCAATATCTCGGCTGTGCCAGGGTGTAAAAAGACACGGGTGATCTTAAAATGATCCAGAGACAAATCTGTATCTCCTCCAAAAGGTTTCAGACGAGACCAACTTCTTTATATTAGTCGCTTTATAGGGTGTCCTCACAGAGCTCAGAAATCCTGCGTCTCACATGACAGGACTTCTGGCCACACCCCCCAGCTGAGAACTTCAAATCCAGCTGCCTGTTGGCGACTTTCAACAGAATGTCTGCAATTTGCATACCATGTGCGTGCACATCACATAGCAAGCATATATGACTTTCCCAAATTATTTTTCAACAAATTATATTAAGTAGGATTTTTTTCTGAATTGTAATAAAAAAAAACCTGTAAAAATAAGAATAAAATAATAAAATCCATGTACTCACCACTCCTAGGTGTCCCCCGCTGTATCCATGCGACCGCTCCTGCCGGGGAGAATAAGCGGCTCCAGAGCTGCGCTCAGTGAGTGACAGGACACTGCTCCTGAGCTGTAGCTCCGGAGCGGCTCATTCTCCCCGACTCCTGCTGGTGCTGATCGCAGCACTGGCTGAGAACCATGATGAGTGCAGTGTTCAGCACCGGCGCTTGGGAACAGTGCCATTCCCAGGTGCCGGTACGTGTCACACAGATGACACAAGAATGTCATCCGTGTGGTACGTTTTGCGGACAGTGTATCCGCCAAAAAAAAAAATGGACTTGTCTCCATGTGGATCACATGGACACACGGTCCGTGAAAACACACTGAGATGTGCACACTGCGTGTGTCAGTGTCATCCAGCACTGGAAATCCGGAGAAGTTATATGTCTATTTAAAAAAACAACAACATTTTATTGAAAAAAAAGATAAAAAAAACCATGATTGTTAAAAAAAAAAAAAATAATAAAAAAAAAGAATAAAAAAAAAGAGTATGGTCAGGGTCATGCTTACTGACGCGTTTCGAACATAAATTGTTCCTAATCTTAGTATGGCATAGTTCTGACGCTTAAAGATGTTGTTTAACCCCTTTAAAGCCCAAGACATATTAATACGTATCTGCGCCCTGGGCTTTCAGAGCCTGATACGTATTAATACATCATTGCGATCGCGCCCGCACACAGGCTGCGCGGGAGAAATCGCCGCCGGGTGTCAGCTGATTGTCACAGCTGACACCCGGTGCTATGTGCAGGGAGCGGTCCCGCACCGCTCCCGGCACATTAACCCCCACAATGCTGCGAACAAAGTCGATCGCAGCATTGCGGTGGCAAGGGGAGGTGATTGCAATACTCACTTCCTCTTCCGGCCCCCAGCGCTGTCTGCCGCGGCCTCCCGGATGTTGCCATGACGACCCGATGTCATTTTTGTGGAAAAAGTTTGATTTTTTTATTTTCACGGCTCCATGTTATAAACTTCTATAAAGGACTTGGGGGTTCAGGGTGCTCACCACACATCTAGATAAGCTCCCTGAGGGGTCTAGTTTCCAAAATGGTGTCACTTGTGGGGGGGTTTCCACTGTTTAGGCACATCAGGGGCTCTCCAAACGCAACATGGCGTCGGCTAATTATTCAAGCAAATTTTACTTTCTAAACGTCAAATGGCGCGCCTTCCCTTCTGAACCCTGCCGTGTGCCCCAGCAGTGGTTTTCCCCCACATATGGGGTATCTGCTTACTCAGGAGAAATTGCACAACAAACTGCATGGTGCAATTTCTCCTGTTACCCTTATGAAAATGCAAAATTGGGGGCTGAAAAATATTTTTGTGGGAAAAATATGAAAATTTTATTTTTACAGCTCAATGTTATAAACTTCTGTGAAGCAGCTGGGGGTTCAAGGTGCTCACCACACATCTAGATAAGTTCCCTGAGGGGTCTAGTTTCCAAAATGGTGTCACTTGTGGGGGGTTTCCACTGTTTAGGCACATCAGGGGCTCCCCAAATGCAACATGGCATCGCTAATTATTTTACATTCAAAAAGTCAAATGGCACTCCTTCCCTTCCGAACCCTGCCGTGCCCCCAAACAGTGGTTTTTCCCCACATATGGGGTATCTGCGTGCCCAGGGGAAATTGCACAACAAATTTTGGGGTCCATTTTTTCCTGTAACCCCTGTGAAAATAAAAAAATTGGGTCTAAAGTAACATTTTTGTGAAAAAAGTTAAATGTTCATTTTTTTCTTCCACATTCCAAATATTCCTGTGAAGCACCTGAAGGGTTAATAAAGTTCTTGAATGTGGTTTTGAGCACCTTGAGGGGTGCAGTTTTTAGAATGGTGTCACTTTTGGGTATTTTCTGTCATAAAAACTCCTCAAAGTGACTTCAAATGTCATGTGGTCCCTAAAAAAATGGTTTTGTAAATTTTGTTGGAAAAATGAGAAATCGCTGGTCAACTTTTAACCCTTATAACTCCCTAATAAAAAAAAATGTTGGTTCCAAAATTGTGCTGATGTAAAGTGGACATGTGGGAAATGTTATTTATTAACTATTTTGTGTGACATATCTCTCTTATTTAAGGGCATAAAAATTCAAATTTTGAAAATTGCAAAATTTTGAACATTTTCGCCAAATTTCCATTTTTTTCACAAATAAACGCAAGTGATATCGAAGAAATTTTACCACAATCATGAAGTACAATATGTCACGAAAAAACAGTCTCAGAATCAGGGGGATCCGTTGAAGCGTTCCAGAGTAATTACCTCATAAAGTGACAGTGGTCAGAATTGTAAAAATTGGCCTGGTCATTAATGTGCAAACCACCTTGGGTTGTAAAGGGGGTTAAATAGTCACCAAAGAGGAAATGACGTAGCAAAGTGAAGTGAATTTGCTCCGCCCCTAATAAATATTCAGCAGTATTATATGTCAATGTATATACATCAAATCAGTTTTTATATTCATTCCACAAGGGGTACGACTATTCAATTTTAAAATCCATGAAGCCTCTTTGAATCTCAAAAGTTGTAATCTATCTCCTCCTCTCTTTGGTGAAAAAATTTGGGTATAGAACTCATATTGCCGCACCAGATAATCAATGTATCATCAATAAAACGACAGTACCAATATATGGAGGTTAAAAAAGGATTTGTTATGTTATAAATATATTTTTCTTCCCACCAATTAATAAAAATATTTGCAAGGGCTGGGGAAAATTTAGCACCCATGGCACAGCCTTGACATTGTATATAAAATTCATCTAGAAAAGAAAAATAATTATGTGTTAATGTGTGTGTAGCACCCCGAGGACTCGGCTGCTACAGGGGTATTGCACCTCGATCCAGAGGTGTGGTATTCCACTCCCGGGTAAGGATGGAGTGTGGGACTGAGCTCGGCTAGCTGCATGCACTACACTCATCCCATTTCCGGGGGACAGAACAACGGTACTCCCACCAGATAGATGTGCAGGTACGACAGCGTCTGTCCCTGGCTGGAGTGGGAGGGGGGGAGGAACATCCCAGTAGTGTAGGGGCAGATAGGGGAGGGACTCTGGGCATAGAGGTAGGAGCCCATTGGGTGCTAGTCACCTGGGCTCACACATAGAGGGAGTATATATGGTGGGCACCATCTAGAGACAGGGAGAGCTGAGAGAGTGAGAGGGAGAGTTCAGCCAGGAGGGCTGACAGGGAGCTGTGGCTCCGGCTGGGCCCAGCTCCAGGGCCAGGCCTGCAGTGGAGAGGAGGAGGAAGAGAGGCCCAGAGACGCAGGACAAGAGGGAACCCTGAGATCCCACAAGCTAACGGGTGAAGGGTTGGCAGATCAGGGTACCGGATCCCAAACTGGTGGAGGCTAATGATCCTCAGCCAGGAACCGGAGGTCGTGGTCAAGTTTTGGCGCGACCCTCACCACATCCACCAGGAAGGCACACCACGAATAGGGTCAGGAAAGCCAGAGAAGGTTTTACCACCAAGAGGCCCGAGGGAGCCGGACAAAGGTGGATCCCTGGTGGGAACGGCCAGTAGGAAGGGAGAGAGGGGAGCTCAGGACCACACTCTGGACTGCCTGGGAGTTGGCCGAGTCCCACACCTGGTGGACGCAGCACGGCTCGGGTGGTCACTCAAGGCCGGAGTGACCGGAACAACACCTGTGAGTAAAAACCCTGAAACTGCATCGCATGTCTCTGAGCTTCCTTGCTGCACCATCACAACCACCATCTTCCACATCTGCTGCCCTGAGGCCATACCCCTCCCGTTGGGGGTTATACCATCCTTGCTGCACCATCCTACCACCGGCCTCAGCGGTCTGCTCTGCAGTGGCGGCCTCCTAGCCGCAAATCAACGGGTGGCGTAGTCGACACTTAAACAACATCTACAAAAGACTGCCACACACTTAGTTTGACCACCCTGGGCACGGACCGGGTCACCGCCACAAGGACTACTACCCCTATCCAGATCCGGCTCCGGGTGTCCCTTGAACATGGCCCAGGGGGCGCGTCAACTTTGGCGTAGTCGGCAGGATTACGTGCCCGCAACCACCGGGTACTGCGTGCCTGAAGAAAAGTTCATATTTACCGTAAGAAGAAGTCTCCCGCCGGTTCCGGAGGGTCCCCGCCATCGGACGCCGTTTCGGGTCGTTTCCCGCCGTTTGCCCGCCATCTGCAGCCTTTTCCCGCCATCCACGGAGTTTCCCGCCATTGGGAGACGATTCCCGCCATCTGAGACGATTTCCCGCCCTGGCAGAGCGGACGCCATTGTGGGCGTGCCAGAGGGTGGCAAGAGACCACCTCCCATCGTGGGTCTGGTCCCAGAAGAGCGCCAAAAGCGGAGACCGCCCCCACCAGCAGAGACTGCAATGATAGAGATGTCCATCAGAGCGAGGGGTCTGCCCCTGAAACTGACAATCACCAAGTGGCCCCGGGACCACCCTCAGGAGGGGCGGATCAAGAACAAAAGAGAGAGGATGGGTGCAGCCTGGAGGAGTCTGGAAAGATCGCACCCAGAGATGGAGGGAGAGTCAGGCAGCACCGACCCTCTGGTCAGGAGCCTGTTGCAGGCCGCCACCCCAGAAGGCCTGGTGGAGATCCTGGCACAGCTCCCCAAAGATCGGGAGCATGCACAGACCGCGCTGGAGGGCTTGGCTCGGAAGATGGCCCGAGTGCAGCAAGAAGTGCTGACAGAGTGGAGCAGAGAAATGGCCCTGCAGGCTGGAACCCGCCAGCAAAGGACGCCACCCGGGACGAGGAGTCTGTCTGCCTCTGAGGATGGTGCAGGAGGGACGAAGGCCGGAGACGACGCCGTGGAAGGAGCTGAAGAGATGGAAGCAGGTAAAGGGGACGTTACTACCCCAAGCCTAGAAGCCGTAAGCCTGCCCCAGCTCCCCGTCGCAGAGCCCGAAATCCCACCGACCGTGCCCGTCGCTGCACCGCCACCGCTCCGAACTAGGCCTCAGGCGGCAGGAGCCGCGGCCACGCCCCCTGTGACATCACGCGCCTTAACCCTGAGCGCGGCCAAGCAGGAAATGCCACCGGCCTGGTCGCAAGGCCGAGTGCCCCCGGGCGCCGCCGTCTCCACAGTACCTTTCACCTTTAAAGTGCCACCGGCCTGGTCGCAAGGCCTGGTGAATTCGGGCGCCGCTACCACCACCGCGCCCTCGACCTCCACAGTGCTGCCCCTAGGCGAAGACCTATTTGCGCAACATACTTGCCCGGATGGGCAGCCCTTTGAGTGGCCACCGGAATACCTCAATCCCCGATTCCGGAAGGAATGGCCCCTGTGTGAGCCCCTGATCCCGGCTCCGGCACCCGCCAAGATCACCCCACTCCCGTTGGAGGAGGCGCAGTTCGCATGGGACCCCACCGGTGAAAACCTCATGGGGTTCACCCAAGAGACCCGGGCGGCCGCAGCCCAGCGTGCGGAGTGCTGCCGACAACAACTGGAGGTCTTCAACAAAGAACGGCGAGAGAGGCGGATCCGCGAGGAGCGGCTGCAGGTCCAGAGCGCGGAGCAGAAAAGCCGGACCTGGAGAAACCCCCGTGCAGCCCACGGTCCCCGCGCCACCGGGACTGTAATCAAGTTCCAACTGGAGCACGGTTGGGGCTTTATCAGGGATCACAAAACCCCCGGCGACGTCTTTGTCACCCGCAGGGATGTCGAATCTCACCTGTCGGAGGGACACCGCGGACGTGACCTTTACCTGGGTGACGAGGTCACCTTCACCCGGCATCAGTGTGCCAAAGGACCGTACGCCCTTCATGTGCACCGGCTGACGGAGGAAGAGCTGCGGTATGAGGAGGAACAAAAGGACCCGGACGGGTTTGAAGATTACCCTCAGGAGGAGATAAGGAGAGGACACCGCTGCTGAAGGGAAGTAGCATAAAGAACTGTATATAGTTACCCGTAGGGGTACTTGATATGATGCAAAGCAGAGTGTGGTCCCCGTTGGGACTAGTGTGAACTGTTTGCTGTGTGTCCCTATCCCTGAACAGGCTGAGGACTGTGAGCAGCCATCCCTCTTCCCCACAGGCTGAGGACTGTGAGCAGCCATCCCTTTTCCCCACTGGCCGAGGACTGAGAGCGGCCATACCCTGTAAATAGTTGCGCTTCCTAAAGCGCCCCCTACCGGTTTTATAGGAAGAACTGATTTTCTTCTAGTGACTGTTGCACTTTACCCGGTCATAAGTTGCACCGTGACCGGAGGAACAAGAACGTTTTATATGAAAAAGTTTATATTGCTAGAATGATATATAAGTTACCTGTCATATTATATTCTGATAATGTTTTATAATGTTTTATATGTTAGTGTGTACTTTAAAAATTTTGTATGTTTTGGTATGTTTTATTCTTTTACAGCCCGAGGACGTGCTGTGATTTACCAGGGGGGAATGTAGCACCCCGAGGACTCGGCTGCTACAGGGGTATTGCACCTCGATCCAGAGGTGTGGTATTCCACTCCCGGGTAAGGATGGAGTGTGGGACTGAGCTCGGCTAGCTGCATGCACTACACTCATCCCATTTCCGGGGGACAGAACAACGGTACTCCCACCAGATAGATGTGCAGGTACGACAGCGTCTGTCCCTGGCTGGAGTGGGAGGGGGGGAGGAACATCCCAGTAGTGTAGGGGCAGATAGGGGAGGGACTCTGGGCATAGAGGTAGGAGCCCATTGGGTGCTAGTCACCTGGGCTCACACATAGAGGGAGTATATATGGTGGGCACCATCTAGAGACAGGGAGAGCTGAGAGAGTGAGAGGGAGAGTTCAGCCAGGAGGGCTGACAGGGAGCTGTGGCTCCGGCTGGGCCCAGCTCCAGGGCCAGGCCTGCAGTGGAGAGGAGGAGGAAGAGAGGCCCAGAGACGCAGGACAAGAGGGAACCCTGAGATCCCACAAGCTAACGGGTGAAGGGTTGGCAGATCAGGGTACCGGATCCCAAACTGGTGGAGGCTAATGATCCTCAGCCAGGAACCGGAGGTCGTGGTCAAGTTTTGGCGCGACCCTCACCACATCCACCAGGAAGGCACACCACGAATAGGGTCAGGAAAGCCAGAGAAGGTTTTACCACCAAGAGGCCCGAGGGAGCCGGACAAAGGTGGATCCCTGGTGGGAACGGCCAGTAGGAAGGGAGAGAGGGGAGCTCAGGACCACGCTCTGGACTGCCTGGGAGTTGGCCGAGTCCCACACCTGGTGGACGCAGCACGGCTCGGGTGGTCACTCAAGGCCGGAGTGACCGGAACAACACCTGTGAGTAAAAACCCTGAAACTGCATCGCATGTCTCTGAGCTTCCTTGCTGCACCATCACAACCACCATCTTCCACATCTGCTGCCCTGAGGCCATACCCCTCCCGTTGGGGGTTATACCATCCTTGCTGCACCATCCTACCACCGGCCTCAGCGGTCTGCTCTGCAGCGGCGGCCTCCTAGCCGCAAATCAACGGGTGGCGTAGTCGACACTTAAACAACATCTACAAAAGACTGCCACACACTTAGTTTGACCACCCTGGGCACGGACCGGGTCACCGCCACAAGGACTACTACCCCTATCCAGATCCGGCTCCGGGTGTCCCTTGAACATGGCCCAGGGGGCGCGTCATGTGCTGTCATTGATTCCCGCTTTTTAAAGAAAGGTTACTCTGGTCACATTTTAAACAAAGTCTAAATGACTGCTGATTCTAAGACCAGGTCTGAGTACCTTACACAGACCAAATATCATGATCAGATGACATCTAATAAACAACCATTAATTTTTTCAACAAACTATAGTACTAACTATTATCAGATTACTAATATCATTAAAAGGAATTTACACATTTTAAAATAAAGGATATTTTGGATAGTAATGGTTGAAAATTTGTTTCCAAATCAGTTTTCATATTCATTCCACGGGTACGACTATTCAATTTTGAAATCCATGAAGCCTCTTTGAATCTCAAAAGTTATAATCTATCTCCTCCTCTTGGGGGAAAAACTCTTTCTATTGCATTAACCTGCAAAGTGCTGACATTTCTATTGTGGCAGTATAGGAAATGTTGTGATGCACCAGACAGACTGCTCCAGCATTTTTTCAGAATCTTATTAATGACATCCTTAGACCTTTAATCGGCAAAAATGTGGTTGTGTATTTATTCGCCTGATCTGGAGTCTCATTGGCGGAGCGTACGTGAGGTATTACAGTAATTAATGGACAATTCGCTTTTTGCTAAGCTGGAGAAATGTGAGTTCGCTGTACAGAGAATTAGTTTTTTGGGCTACATTATCTCCAGTGAAGGTTTTGAGATGGACCCGGTTAAAGTTCAAGCTGTGCAGGAATGACCTAGGCCTATTGGTTTGAAATCGATACAGAGGTTTTTGGGTTTCGCCAATTATTACAGAAAATTCATAAAAAAACCTAACAGGAGAGTTCTAACAGTACCCCCTCTTCTAATCTTCAGGAGGCTAACAAAAAAGCTAAGAGGTACTTTGATAGGAAACGGCAAGAGGTTTTGTTTGCTGTTGGTGACATGGTTTGGTTGTCCTCTAAGAATCTGCGATTGAGGATTCCTTCTAAAAAATTGGGTCCCAAGTTCGTAGGGCCCTTTAAGGTGCTTCAGATAGTTAACCAATCTGCTGTTAGGTTGGAGGTTCCTACGTCCTGGAAGATTAACCCGGTGTTTCATGTTTCTCTGTTGAAAAAAGCTGATGTGTCTGATGGTGACGCCTCTGCCACTCTAGACGGTATAGAGGGAGTTTGCAGTATCTCGTCGCTTGGAAGGGTTTCGGACCTGAGGATAACTCATGGGTGAGGGCGGATGATGTTTCTGCTTCCAGACTTGTCAGAGCGTTTCACAGGAGGTTTCCTGGTAAGCCTGGGCCTAGGGGATCCGGAGGATCCTCTTAGAAGAGGGGGTACTGTTAGAACTCTCCTGTTAGTTTTTTTTTTTGTTTTCTGGTCACATGACCATTTTTGCCTATTTAATCCGGCTCCGTCCTCCTGGTCTTGCTGGACTTCATTGTATTTACTACTCTTGAGCTAGCTTGGTGCTCTGTTGCCGTTCTCTGTTAGTTTTGCTAGGTCTTCTGACCTCTATGCTTTTTGTTGTGTGTTTGTCTTTGACTGCTACTATTTCTGTTAGGAGGTGTCCAACTTATCCCAGTCCCTAGTTCTTGTAGGGATCCCTCCCTCACATCTATAGGTCTTCGTTCAGACTAGCCGAGGACTTTAGCGGGTCTGATCGCAGGATCAGGTTCCCCGTTACATCGTAGGGATCTAGTTTAGTTCTATTGTAGGGACAGTTCTCCTGTCTTTCCTTAGTCCCTGTAGCAGATCATAACACTTGGCCGCCGGTCACATTAGACCTTCTAAGTCACCTGTGGCTGTTGGATTTTTTTTTGTAAAAAAAAAGGACGGCGGATTACGTCCATGTCTGGACTTTCGCGAAATTAATAAAATTACAGTACGCAATTCCTACCCACTGCCATTAATTCCTGACTTGTTCAACCAGTTAGTGGGGGCCAAGTGGTTCTCTAAGATTGATCTCCGGGGGGCATACAATTTGTTATGTATGAAGGAAGGTGATGAGTGGAAAACTGCATTTAACACTCCAGTAGGTCATTTTGAGAATCTGGTTATGCCCTTTGGTCTTACCAACGCAACAGCTTTTTTTCAGAACCTTATTAATGACATCCTAAGACCGTTGATCGGTAAGAATGTGGTGGTGTATTTGGATGACATTTTGATTTTTGCACCGGATCTGGAGTCTCATTGGCAGAGCGTACGTGAGGTATTGCAGTTGTTAAGCGACAATTCACTTTTTGCTAAGCTGGAGAAATGTGAGTTTGCTGTGCAGAGAATTAGTTTTTTGGGCTACATTATCTCCAGAGAGGGCTTTGAGATGGACCCGGTGAAGGTTCAGGCGGTGCAGGAATGGCCTAGGCCTATTGGTTTGAAACCAATACAGAGATTTTTGGGGTTCGCCAATTATTACAGAAAATTCATTAAGAATTTTTCTATAATTGTTAAGCTGCTGACCGATCTCACCAGGAAAGGTGCGAATACGGTTCAGTGGACTACTGAGGCCATTGAAGCTTTAGTGTATCTCAAGGAGAGGTTCAGCTCTGCCCCCATCCTTATGCAGTCTGATGAGACCAAGCCTTTTTTGGTCGAGGTTGATGCTTCTTCGGTGGGGGTCGGTGCTGTTTTGTCTCAGGAAAACAAGGATGGAGTACATCCCTATGCTTTTTTTTCAAAAAAATTTTCTGAGACCGAACTTAATTACGATGTCGGTAATCGGGAATTGCTGGCGATTAAACTCGCATTTGAACATTGGCGTCATCTCTTGGAAGGTGCTAAATTTCCCATTCAGGTTTTTACTGATCATAAGAATCTGATCTATCTTGATGCTGCCAAGCGCTTGAATGCCCGTCAAGCTAGGTGGGCACTTTTTTTTTTGCGGTTTAATTTTTCTGTTACTTACATTCCGGGTACCAAGAATGTAAAAGCTGATGCTTTATCTCGCAGTTTTTCTCCCATGGTTGGTACCGAGGAGCAGGAGAGCATTTTACAAGAAGGTGTTGTGATAGCAGCATTGGACTCTGTTTTGGAAGATGGGATTCTGAAAGCCCAGGAGGATGCCCCATCTAACACTCCCCATGGGAGGTTGTTTGTGCCTAGGAACTTTAGGAGAGATTTGTTTGTGGAGTGTAATGAGTCTCGGTGGGCAGGTCATCCAGGAATTTCGGAGACTAAGAGACTTGTAGGTCGCAGTTTTTGGTGGCCTGGGTGGCAGAAGGAAGTCATTAAGTGGGTGCGTCAATGTACTGTGTGTGCTAGATCTAAGTCTTCACATGCTCCTGCTGCGGGGTTGCTTTGCCCTCTGGAGGTTCCTAGTGCTCCTTGGACGCATCTTGCTATGGATTTTATTACTGACCTTCCTGCCTCTGAGGGTTTCACTGTTATCTGGGTGGTCATGGACCGTTTTAGCAAGATGTGTCACTTGGTTCCCTTCATCAAACTGCCCTGCGCCAGGACACTCGCTAAGGCTTTTGTTAAAGAAATTTTCAGGCTCCATGGCGTTCCTACTGACATTGTTTCCGATAGGGGACCTCAGTTCGTGGCTCGTTTTTGGCGTGCCTTTTGTGACAGGTTGGGAGTCCATTTGTCATTTTCGTCTGGTTATCATCCTGAGTCTAATGGACAGACAGAAAGAAAGAACCAGGATGTTGAACAGTTTTTGTGTTGTTTTGTGGCTGACAATCAAGAGGGGTGGTCTGAGTTTCTGCCACTGGCTGAATTTGCTCTTAACAACCATACATCCTCTTCTGCTGGGTGTTCTCCTTTTTTTGTTGTACTGGGAGACATCCGTCGTTTAGGTCATTCTCCAAATTGGTATCGGCTGTGCCGGAGGAGGAGAATTTTTCCGGTGATTTGGAGAGAGTTTGGACTGATGTACGTCGTAACCTTCAAGAGGCTAACAAAAAATCCAAGAGGTACTTTGACAGGAAACGTCAAGAGGTTTTGTTTACTGTTGGTGACATGGTTTGGTTGTCCTCTAGGAATCTGTGGTTGAGGATTCCTTCTAAGAAATTGGGCCCGAAGTTTGTAGGTCCGTTTTAGGTGCTTCAAGTAGTTAACCAATCTGCTGTTAGGTTGGAGGTTCCTACCTCCTGGAAGATTAATCCGGTGTTTCATGTTTCCTTATTGAAAAAAGCTGATGTTTCTGATAGGGACGCCACTGTCTCTGTTCCTCCGGTGGAGGAAGACGGTGAATATGAAATTTCTCGCATTCTTAATTCTAGATGGCATAGAGGGAGATTGCAGTATCTCGTCGCTTGGAAAGGTTTCGGCCCCGAGGATAACTCCTGGGTAAGGGCGGATGATGTCTCTGCTCCTAGACTTGTCGGAGCGTTTCACAGGAGGTTTCCTGATAGACCTGGGCCTGGAGGATCCGGAGGATCCTCATAGAAGAGAGGGTACTGTTAGAACCCTCCTGTTAGTTTTTTCTATTTTGCTGGTCACATGACTTTTTGCCTATATAATCCAGCTCCGCCCTCCTGGCCTTGCTGGACTTCAGTGTTACATTTACTCTTAAGCTAGCCAGGTGCCTTGTACCTTACTCTGTAGTTTGCTTGGTCTTTTGACCACTAGTACTTCTGTTTGTTTGTCTTTGCTCTGCTACAATTTCTGCTAGGAGGTGTCCAACTATATCCCAGTCCTTAGTTCTTGTAGGGACCCCTCCCTTATATCTATAGGTCTGCGTTCAGACTAGCCGAGGACTTAGGCAGGTCTGTTCACAAGGAACAGGTCCCCTGCTGCATCGTAGGGAATCAGCTTAGTCCTATTGTAGGGACAGTTTTCCTTTCTTTCCTTAGTGCTTGTAGCAGTTCATAACAGTTAGATATTGACAATGGTGCATGGGAAATTATTAAGATAACAAACTAATATGTGGAATCTACCCAAGTCATCCCCTAGTTCCTCTATCAATTTGAAAGGGATAGTGCTCTTTATAATTGTAATAACTCCTGCTTTTTTATTATCATTGAGAGCTTTAAAAATATGGGGAAAGTCTCTTTGATGGAAAGATGGGTGGTTAGATTTACTAAATTCGGCCTCTTGAAAGCAAATTATGTCGGCACGGCTATTTTTGATCTCTCTCCAAATTGTGAAACTTTTCATGGGACTGTTTAGGCCTCTGACATTGTATGAGAGAAAATTGGAACTCATGACAGGGGGTAATGTATTTGTGGGTAAGAGAATCTTAATTAAATAATGATGGAACCAAGCAAAATTAGGTCAAACTAAGAGATGGAATATAAGTAGTAAGTGCTGTGTAGTGTTGAGCCACCCCCGTAGTGTTCGAGTTCGGTTCGGTTCGTCGAACACCCGTGTGTTCGCCGAACTGTTCGTCGAACTGTTCGTCGAACACCTTCGAACACCGTTAAAACCAATGGCAGGCAAACAAAAACACATAGAAACACATAGAAAACACCTTCAAAGGTGTCCAAAAGCTGACAAACTGCTCAGAAGACACAACTAACACATGGAAAAGTGACAAGTACATATAGTCATGCAAAAAGAAAAGAGGTGGAGGAGCAAAAGGAGGGGGAGACACAGATATAGGCATGTCATGCCCTTCTAAAATCCAAAAAGTGAGAAGCCGAGACGGCCAGTCCGCTCCTGCCCGTGCCACCTCCGTGTCGCCGGGTTTGTGCCAGAGCCGCGGTGAACCCTGACGGCCAGCCCCCCTCTCCCAATACTGGTGCCTGTCCGCTGGTGGGTCGAGAGAGCCCCCCTGTGGTGGAGGCAGCTCTAAGCTTTTTAATTTAAATTGTCCCTCTAATTTAAATGAATACACTTTAAATCCATTTACAAGGATCTATTGGAGGGCAAGTCTCATGCCAGCAGCCGCGTAATTCCAGCTCCAGTAGCGTCCACTAAAGCTGCTGCAGTTAAAAAGCTTTTATAAGGATCGAGCTCGGCTGTCCACCGCAAGGCATCCTAGTGCCAGTCCCAGCCCCTATGCCTTGGGGTGCCTCCTGATGCTCTTCACTAAGTATCCCGTGGTCCCGAAGCATTTCCTTTGAAAAAATTAAGTGTCCAAACTACAGGTGGTGTAGCTTGCTTAACAGCCGGGATAATCCGCTGACTAGCAGACACTGCTACTAGGCACAAAGTATTTCCTGGGCTAGATGCAGTTAAAAATTTGTAATTAGATACTCTCGTTGGATGCTGAGAAAGCATTCCATAGAGTCTCCTGGCACGCCATATATGATTCTCTTAAAAAGCTTGGGGTAGGGGTCTAGGGGACCCTTTTATAGCCAAAATCACGGCCCTGTATCACAATACGTCACCTAGGCTGAAGATAAATGGAACTGTAGCACCGAGGGCTCGGTTGCTACAGACGTATTGCACCTCACCCAGAGGTGTGATATCTCACTCTCAGATAAGGATGGAGTGTGGATCAGGACCCGACACCTGCATGCATTACACCACATTGCCGTGGGGCAGGGCGACCAATATGCCCCTGAGATGGGCACGACAGTCCCTGTCCCTGGCTGGAGTGGGGGGAGGGAACACTGAGGAAGGGGAACCCTGCAGTGCAGGAGCAGGGAGGAAGCAGTTCCTGGGTGCATTGAGAAGGGAGTATAAAAGGTGGGCACCATCTTAGTTCAGTGCAGAGAAGTCTGAGCAGAAGTGGCAGGGAGCAGGGGCTCTGCATGAGCTCTGCTCCGGAGGCGGGCCTAGTAACAGAGGCCCAGGCCTGCAAGAGGGAGAAGGAAGGAAGAGGAGCGGAGAAGGCTCCAGGAACGAGGAATGAAGGGATCCCAGGGGTGCGGACGGGCGAGTCGCCACCGCACGCCCGAATCCACCTGCGTGGAGGGGTCAGGCCAAAGGGGGAGACCGGTCCCCGAACTAGTGGAGGCAGGAAACGACCCTCAGCTAGAAACCGGAGGCTCTGACATTTTATGTGGCGCAGCCCCTTGCTCCACCCGCTAGGAAGGCACCACATAGGGTCAGGGAAACTGGCGCCAAGTTTACCAAGAGGAGGCCCGAGGCAGCCGGACAGAAGTGTTGGTAAGAAAGGCCAGACAAAGGACACACAAAGGGGGTCCTGTGAAGCGCTCCAAAGTTATCTGGGAGTTGTCTGAGCCCCTCACCTGGTGAGCACAGTACGACGTGGGCAGCCGTTACCTGCAGACGTGGTCTGGATAATAAGAACTGTGAGTAAAGGCCCTGAACTGCATCACTGACTCCGTGTCGTTACTGCTGCTGCCCTGCACCATCACCCCCATCCTCCGCATACACTGCCCTGAGGCTATACTCCTCCCGTGGGGAGTTATGCTACGCTCTGCTGCACCCACAACACCAGCCTTAGCGGTCTGCCCTGTAGCGGCGGTTCACTCTGACCGCAATCCACGGGTGGCGTAGTCAGACATTTAAACATCAAAACCACATAAATAGTTCCGCCACTGGTTTGACCGCCCTGAGCCACGGAACCGGATCGCCGCCACGAAGACTACAACCACCAGCATCCACCAAAAAGGGTCCGGCTCCGGGTGTCCCAAGGCCCAGGGGGTGCGTCAGAACATTTTCATCACCTTTCACAATCACCAATGGGACAAGGCAGGGATGTCCTCTGTCCCCTTTCTTATACATCCTAGTGACGGAGCACCTGCTCTCATCAATTCGCCATAACCCCAATATTAGGTGGATTGAGGTGGGAGGCACCGAGTACAAGTGCTCTCTATTTGCTGATGATGTCCTAGTATATATCACTCAATCACATATATCCATCCCTGCTGTTATGGCTGAAATAGATCACTTTGTTACATGGTAAAATTTTAAAATCAATGCAGCGAAGTCTGAGGCCCTCGATGTCTCCCTCCCTAAATCCATATAGGATTCCATCCAGTCCAACTTTCCCTTTGCCTGGCCCTCACAGGGTATCAAATACTTAGGAATTCCTATTCATAGAGACCTCTCCCATCTATGTTATCTTAATTTTGGGCCCTTTATTGAACAATTCCATACAGACCACGGTTGGCAAGTTAGAACTGTAAGATTCACTACGTGAACCACTGGTGTTTTGTGGAAAAGCACATGTACACCGCGTTCCAAATTATTATGCAAAAAGTGTTTAGGAGTGATAAGGGAAGAATTTGTTTGTTTGTCAGTTAAACTCATTGATGGTGATGTGTGTCAGGGCTCTTTATATCACTGTAAGCAATTGCAGACACCTGTGCTAATTAGTTTGGCAGGTGTGTCCAATGAAAGGCAAGACTACTTAAGAAGGCTCTCTCACATTATTAAGCAGCCTACATTTTCTGCCAAAATGGGAAAGAAAAAGGATGTGTCGGCTGCTGAGAAGCAACAAATTGTGGAGTGTTTAGGTCAAGGCATGACTACAATCAACATTGTGCGATGATCAGGATGAAGTGTCTTGGCAATCAAGAAGTATGTAGCTGATTCACAGTACACACGTGTGCGTGCTGATAAGGGCAAATTGAGGACTCTTTCCTACAGGCAATTACGTCAGGTTGAAACAGCAGCGGCAAAAAAGCCTTGTCATAGCAGCAGACAAGTTTTTGAAGCTGCTTGTGCCTCCAACGTCCCCCGAACAACAAGATGCAGGGTCCTTCAGAGGTTTGCAGCTGTGCATATGCCATCCTGTCGACCTCCTCTATCCACTTCACACAAGCAGAAACGGCTCCAGTGGGCCAAACATTACATGAAGACTGATTTCAAAACTGTTTTGTTCACGGATGAGTGCCGTGCAGCGCTCGATGGTCCAGATGAATGGAGTGGAGGATGGCTGGTTGATGGACACCCCACGCAAACACGGCTACAGCGCCAACAAGGAGGAGGTGGAGTAATGTTTTGGGCTGGAATCATGGGGAGAGAGATTGTCGGCCCCTTTAGGATCCCTGAAGGCGCTAAAGATGAACTCCATAATGTATGTGGATTTTCTCAAACAGCACTTCCTGCCATGGTTCAAGAAGAAGAACCGTGTATTTCACAGCAAGATCATTTTTCTGCATGATAATGCACCATCTCATGCTGCACATAAAACATCTGCATCTCTGGCTGATATGGGCATAAAAGGGGACAAACTTATGGTGTGACCCCCATGCTCCCCTGACCTCTACCCCATTCAGAACCTTTGGAGCATCATTAAAAGGAGTGTCTATGATGGCGGGAGGCAGTTCACATCTAAGCAACAGCTCTGGGAGGGTATTCTGTCCTCATGCAAAACAATTGAAGCAGAAACCATCCAAAACCTGACAAATTCAATGGACGAGAGAGTTCAGAAGCTCCTTTCGAACAAGGGGTCCTATGTGAAAATGTAACATCACCTAGAATAAAGTTTTGAGTTGAAAACTGTTTGATTTCAGTTTCTAACAACCTGCTAATGCTTATAATTTCAAAAATGACCATTTTTTTGGTCTTTATTAAAATGAAAAGGTTGATCGAAAAGTTTGGGGGATCTAAGAGTGTGGCAACCCAGTAGTCATGATTACTTCGAATTCTGACAATATGAGGGTCATGCTGCAGGTAGTGCAGCAAGAAGGCACTTATGTGTCTTGCGCATCTCGGAGCCCCAAAATTATTTTCCGGGCTAGATGCAGCTAAAAATTATTTTTAATTTTAAATCTGGTGAAGCTTATTATAGATGGCCTAATAGGATCAGTGCTGCACACTGCTACAAAGCCCAAATTATTTTCCAGTCAAGATACAGATAAACATGATTAGTAATTTGAAAGCTTAAAACGGTTGGTAGGGTGATTTTAACCAATCATCAAGCTTTTACTCTCCCCAGGATGACACAGGGGTAGAAAAGTCGTTTCGGATCCATGATTTGTTCATCTTTATGAACGTGAGTCTGTCTACATTATCAGTGGAGAGCCGCGTGCGCTTATCTGTCAGCACACCACCAGCAGCGCTGAACACACGTTCAGACAGAACGCTGGCTGCGGGGCATGACAAGATCTCCAAGGCGTAAGTGGCTAGCTCCGGCCATTTATCCAGATTGGAAGCCCAAAAAGAGCAAGGGTCCAGTGACACAGTCGTGGCTTCAATGTTTACTTGGAGATACTCCTGTACCATCGTCTCTAGGCGTTGACTATGTGTCAGACTTCTTGTCTCCTGTGGCCTTGCAAAGGATGGGCTAAAAAAGTGGTGAAATGATTCCGCAAAATTGATGTTACCAGCAGATACTGTGGTTCTGTTACGGTTTGAGTGCTGAACACTTGACGGTCCCACGGTTGGCAAGTTGGAACTGTGAGATTCACTACGTGCACCACTGGTATTTTGTGGAAAAGCACATGTAAGATTCTGCAACAGTCTCTGCTGATACTCCTGCATGCGTGCATCCCTTTCTATGGCAGGAATAATTTCTGCAAATTTACTTTTGTACCGGGGATCTAACAGTGTGGCAACCCAGTAGTCAGGATTATTTCTAATTCTCACAATTCGAGGGTCATGTTGCAGGTAGTGCAGCAAGAAGGCACTCATGTGTGTTGCGCATCCAGGAGCACCAAGTCCCTGTTGTGTTGGTGGCGAGGTAGCAATCATGCTTCCTTCCTCTGTCCTCTCCCCCCAACCTCGCACAACAGAAATGTGATCAAGGTCTCCCTCATCTGATGAGTCTTCCATCAGTTCGTCCTCCACTTCTTCCTGGGCTCCTGCACCTTCCTCACTAGTTTGGCTGCTACCATGCGCCCTGGTAAAATCATCTCCCCCACCCTCACATGCCTGCCGCCTTGGTGCTGCCGACCGTCTGGACCTTGCAGATGTTAGCCCTTCCGCATACAACTCCTCCTCCTCTACTTCCTCCACCTCCTCTTGTGCCACCACCTGACTCCGAATTCTGTTTAACATGTGCTCCAGCATGTAAATCACCGGAATAGTCATGCTGATAATGGCATCGTCAGCACTAAACATCTTCGTCGCCATTTCAAAACTGTGCAGAAGGGTGCATAGGTCCCTGATCTGAGACCACTCCTCCAGCGTGATTTGCCCCACCTCTGAATCTCGTTGGCCCAGGCTATACGTCAGAACGTATTGCACCAGGGCTTGTCGGTGCTGCCACAGTCGCTGCAACATGTGCAGAGTTGAATTCCACCGGGTAGGCACATCGCATTTTAGCCGGTGAAGTGGCAGGCCCAACGACTTCTGTAGAGATGTAAGTCGCTGAGCTGCGGGATGCGAACGGCGGAAGTGAGCACACAGCGACCGTGCCCTCTGCAGAAGGCCATCTAGTCTGGGATAGTGGGCTAAAAATTGCTGGACAACCAGGTTCAACACGTGAGCCATACAAGGCACGTGTGTGACATTGCCCCGGCGAAGGGCCGCACCCAGGTTTGCAGCATTGTCGCACACGGCCTTCCCTGGTTTCAGGTCCAGTGGAGACAACCATTCATGAAATTGGTTCTCCAGAGCTGACCACAACTCCTCAGCTGTGTGACTCACATTTCCCAGACATTTCAATGTAAAAACCGCCTGATGACGTTGAGCCCTACTGCCAGCATAGTAAGGAGGTGTGCAGGATCCCTTCTGCGCAGTTAGAAAGCTTGTGGCATGACCAGACAGGCTTTGGGTGCAGGTGGAAGACCGAGAGGAGGTTGAGGAGGCAGAAGCAGTGGAGGAAAAATGACATAAAGAGGATTGACGCACAACTCGTGGGGACAGCAAGACTTGGACAGCAGCCCCTTGTCCTGCTGTCACCATAGTTACCCAGTGCCCAGTCAGCGACATGTAACGCCCCTGTCCATGCCTACTCGTCCAAGTGTCTGTGGTGAAATGCACCCTGTCACACACAGAGTTTCTCAAAGAAGCGGTGATGTTGTGTGCGACATGCTGGTGGAGCGCAGGCACACCTTTCTTTGAGAAGTAGTGCCGACTGGGCATCTGGTACTGGGGCACTGCGACGGACATAAGGTCTCGAAAATCCTCTGTGTCCACCAGGCGGAAAGGCAGCATTTCTGTAGCCAAGAGCTTGCAGATGGTGAAATTCAACCTCTTAGCTTTCTCATGGCTAGGAGGAAATGGTCTTTTACTTGTCCACATCTGAGGGACCGAGGGCTGGCTATTGTGCTTAGACGGGGTTGATAAGGGTGTCCCCGGCAAACTGACGGTCTGTGAGGAAGATGCAGGCGGACATGTTAGGTTGCCTTGATCCAAAGGTGGTGCTATCGATGTCGGACAGCGCTCAAGACCAGCTGGTGTTACCACCTCCAAAGAAAATGATGACCTGCCAATCACGCTGGCTGTTGCGGGTAAAGAGGTGGCAGGTCTGCGCCCCAAAACAGGTGTGACTGCTGTCCCCCCAGTCACAGAGGATGAAGAGGCCGCGGATGCACAAGATATGGCAGACGGTGGTTGGCCCGGCCGGCTAGACCGCATTGTAGCACACTGAGCTTCCCACTGCAACTTATGCTTCATGTCCATGTGCCGGTTCATGCATGAAGTACTCAAACTATGTATTTTTTGGCCTCTACTTAGCTTTTGCTGACAAATGTTACAGATAACACGAGTTGGGTCATCTTTATCGATCTGAAAAAATGCCCAGGCTATGCAAGGCTTAGCACCCATGCGACCTGAAGAGCCACCACGACTTGTGGTGAGAGGCAGAGTTGTGTTTGAGGATGCAGTTGTTGACGTGCTTCCAGTACTACGTCTCTGTCCAGGAAGGCGCAACCTGACCTCGTCGTCACTAGCATCTTCCTCCACCTCCTCTGCTGACCTCATCTCTTGGCTGACTGTGGGTTGACAGTAAGTGGGATCTCCGACCTCATCATCATCACCCTGTGCGTTATCACACCCGTCGTCCTCAGAGCCAACCTGTTCCTGCCCTGACAAAAAACTAAAGTTGTCGCTCCAATCAGGTATTTGAGTCTTATCATCGTCTTCCTCATTGTCTCCACCAACAGGAGTTACAGTTTGGGAATGAGGGTCTACATTATGGTCAGAACCTTCTGCGTCTGGTCCTGGATCCGACTCATAAAGATTCTAGGCATCAGTGCAGATCATTTCCTCGTCTGGATTCACAGAAGCGCTGGAGTCGACCTCTGATTCCCAGGCTATAGTATGAGTAAACAGCTCTGCAGACTCAACCATCTGTTCTACCTCATACTCAGACGGGCAGCTGGAGATTTGGGAGCTGTGAGGAAGCAAGTGCGATTTGGGTGACACCTTTGAGGACTGGAGTATTTGTGATGTTGAAGTTGATGTGGAGGAGAGCCCACTTAAAGGAGCACTTGATATCCGTTGAAGCACCTGCTGTTTTTGTGCCTCATCTGGAATTTGTAGCGATTGGCGTGGCCGTAAGAAAGGGATCTTATCACATTGTCCGCTAAAAGAAGTAGACATTTTAGTTTGGCTGGAAGATGGTCTTTCTTCTGCACCTACACCACGGACACAACCTTTTTTCCCCTTCCCAACACGCCTATTCCCCTTTCCACCAGCAGCAGGCCTTTTTCCACTCATTTTGGTGGTTAACTAATTCACAACTCTGGAGTTGTTTGCACAAAAAAACAATGGATGGTAACCGAGCAGAGCTGAGTGGCCAAACTGTGGTATTAGGCCAAAACTATTGGCTGGGTTAGATGCAGAAAAAAATTATTTTTAATTTGCAACCTGATGGAGGTCAGTATAGATGGACTAATAGACCAAGTCCCACACACCGCTAGAAGCCCAAATATTTTTTCAGAGCTAGATGCAGAAAATTTTTTTATTCAATTTGCAACCTGATGGAGGTCAGTATAGATGGACTAATAGACCAAGTCCCACACACTGCTAGAAGCCCAAATATTTTTTCAGAGCTAGATGCAGAAAAAAATTATTTTTAATTTGCAACCTGATGGAGGTCAGTATAGATGGACTAATAGACCAAGTCCCACACACTGCTAGAAGCCCAAATATTTTTTCAGAGCTAGATGCAGAAAAAAATTATTTTTAATTTGCAACCTGATGGAGGTCAGTATAGATGGACTAATAGACCAAGTCCCACACACTGCTAGAAGCCCAAATATTTTTTCAGAGCTAGATGCAGAAAAAAATTATTTTTAATTTGCAACCTGATGGAGGTCAGTATAGATGGACTAATAGAACAAGTCCCACACGCTGCTAGAAGCCCAAATATTTTTTCAGAGATAAATGAAGAAAAAAATTATTTTTAATTTGCAACCTGATGGAGGTCAGTATAGATGGACTAATAGACCAAGTCACACACACTGCTAGAAGCCCAAATATTTTTTCAGAGCTAGATGCAGAAAAAAATTATTTTTAATTTGCAACCTGATGGAGGTCAGTATAGATGGACTAATAGACCAAGTCCCACACACTGCTAGAAGCCCAAATATTTTTTCAGAGCTAGATGCAGAAAAAAATTATTTTTAATTTGCAACCTGATGGAGGTCAGTATAGATGGACTAATAGACCAAGTCCCACACACTGCTAGAAGCCCAAATATTTTTTCAGAGCTAGATGCAGAAAAAAATTATTTTTAATTTGCAACCTGATGGAGGTCAGTATAGATGGACTAATAGAACAAGTCCCACACGCTGCTAGAAGCCCAAATATTTTTTCAGAGATAAATGAAGAAAAAAATTATTTTTAATTTGCAACCTGATGGAGGTCAGTATAGATGGACTAATAGACCAAGTCACACACACTGCTAGAAGCCCAAATATTTTTTCAGAGCTAGATGCAGAAAAAAATTATTTTTAATTTGCAACCTGATGGAGGTCAGTATAGATGGACTAATAGACCAAGTCCCACACACTGCTAGAAGCCCAAATATTTTTTCAGAGCTAGATGCAGAAAAAAATTATTTTTAATTTGCAACCTGATGGAGGTCAGTATAGATGGACTAATAGACCAAGTCCCACACACTGCTAGAAGCCCAAATATTTTTTCAGAGCTAGATGCAGAAAAAAATTATTTTTAATTTGCAACCTGATGGAGGTCAGTATAGATGGACTAATAGAACAAGTCCCACACGCTGCTAGAAGCCCAAATATTTTTTCAGAGATAAATGAAGAAAAAAATTATTTTTAATTTGCAACCTGATGGAGGTCAGTATAGATGGACTAATAGACCAAGTCCCACACACTGCTAGAAGCCCAAATATTTTTTCAGAGCTAGATGCAGAAAAAAAATATTTTTAATTTGCAACCTGATGGAGGTCAGTATAGATGGACTAATAGACCAAGTCCCACACACTGCTAGAAGCCCAAATATTTTTTCAGAGCTAGATGCAGAAAAAAAATATTTTTAATTTGCAACCTGATGGAGGTCAGTATAGATGGACTAATAGAACAAGTCCCACACGCTGCTAGAAGCCCAAATATTTTTTCAGAGATAAATGAAGAAAAAAATTATTTTTAATTTGCAACCTGATGGAGGTCAGTATAGATGGACTAATAGACCAAGTCCCACACACTGCTAGAAGCCCAAATATTTTTTCAGAGCTAGATGCAGAAAAAAATTATTTTTAATTTGCAACCTGATGGAGGTCAGTATAGATGGACTAATAGACCAAGTCCCACACACCGCTAGAAGCCCAAATATTTTTTCAGAGCTAGATGCAGAAAAAAATTATATTCAATTTGCAACCTGCTGGAGGTCAGTATAGAAGGACTAATAGAACAAGTCCCACACACTGCTAGAAGCCCAAATATTTTTTCAGAGCTAAATGAAGAAAAAAATTATTTTTAATTTGCAACCTGATGGAGGTCAGTATAGATGGACTAATAGACCAAGTCCCACACACTGCTAGAAGCCCAAATATTTTTTCAGAGCTAGATGCAGAAAAAAATTATATTCAGTTTGCAACCTGATGGAGGTCAGTATAGATGGACTAATAGAATGATGCTATGCCCAAAAGATTTTACTTCACTAGGTGCAGTAAAAAAATTGGTATTCTATACACAGGTGGTATATCTTGCAACACAGATAGGCTACTCCACTGACTAACACACTCTGCAATAGGCCAAAAAGGATTAGCTTTGCTAGATTCAGCCAAATGCTGTGAAAAAAACTTGCACAGCACTGGCACAGACCTGCCTGGCAAAAACTGATAGGAACTGATGTAACCTAGTCCTGAAAAGGACTCCAATTACAATTAGTCTTTACTCCCACAATCTATCTATTTAAGAGCACAGACCTGCCTGATAAAAGTCGTAGGAAATGCTGTAACCTAGTCCTTAAAAGGACTGCAATCACATCTATTCCCTACTCCCAAGCTATCTGTATATTTGTGCGAAAATTGGCTTGAAATTAACAAGGTATAGCGCACACAGCAACAGCGGTGCCGTCTAACACGCAGCTGCAGCAGTGAGAAAATGGTGGCGACGGGGAAAATGGCTTGGTCTTATAGGGCAAGGACATGTGACATACACTGCCAATCACACATGCCCTTGCTTGTGTGAAAAAAAGCACTTCGCTCCGTGTGTGCGCTGCTGATAGGCTGACAGATTGCACCTCCCCACTGCAAATGCGGGAAAGAGAAAAAAAAATGGAGATCTTCATTGTTCCTGCAGAGATCCATCCCCTGCCCCTCCCCCCGCCCCGCTGTACACTCAAACTGCGTATTAACATTAATTTTCATCATTACTGAGAAAAAATCCAGTTATGATTTTGGTGCACGAACAGTTATCGAACATAACCTCGAACAGCCGAATTTTTCTCAAATTGTTCGTGTTCGCCGATCGGCTCGAACACCGCCCAAAACAGCTCGAATTTGAGATTGGCGAACAGTTCGAGTAGAACAACGCTCATCTCTAGTGCTGTGAAGAACGGTGAAAGTCTCAGACTGCAGAACAAACAGGTTCTGAATCGCAGAGTGAGACAGCAGTAAGTCACAGTAATCACGATGTACAATAGAAATTTACTTAAATATGAACTATAAAATCTTACTTGAGATATTTAAAAGGGAACACACATAGAAGAAAAATTTCTCCTGAAGGAGTACCGCCAAACAAAGGGATCTCTCCTCTTTGTGGGGGAAAGTTTAGTGAAGAGGTCCGCGAGGGACATCCTGATAACTTTTTGGAAACCTTGTAATGTAATTTGAAATAGAGAACAACATATAGCTAATATTACATTAGAGACCTGTGTAACAAAAAATAACTAAGCAATATTTCAAGTCAAAGAGACTAGGTCTGGAATGCAGAGTTCAACAAGTGAGGAAACATAGTGGATTGTCAAAGGTTAGCAATGACATGAAGGGTGTTATCAATACCAAAAATGTTTATAAATGGTGGTGAGGAAGTCCTAAAAAACCAAAGTCTCACTCAGCGATTCACTCTGGCAGGACAGACACATTTTAATGAAGAAATAAATTTGATGCCTTCTGCTGGAGTGAATAGGGGTACAGTATTTCCTTTGGAAAAACAAAGAGCTTAGTAGGAAAGCCCCACCTGTAGGGAACCTAATAATAATAATAGTTCTCAGCGAAGAGGTGACTTCACGGAAGGATTTCCGAGCGTGTATAGTGTCTTTAGATAGATCTGCAAACAATTGAATATGGGAGAATGGATCTGGTAAAGATTTATTCTGTTTGATGAAATTTTGGATCTTCTCTTTGGTGGCAAAAAAGTGGATTCGTAAAATGGTATCTCTTGGGGAATCTGGATGAAGACCCGGGGGGACGAGGTAGGCGATGGATTCTGTCAATAGACATGTCTACATCAGAAAAGCTTGGAATGGTTTTATGAAATAGGTCTTTGACATAGTTTGTTAAATTATTTCGCGAGATATTTTCAGAAATCCCTCGGAGTTTGATGGTATTTCTCCAGTTACGATCCTCTAGATCTGACAGCTTAGATCAAAATTTAGAAATTTCTTGATGCAAATCTTGGTGGGATTTTGACAAATGGTCTGTTTTTTTTTCAACGGAAGTGATTCTTAATTTACTAGCTTCAATTCTCTGAGTGATGGCATTAAGAGTGGATTGGAGAAGGTTTGCTTGTTGTTCAAAGCCTAGTTCCATATTGTTGTTTAAAGCTTTTGTCAATTCCCTCATAAAGTTTTCAGAGGAGTTTTTATCAGAAGAGTTAATGTCTTCAAAACTGATTGAGGATTTACGTTTATTATCTGGAGATTGGGAAGAAAAAATAGATTGATTTTGCCTACGACAGTCTCTATCCGGACTTTGAATGGGAGAAGTGACGTCATCTTCAATCCCAGAAAACCCCTGACAGGTAGAGTCTTTGACTTCTCTGTCATCAGGTTCCTTTCTCTTTGACGATACAGAAAAATCCATTTCATCAACAGGAGGGTCTTCAGTAGCAGAAAGATGGTGTTTGTTTATACCAGATTTAATGGAATTATTAAGATGTGTGTTGGATTTTGGTGGTCCACCATAAGAGGAGTATTGTTTTTGTCTGGAAGACTCCGGGTTGTTATCTAGTCTCTTTAAGGGAGACCTGGATTTCAAAGGGCTAATTGAGTTAGGGGAATCTTCTGAAGTAGAAAGAGACAAGTGTGTCTAGTGTTTTGAAGAAGGCTCTGATTTTCTTTCTGAGAGCCCATTTTTATGTTGTGTGCAGATTTAATGTTTTTGGAGCTTGTGGATTTAGATTTTGGACCACTTTTGTCCATTTTGGAGGATGGAAAACGAAGTTGGAAAAGTATAATAATATAATTGATGATGAGATCCTGAATAGGGAGGATAAAGCGTAGGTTAGGATTAGGGCTGTATATGATGAGGGGTAACCCCGGATCAGAGACTCCACCAGAAGAGACAATGTTGTTGCTCACTCCTATAATGGATTCAGGTGAGATTTATTATGGATTAGTAGGTGAATTCAGTGCCGAACGTAATAGGTTCACAGAGTACAGTAAGTCACTTGTATAATTCAATGGTGATAGATATTGACTAAAGGAACTATAGTGGATAGGTTTATTATTGACTGTGAGAACCTAATGCAGAATGTATGGCATGGAAATGGAGGGGTTTTTCTTCATTTACTAAGTCTGATTCAGATGGAGCTTCCACATCTGGTAGATATTGAGTGGATGAAAGCAGATGTACTATCTATGGTTTTTGTAGTCCATACACACCTAGGATATTAAACACTGTTTATGAGGGATCAAGAGGAAAATGGTTGCTATGAAGTAATAAACTTCGGAGGGATTTCTTATGAGGTGCTGCGGTTAAACTGTAATTTTTTAGATCGCAATATTTAGATCTGGCCAAAATCTTACAATGTTTTTTTAGGGTTCCTCTCTGTAAGAAAAGAAAGAGGAGGGTGATCTGATACTTTAGATTAAATCCCTGGTGTCTGTAGGGGTCTTGAGTCCTCACTTGTAGCGCTCCTCAGCATGTATGACATAGCTGGACGGAGACCGCAGGCACGTGCAGTGATCCGCAGCAGGGACTTTCCCGGATCGTCGCAGCAGATGCGCTCTATGGAAGGGATATTGCTCCGTTGTGACACTTACAGGAGAGGTAGGAGCGGGCTGGGGATGGTCCCCCGGTGGAAGAGACGAATTTTCGGCGTGACCATCGCCAGATGGCCACGCAAATAGATGAGAACAGGGGACTATTTTGGGAGCAAGGATTTGTACTGCGACTCTTCTTCCCAGACCGCAACGTCCGTACCAGCTTGTTAAGAGCATTAACCACTCAGGTGTGCTGGCGTATAGGGAGGTGAAGATGATTTATCTTCACTATCTGACTCCGGAGGGTATGGACATGCCTGTCTGCCTCTCTGCTAGATTGTGGAGACAATACGGCGCCGGACTACTGGCAGCCCATTGCAGCAGCAGAAGCTTCTACTTTATTTCAGTTACAGTTTTGTTACAGTTATTTTATTTTATTATTTTATTACCTTCTCTGGATTGCAACATTCCTGTATACTCGTCTATTGGGGATGGAAGATACAACACTTCCCACACTATCAACTGCTGCTGGGCACACAGCACGAGATCTGCACCTGGATCTTCTTCCACCACTTACAAGTCTCCTGCAGGTACAGACACTCTGGGGCACGCAATACGGACCATCTCAGCTAATGCTACTGAAGGATGCAAGCTGCTACCCACAGCCTGTGACAGGGATACAGCCATATGTGAGCGGTGGAGGTCACTGCATACAATTTGCCATGGAGAGGACTGGTGTGACGGGTGGAAACAATGACGGGATGGTGGACCCTAGGTCTGTTGCTAAACGAGCAGTGTATTCTAGGGATCGTCTTCTGGAACTGCGCAGGATAAAGTCTTCTCCAGCAGTGGCAATACGGAATGTTCCACGGGAAATAAGGAGACCTTTCAGAGGCTGCAGAGCAGGCAAGAAGATCAAGTCCTGGAGGAGAAGGTTTAAACCAGTGGTCCCATCCATTATCATGGGTAACGTACGATCGCTGGGAAATAAGTCGGATGAACTGCTGGCTCTGAGTAAGACCCAGAAGGAGTTTAGGGAATGCAGTCTCATGTGCTTTACAGAAACCTGGCTGCATGAGGAGGTCCCAGATTCATGTGTCTCGGTACCAGGGTTTCAAATGGTTCGGGCTGATAGAGAGAGAGTTAGATGCGGCAAGAAAAAAGGTGGAGGAGTGATACTCTACATTAACAACAGATGGTGCAATCAGGGGCATGTAACTGTTAAGGAGAAACATTGCTGTCCAAATATTGAACTGTTAGCAGTGGGCCTCAGGCCTTACTATCTGCCTAGAGAATTCACTCTTGTTATTGTAGTTGTGATGTATATACCACCATGTGCGAACCCAGAGGCTGCTGGGGATGTGTTGTCAGGGGTGATGGCCCGGCTTCAGACTAAACACCCAAACTCTCTAACTGTAATTTCTGGGGATTTCAATCGAGTAAAGATCTCATCTGCAATACCAAAGTTCTATCAATATGTCAAATGTCCTACACGGGACAACAACACACTGGATCTCCTCTTTGCTAATGTTAAGAATGCTTATTCATCGGCTGCATTACCCCCCCTGGGGAAATCTGACCACAACCTCATACTATTGTCTCCTGCTTACCAACCAGACGTCCGCAAACAACCAGTGACAATTAAAAAGATAAGGAAGTGGTGTCCAGCAGCAGAGGAGGCGTTACAAGACTGCTTTGATTGTACAGACTGGGAGGTGTTGTGATGTTAATGAGATTACTGGCAGAGTTACTGATTACATCAACTTCTGTATGGACATTGTAGTACCTGTTCAAGAGATTCGGTGTTATGCAAACAATAAGCCATGGATTACAAAAGAGTTGAAACATTTACTAAACATGAAAAAACTGGCTTTTAAAAGGAAGGACAAGGAGGCATTGAAAATTATACAGCGAGACCTAAAGGGGAAAATTAAGATTGCCCGTGAGGCATTCAGAGTTAAATTAGAAAATCAATTTGCACAAAAAAGCTCCAGAGAGGTGTGGACTGGAATGAAGCTAGTGACTGGGTTTAAGGCAAGGTCGGAGCAGGGGGGTGGTGGACTTAGAATGGCTAATGAAATGAATGAGTTCTTCAATAGATTCAGCAATAAAGGTGCGGTAGCAGCAGGGAAGGGGGAGGAGGCCGGGGAACAACTAGCTAAATTAACAGGGGGTGAAATAGATCATTTCTCGGTCTCCAAAAATGACGTGAGGGACCAGTTTAGTAAGCTTGCCATTGGCAAAGCAGCAGGGCCTATCGGTCTCAGTCCATGTGTCCTCAGAGTGTGTGCAAATGAGTTGTGTACTGTCTTCCAGCATCTCTTTAACCAGAGCTTACAATCAAAGAGAGTACCAGTGCTATGGAAGACTTCCTGCCTGGTGCCGGTTCCCAAGACTACCTTCCCGGCTTCCCCGGGGGACTATAGACTGGTGGCCTTAACATCGCATGCGATGAAGTCCTTGGAGAGAATAGTACTTGCTCACTTGTGTCCGAGGGTGATGGCGCATACTGATGCTCTTCAGTTTGCGTACCGGCAGGGACTGGGGGTGGACGATGCTGTAGCGTATCTGCTACAAACAGTACATTCCTTTTTGGACAATGATGGAACCACAGTGCGTGCTTTATTCTTTGATTTCTCTAGTGCGTTCAACACATTACAGCCACTCTTACTGCGTGGACAGTTGATTAAAATGGCGGTGGATGAGGGACTTGTGAATTGGATAATTGACTACCTGTCGGATAGGCCACAGTTTGTTAGGTGGGGGACGGCTACATCAGATAGTGTACTGAGCAGTGTCGGAGCCCCGCAGGGAACAGTGCTGTCGCCATTCCTCTTTACATTGTACACAGCTGACTTTCAGTATAAATCAGACCGTTGTCACCTCCAGAAGTACTCGGATGACTCTGTGATAGTTGGCGGTATTGGGAAGGACCAGGATGAAGAGGAATATAGAAGGGTGGTTGCGGACTTTGTAGTATGGTGCCAGGCTAACCATCTAGAACTAAATGTTAAGAAAACCAGGGAGTTGGTGATGAGCTATGGAAGGTGCAAGAAGGTATGCCTACCTGTTACCATTGACGGTCAGGATGTGGAGATGGTGGACAGTTTCAAATATTTGGGGGTTTACCTGGATAACAATCTAGACTGGAAGTGCCACATGGAGAAGGTCTACAAGAAGGGGATGAGTAGATTGTACTTCCTAAGGAAGTTAAGGTCGTTTAATGTGTGTGGCAAAATGCTTGAGGTGTTCTACCAATCCATTGTGGCTAGTGCCACCTTTGCGGCAATAATTTGCTGGGGTAACAGTGTGCGTGTTGCTGACGCCAACAAGCTCAACAAACTTATAAAGAAGGCTAGCGCGACGGTGGGCCTACAGCTTGGGACTTTTGAAGAGGTGGTAGAGGATAGGATTAAGTAGAAGTGCAGAGCTATAATGGGCAACAACACACACCCGCTTTATGAACTGTTTGCGAAACAGAAGAGCACATTCAGCAATCGCCTAATACAACTAAGGTGTAAAAAGGAAAAATACAGGAGATCGTTTGTTCCAACAGCTATGGGGGTGTTTAACAAATGTCTGAAAAGCAATGTCTAAAGCATTCCAAATGTTATGTTATCATATGTGTCATGTTCGAGATCTGTGTTCTGCTGCTGTGATACCGCAATTTCCTCCGGGATAAAAAAAATATAAATAAATAAATAAAGTATATCTTATATCTTATAAGGACCCATTGAGGGCCACACTGGCAGTTGAAAACAGGGCACTATTTTTTATGGTGCAGGGGTCTGTACTGCGGCTTCACTCACCGACTTGTCATGTCTGTACCCGCCGAGTTTCAAAGTCAATATCTCGGCTGTGCCAGGGTGTAAAAAGACACGGGTGATCTTAAAATGATCCAGAGACAAATCTGTATCTCCTCCAAAAGGTTTCAGACGAGACCAACTTCTTTATATTAGTCGCTTTATAGGGTGTCCTCACAGAGCTCAGAAATCCTGCGTCTCACATGACAGGACTTCTGGCCACACCCCCCAGCTGAGAACTTCAAATCCAGCTGCCTGTTGGCGACTTTCAACAGAATGTCTGCAATTTGCATACCATGTGCGTGCACATCACATAGCAAGCATATATGACTTTCCCAAATTATTTTTCAACAAATTATATTAAGTAGGATTTTTTTCTGAATTGTAATAAAAAAAAACCTGTAAAAATAAGAATAAAATAATAAAATCCATGTACTCACCACTCCTAGGTGTCCCCCGCTGTATCCATGCGACCGCTCCTGCCGGGGAGAATAAGCGGCTCCAGAGCTGCGCTCAGTGAGTGACAGGACACTGCTCCTGAGCTGTAGCTCCGGAGCGGCTCATTCTCCCCGACTCCTGCTGGTGCTGATCGCAGCACTGGCTGAGAACCATGATGAGTGCAGTGTTCAGCACCGGCGCTTGGGAACAGTGCCATTCCCAGGTGCCGGTACGTGTCACACAGATGACACAAGAATGTCATCCGTGTGGTACGTTTTGCGGACAGTGTATCCGCCAAAAAAAAAAATGGACTTGTCTCCATGTGGATCACATGGACACACGGTCCGTGAAAACACACTGAGATGTGCACACTGCGTGTGTCAGTGTCATCCAGCACTGGAAATCCGGAGAAGTTATATGTCTATTTAAAAAAACAACAACATTTTATTGAAAAAAAAGATAAAAAAAACCATGATTGTTAAAAAAAAAAAAATAATAAAAAAAAAGAATAAAAAAAAAGAGTATGGTCAGGGTCATGCTTACTGACGCGTTTCGAACATAAATTGTTCCTAATCTTAGTATGGCATAGTTCTGACGCTTAAAGATGTTGTTTAACCCCTTTAAAGCCCAAGACATATTAATACGTATCTGCGCCCTGGGCTTTCAGAGCCTGATACGTATTAATACATCATTGCGATCGCGCCCGCACACAGGCTGCGCGGGAGAAATCGCCGCCGGGTGTCAGCTGATTGTCACAGCTGACACCCGGTGCTATGTGCAGGGAGCGGTCCCGCACCGCTCCCGGCACATTAACCCCCACAATGCTGCGAACAAAGTCGATCGCAGCATTGCGGTGGCAAGGGGAGGTGATTGCAATACTCACTTCCTCTTCCGGCCCCCAGCGCTGTCTGCCGCGGCCTCCCGGATGTTGCCATGACGACCCGATGTCATTTTTGTGGAAAAAGTTTGATTTTTTTATTTTCACGGCTCCATGTTATAAACTTCTATAAAGGACTTGGGGGTTCAGGGTGCTCACCACACATCTAGATAAGCTCCCTGAGGGGTCTAGTTTCCAAAATGGTGTCACTTGTGGGGGGGTTTCCACTGTTTAGGTACATCAGGGGCTCTCCAAACGCAACATGGCGTCGGCTAATTATTCAAGCAAATTTTACTTTCTAAACGTCAAATGGCGCGCCTTCCCTTCTGAACCCTGCCGTGTGCCCCAGCAGTGGTTTTCCCCCACATATGGGGTATCTGCTTACTCAGGAGAAATTGCACAACAAACTGCATGGTGCAATTTCTCCTGTTACCCTTATGAAAATGCAAAATTGGGGGCTGAAAAATATTTTTGTGGGAAAAATATGAAAATTTTATTTTTACAGCTCAATGTTATAAACTTCTGTGAAGCAGCTGGGGGTTCAAGGTGCTCACCACACATCTAGATAAGTTCCCTGAGGGGTCTAGTTTCCAAAATGGTGTCACTTGTGGGGGGTTTCCACTGTTTAGGCACATCAGGGGCTCCCCAAATGCAACATGGCATCGCTAATTATTTTACATTCAAAAAGTCAAATGGCACTCCTTCCCTTCCGAACCCTGCCGTGCCCCCAAACAGTGGTTTTTCCCCACATATGGGGTATTTGCGTGCCCAGGGGAAATTGCACAACAAATTTTGGGGTCCATTTTTTCCTGTAACCCCTGTGAAAATAAAAAAATTGGGTCTAAAGTAACATTTTTGTGAAAAAAGTTAAATGTTCATTTTTTTCTTCCACATTCCAAATATTCCTGTGAAGCACCTGAAGGGTTAATAAAGTTCTTGAATGTGGTTTTGAGCACCTTGAGGGGTGCAGTTTTTAGAATGGTGTCACTTTTGGGTATTTTCTGTCATAAAAACTCCTCAAAGTGACTTCAAATGTCATGTGGTCCCTAAAAAAATGGTTTTGTAAATTTTGTTGGAAAAATGAGAAATCGCTGGTCAACTTTTAACCCTTATAACTCCCTAATAAAAAAAAATGTTGGTTCCAAAATTGTGCTGATGTAAAGTGGACATGTGGGAAATGTTATTTATTAACTATTTTGTGTGACATATCTCTCTTATTTAAGGGCATAAAAATTCAAATTTTGAAAATTGCAAAATTTTGAACATTTTCGCCAAATTTCCATTTTTTTCACAAATAAACGCAAGTGATATCGAAGAAATTTTACCACAATCATGAAGTACAATATGTCACGAAAAAACAGTCTCAGAATCAGGGGGATCCGTTGAAGCGTTCCAGAGTAATTACCTCATAAAGTGACAGTGGTCAGAATTGTAAAAATTGGCCTGGTCATTAATGTGCAAACCACCTTGGGTTGTAAAGGGGGTTAAATAGTCACCAAAGAGGAAATGACGTAGCAAAGTGAAGTGAATTTGCTCCGCCCCTAATAAATATTCAGCAGTATTATATGTCAATGTATATACATCAAATCAGTTTTTATATTCATTCCACAAGGGGTACGACTATTCAATTTTAAAATCCATGAAGCCTCTTTGAATCTCAAAAGTTGTAATCTATCTCCTCCTCTCTTTGGTGAAAAAATTTGGGTATAGAACTCATATTGCCGCACCAGATAATCAATGTATCATCAATAAAACGACAGTACCAATATATGGAGGTTAAAAAAGGATTTGTTATGTTATAAATATATTTTTCTTCCCACCAATTAATAAAAATATTTGCAAGGGCTGGGGAAAATTTAGCACCCATGGCACAGCCTTGACATTGTATATAAAATTCATCTAGAAAAGAAAAATAATTATGTGTTAATGTGTGTGTAGCACCCCGAGGACTCGGCTGCTACAGGGGTATTGCACCTCGATCCAGAGGTGTGGTATTCCACTCCCGGGTAAGGATGGAGTGTGGGACTGAGCTCGGCTAGCTGCATGCACTACACTCATCCCATTTCCGGGGGACAGAACAACGGTACTCCCACCAGATAGATGTGCAGGTACGACAGCGTCTGTCCCTGGCTGGAGTGGGAGGGGGGGGAGGAACATCCCAGTAGTGTAGGGGCAGATAGGGGAGGGACTCTGGGCATAGAGGTAGGAGCCCATTGGGTGCTAGTCACCTGGGCTCACACATAGAGGGAGTATATATGGTGGGCACCATCTAGAGACAGGGAGAGCTGAGAGAGTGAGAGGGAGAGTTCAGCCAGGAGGGCTGACAGGGAGCTGTGGCTCCGGCTGGGCCCAGCTCCAGGGCCAGGCCTGCAGTGGAGAGGAGGAGGAAGAGAGGCCCAGAGACGCAGGACAAGAGGGAACCCTGAGATCCCACAAGCTAACGGGTGAAGGGTTGGCAGATCAGGGTACCGGATCCCAAACTGGTGGAGGCTAATGATCCTCAGCCAGGAACCGGAGGTCGTGGTCAAGTTTTGGCGCGACCCTCACCACATCCACCAGGAAGGCACACCACGAATAGGGTCAGGAAAGCCAGAGAAGGTTTTACCACCAAGAGGCCCGAGGGAGCCGGACAAAGGTGGATCCCTGGTGGGAACGGCCAGTAGGAAGGGAGAGAGGGGAGCTCAGGACCACACTCTGGACTGCCTGGGAGTTGGCCGAGTCCCACACCTGGTGGACGCAGCACGGCTCGGGTGGTCACTCAAGGCCGGAGTGACCGGAACAACACCTGTGAGTAAAAACCCTGAAACTGCATCGCATGTCTCTGAGCTTCCTTGCTGCACCATCACAACCACCATCTTCCACATCTGCTGCCCTGAGGCCATACCCCTCCCGTTGGGGGTTATACCATCCTTGCTGCACCATCCTACCACCGGCCTCAGCGGTCTGCTCTGCAGTGGCGGCCTCCTAGCCGCAAATCAACGGGTGGCGTAGTCGACACTTAAACAACATCTACAAAAGACTGCCACACACTTAGTTTGACCACCCTGGGCACGGACCGGGTCACCGCCACAAGGACTACTACCCCTATCCAGATCCGGCTCCGGGTGTCCCTTGAACATGGCCCAGGGGGCGCGTCAACTTTGGCGTAGTCGGCAGGATTACGTGCCCGCAACCACCGGGTACTGCGTGCCTGAAGAAAAGTTCATATTTACCGTAAGAAGAAGTCTCCCGCCGGTTCCGGAGGGTCCCCGCCATCGGACGCCGTTTCGGGTCGTTTCCCGCCGTTTGCCCGCCATCTGCAGCCTTTTCCCGCCATCCACGGAGTTTCCCGCCATTGGGAGACGATTCCCGCCATCTGAGACGATTTCCCGCCCTGGCAGAGCGGACGCCATTGTGGGCGTGCCAGAGGGTGGCAAGAGACCACCTCCCATCGTGGGTCTGGTCCCAGAAGAGCGCCAAAAGCGGAGACCGCCCCCACCAGCAGAGACTGCAATGATAGAGATGTCCATCAGAGCGAGGGGTCTGCCCCTGAAACTGACAATCACCAAGTGGCCCCGGGACCACCCTCAGGAGGGGCGGATCAAGAACAAAAGAGAGAGGATGGGTGCAGCCTGGAGGAGTCTGGAAAGATCGCACCCAGAGATGGAGGGAGAGTCAGGCAGCACCGACCCTCTGGTCAGGAGCCTGTTGCAGGCCGCCACCCCAGAAGGCCTGGTGGAGATCCTGGCACAGCTCCCCAAAGATCGGGAGCATGCACAGACCGCGCTGGAGGGCTTGGCTCGGAAGATGGCCCGAGTGCAGCAAGAAGTGCTGACAGAGTGGAGCAGAGAAATGGCCCTGCAGGCTGGAACCCGCCAGCAAAGGACGCCACCCGGGACGAGGAGTCTGTCTGCCTCTGAGGATGGTGCAGGAGGGACGAAGGCCGGAGACGACGCCGTGGAAGGAGCTGAAGAGATGGAAGCAGGTAAAGGGGACGTTACTACCCCAAGCCTAGAAGCCGTAAGCCTGCCCCAGCTCCCCGTCGCAGAGCCCGAAATCCCACCGACCGTGCCCGTCGCTGCACCGCCACCGCTCCGAACTAGGCCTCAGGCGGCAGGAGCCGCGGCCACGCCCCCTGTGACATCACGCGCCTTAACCCTGAGCGCGGCCAAGCAGGAAATGCCACCGGCCTGGTCGCAAGGCCGAGTGCCCCCGGGCGCCGCCGTCTCCACAGTACCTTTCACCTTTAAAGTGCCACCGGCCTGGTCGCAAGGCCTGGTGAATTCGGGCGCCGCTACCACCACCGCGCCCTCGACCTCCACAGTGCTGCCCCTAGGCGAAGACCTATTTGCGCAACATACTTGCCCGGATGGGCAGCCCTTTGAGTGGCCACCGGAATACCTCAATCCCCGATTCCGGAAGGAATGGCCCCTGTGTGAGCCCCTGATCCCGGCTCCGGCACCCGCCAAGATCACCCCACTCCCGTTGGAGGAGGCGCAGTTCGCATGGGACCCCACCGGTGAAAACCTCATGGGGTTCACCCAAGAGACCCGGGCGGCCGCAGCCCAGCGTGCGGAGTGCTGCCGACAACAACTGGAGGTCTTCAACAAAGAACGGCGAGAGAGGCGGATCCGCGAGGAGCGGCTGCAGGTCCAGAGCGCGGAGCAGAAAAGCCGGACCTGGAGAAACCCCCGTGCAGCCCACGGTCCCCGCGCCACCGGGACTGTAATCAAGTTCCAACTGGAGCACGGTTGGGGCTTTATCAGGGATCACAAAACCCCCGGCGACGTCTTTGTCACCCGCAGGGATGTCGAATCTCACCTGTCGGAGGGACACCGCGGACGTGACCTTTACCTGGGTGACGAGGTCACCTTCACCCGGCATCAGTGTGCCAAAGGACCGTACGCCCTTCATGTGCACCGGCTGACGGAGGAAGAGCTGCGGTATGAGGAGGAACAAAAGGACCCGGACGGGTTTGAAGATTACCCTCAGGAGGAGATAAGGAGAGGACACCGCTGCTGAAGGGAAGTAGCATAAAGAACTGTATATAGTTACCCGTAGGGGTACTTGATATGATGCAAAGCAGAGTGTGGTCCCCGTTGGGACTAGTGTGAACTGTTTGCTGTGTGTCCCTATCCCTGAACAGGCTGAGGACTGTGAGCAGCCATCCCTCTTCCCCACAGGCTGAGGACTGTGAGCAGCCATCCCTTTTCCCCACTGGCCGAGGACTGAGAGCGGCCATACCCTGTAAATAGTTGCGCTTCCTAAAGCGCCCCCTACCGGTTTTATAGGAAGAACTGATTTTCTTCTAGTGACTGTTGCACTTTACCCGGTCATAAGTTGCACCGTGACCGGAGGAACAAGAACGTTTTATATGAAAAAGTTTATATTGCTAGAATGATATATAAGTTACCTGTCATATTATATTCTGATAATGTTTTATAATGTTTTATATGTTAGTGTGTACTTTAAAAATTTTGTATGTTTTGGTATGTTTTATTCTTTTACAGCCCGAGGACGTGCTGTGATTTACCAGGGGGGAATGTAGCACCCCGAGGACTCGGCTGCTACAGGGGTATTGCACCTCGATCCAGAGGTGTGGTATTCCACTCCCGGGTAAGGATGGAGTGTGGGACTGAGCTCGGCTAGCTGCATGCACTACACTCATCCCATTTCCGGGGGACAGAACAACGGTACTCCCACCAGATAGATGTGCAGGTACGACAGCGTCTGTCCCTGGCTGGAGTGGGAGGGGGGGAGGAACATCCCAGTAGTGTAGGGGCAGATAGGGGAGGGACTCTGGGCATAGAGGTAGGAGCCCATTGGGTGCTAGTCACCTGGGCTCACACATAGAGGGAGTATATATGGTGGGCACCATCTAGAGACAGGGAGAGCTGAGAGAGTGAGAGGGAGAGTTCAGCCAGGAGGGCTGACAGGGAGCTGTGGCTCCGGCTGGGCCCAGCTCCAGGGCCAGGCCTGCAGTGGAGAGGAGGAGGAAGAGAGGCCCAGAGACGCAGGACAAGAGGGAACCCTGAGATCCCACAAGCTAACGGGTGAAGGGTTGGCAGATCAGGGTACCGGATCCCAAACTGGTGGAGGCTAATGATCCTCAGCCAGGAACCGGAGGTCGTGGTCAAGTTTTGGCGCGACCCTCACCACATCCACCAGGAAGGCACACCACGAATAGGGTCAGGAAAGCCAGAGAAGGTTTTACCACCAAGAGGCCCGAGGGAGCCGGACAAAGGTGGATCCCTGGTGGGAACGGCCAGTAGGAAGGGAGAGAGGGGAGCTCAGGACCACGCTCTGGACTGCCTGGGAGTTGGCCGAGTCCCACACCTGGTGGACGCAGCACGGCTCGGGTGGTCACTCAAGGCCGGAGTGACCGGAACAACACCTGTGAGTAAAAACCCTGAAACTGCATCGCATGTCTCTGAGCTTCCTTGCTGCACCATCACAACCACCATCTTCCACATCTGCTGCCCTGAGGCCATACCCCTCCCGTTGGGGGTTATACCATCCTTGCTGCACCATCCTACCACCGGCCTCAGCGGTCTGCTCTGCAGCGGCGGCCTCCTAGCCGCAAATCAACGGGTGGCGTAGTCGACACTTAAACAACATCTACAAAAGACTGCCACACACTTAGTTTGACCACCCTGGGCACGGACCGGGTCACCGCCACAAGGACTACTACCCCTATCCAGATCCGGCTCCGGGTGTCCCTTGAACATGGCCCAGGGGGCGCGTCATGTGCTGTCATTGATTCCCGCTTTTTAAAGAAAGGTTACTCTGGTCACATTTTAAACAAAGTCTAAATGACTGCTGATTCTAAGACCAGGTCTGAGTACCTTACACAGACCAAAAATCATGATCAGATGACATCTAATAAACAACCATTAATTTTTTCAACAAACTATAGTACTAACTATTATCAGATTACTAATATCATTAAAAGGAATTTACACATTTTAAAATAAAGGATATTTTGGATAGTAATGGTTGAAAATTTGTTTCCAAACGGGGAATCACCATTGTCTACAGAGTAGCTCCAAGTGATCATACTAACACAGGAGAAAATTCATCTGTTACCAATTGGCTTTCCACAAAAGGATCATATAGGTGCGGACAGAAGCTATGTGGCATATGTCCTTTCATGTGCAATGCAAAGAAATTTGTATCTTCTACAGATAAGAAAGAATATTCTTTAAAATATTTTATGAATTGCAATAGCACATATATAGTATATGGTATTACTTGCGAAAAATGTGATATGCAATATGCTGGATGCACCACTAGAACTTTAAAGAGAAGTATATCGGAGCACATATATGATGCTCAGAATAGCACCACACGCAGTCTGTCTGGTGCATCACAACATTTCCTATACTGCCACAATAGAGATGTCAGCACTTTGCAGGTTAATGCAATAGAAAGAGTTTTTCCCCCAAGAGGAGGAGATAGATTATAACTTTTGAGATTCAAAGAGGCTTCATGGATTTCAAAATTGAATAGTCGTACCCGTGGAATGAATATGAAAACTGATTTGATGTATATACATTGACTTAAAATACTACTGAATATTTATTAGGGGCGGAGCAAATTCATTTCACTTTGCCACGTCATTTCCTCTGTGGTCATTATTTAAACAACATCTTTAAGAGTCAGAACTATGCCATAGTAAGATTAAGAAGAATTTATGTTCGAAACGAGTCAGTGAACATGACCCTGACCATACGCTTTTTTTTTTTAACAATCATGTTTTTTAATCTTTTTTTAAATAAAATGTTTTTTAAATAGACTTTTAACTTCTCCAGATTTCCAGTGCTGGATGCATCATTCTTCATTTTTTGCCTTTGTTCAACTTGCACCAACACAAGTCCTTTCTGGATTCATGCACTTCTGGAGAAACAAAAGTTGGTGAGCTGGATTTGTTTTTTCTTTTTTGCAATTGGCATGTGAAAGAGCCCTTAGAGAGAGGAGGCCAGCACTAACAAATGTAAAATTATATACTTTGGATAGGAGATCAAATGTTTCCATTGCAACTAAATTAGAAAACACTGGGCAAAAATGTCATTAAAAGTTCTTGAGGAACAAAAATTGGTAGCAAGCAGTGCCAGGCAGCTACTGTCAAGACAGATGAGTTCATGTGACACAGATGCAGATGATGGGAACAAAGTTTTAAGGCAAAGAACAAAATTATAATACCATCTGGAGCATGATGATTGGGAAATAATCCAATCTAATCTGGGTTGATGAGTGAGATTAGTATATTGAGCCTATTGTTAGAAAGAATTATAACATATAGTTTGACATGTGACTTCAAAAGTGAAATCAGATGGAAATTTGCTACTGCAAAGTTGGTCCCCCCTTAGCCTAAAGCCCGTTCTCACACATCCATGATTCACGTGAGTATGACATGTATGTATTGTATGAAACTTGCTTCAGGAAAAGTCACTATCAATACTTTAAAAGGAAGCCATCATAAGAAAATTGCTGATTAATTAAATCAGGTTTTTGTGCTAAATGTAGATATATTTTTTAATTTTGGAATTTTTTTTATTGTTTTTACATAGCACAATCAGTATAAAAAAACAACAAATCTTGCAATTTTCACACTGGCCACTGGGGATATTTTAGACTCTTGCTTCCTCTTGTATCAGGAAATAACACATGTACATAGCCACAATGGTGGCATTCCGACTCTATCTTTTGTAAAGTATCTGATGAGCCTGTGCAAATGTCATTGTGAAGGGAGGGGGAGCAGAGTCAGGTGTGACATCATAGTGATTGGTGAATCCTGTGCTATCACCATTGTATAGTGGTGTTACCTGTCAGTATAATCCTGCCGACAGTAAGAGTCTAAAAAAAGCCCAATAAACCAGTGCAAAATGACTAATTAAATTTTTTTAAATAAAAATAATGATGTAAAAGAATATACGAGGGTCAGTCAATAAGTAATGCCTCCTATTTTTTTTCTCCTTAAATAAGGTAGTTATGTTAAATATTCGAATTTGGCACAATTCCTCAAACCTTCTTCTCCAATCCACAGCAATTGCAACTTCCTGCACCAACAGGTAGCAGGACTGTATCCGTTTGCAAAATGGCTGACATCGATGTTCGTATTAGACAACGTTCTGTGATTGAACTCTTGCATGCAGAAGGTGAAACGCCCATTCGAATTCATGAGAGACTGAAAAATGTGTACGGTGATGCAGCAGTGGATGTCAGTACTGTTAGACGATGGGTTCGTCGCTGTAACACAGCTGAAGGGCCATCACCGTTGGCTGACAAAATGCGGAGTGGCAGGCCAGTAACCGCAGTGACTCCAAGCAACATTCAGCGAGTCGATGACATCATTCGTGGTGACCGACGGGTGACTGCAGATGAATTGTGTGGCATTATCTGCCTCAGTAAAGGCAGTGTGATGAAAATTATTGGACAACTGGGATACAGAAAAGTTTGTGCACGGTGAGTCCCAAGAATGCTTTTTACCATGCTGGAATACATGCCCTTGTTAAACGGTGGACCAAGACTGTGGAAATGGATGGAGATTATATTGAAAAGTGACAAATTAATCGTTAATGTTGTGGTTTTCAACCTATGTAGTTGCATTTGAATTTCTTGCCAATTAAAAGGAGAAAAAAAATTAGGAGGCATTACTTATTGACTGACCCTCGTATTTCCCTTTTTTAAAAAAATACATGGAACACAGAAACTTGATTAGAACAATAGGTCAATTTCTGAGGATATGCTCCCTTTAAGCATTTCTTTTAGAAATATATCCATGATAATCGCTATGTTGAAAACAGACATTAAGCACAGAGCCAATATATCTGTGCATTTCTTGGACTATTCAAAAGCCCATGTGGACAAAGGAATTTACCATATTACTGCCACTTGAGGAAAAATACATTTAGGCTACGTTCCCACAATGAGCTTTTGGTGAGTTTTTGATGTTGCAGGTTTTCTGCAACTGTTAATTATATTAGGTTACTTGGTGTTTTTTCATTGTGTTTTTGAGTGCGTCTTTTACATGTCTTTTTATCATGCTTTTGACAATGCGTTTTTTGTCTCTTGTTGATATGTTGTTATATTTTAAAAAAAACGGCTGTGTCTTTGATGCTTCCTGGTATTTGGCTTTGACAAAACTTTATTGATACAGTCATGTGCGGATTACATGCGTCTTTGATGCATTTCCGCTTTGGAAATGCATGTGTGTTTTTTACCTGGGCATTTTCCGCTTCTAATGCAAGTCTATGTGATAATCTGCACAGAAAACTCAGCGTACACGCAAGAGAAGTTTACATGTTGCGCATTTGAAACCCGCACCGCAGGTCAGTTTACGCTGAGTTAAAAAAGCACAGTGGGCATGAGATTTCAATAAATCCCATCCACTTTGCTGGAACTTTAACCACTTTACAGCCTGGGATGTATTAGTATGCACCGGGCTGTAACCCCTGGTTCAGTGAGGGCTCCGGCGCTGAGCCTGCACTGAACCGGGCACATGTCAGCTGATTGTTACAGCTGACATGTGCCCGCAACAGCCGCTGGCGGAAGCGCGTCACTTACCCCGCCGGAAGCGAGTCACTTACCCCGCCCATCGGTGACCCCGTCACGTGATCGTGGGTCACCGATGGGTGGTCATGACAACCCTGGGTCTGCAGCAGACTCCAGTGGTTGTCATGAGCTGATCGCTATGAGCGCCACCTAGTGGTCGGCGCTCATAGCACAGGAGCATTTCTGCTGCATACAGGGGATCTACTCATCCCCTGTATGTAGAAGCTGCTTCTAGTCTCCTATGGAGACTATAGAAGCAAGCAAAAAGTGAAAAAAAAATGGTTTAAAAATATAAAAAAAATTAAAAAAATATAAAAGTTTAAATCACCCCCCTTTCGCCCCATTCAAAATAAAATAATAATTAAAAAAAAACCACATACACATATTTGGTATCGCCGCGTTCAGAATCGCCTGTTCTATCAATATAAAAAAGAATTAATCCGATCGGCAAACGGCGTAACGATAAAAAAATTCTAAACGCCAGAATTACGTTTTTTGGTTGCCGCAAAACAAAATTGCAATAAAATGCAATAACGGGCGATCAACACATTGAATCTACCCAAAAATGGTATCAATAAAAACTTCAGCTCGGCGTGCAAAAAATAAGCCCTCACCCGGCCCCAGATCATGAAAAATGGAGACGCTACGGAAAATGGGACCATTTTTTTTAGCAAACTTTGGAATTTTTTTTCACCACTTAAATAAAAAAGAACCTATACATATTTGGTGTCTACGAACTCGTAATGACCTGGAGAATAATAATGGCAGGTCAGTTTTAGCATTCAGTGAACGTGGTAAAAAAAATAAAAAAAAACATCTGTGGCATTGCACTTTTTTTGCAATTTCACCGCACTTGGAATTCTTTTCCCGTTTTCCCGTACACGATATGGGAAAAAATGAGCCCTAACACGACCATATTGACCAAAAAATAAAAACGCTATGGCTCTGGGAACAAGGGGACCAAAAACGAAAATGCAAAAACGGAAAATCCCAGGGTTGCGAAAGGGTTAAGATGTTGTGTTTTTGATGCAGCGAAAATACACGGCGTCAAAAACTCACCAAAAACTCATTGTGGGCACACAGCCTTCGATATTTCTTGCGCTTCAGATTCAAAGGAGGGGAGGGAGTTTTCCAAGAAGGAAAATATTTTGTTAACTGTAGATTCATGAATATATGAATGAGTGTGCAAATTGTACAATGAAGAATAGTAATTGGAAATTGATTAGCTCTGTGTTGTGGATTGATGATTTTATGACCATTGGACAAATATAGAAAGGCAATTCAATTTTTAAAGCACGTTTTCTTCATTTGTTTGGCTAATAATTCAAGTAAGCCATGTTAAAATGTTGTTAGTATTTATGAGCTAAAAGTAATTATAGCTATACCCTAAGGTTGTGCAGTTCAGTGGTAAAGTTGATGGACGGAGTCTGTTTACTTTAGATTTGTAGCTTCTGGACATTTCATAATAGCGGATCTAAGGTTTATTCTAGTGCCATTTGCAAGAATAGGATAGATGCAGGGACGGACATATCATTGGTGCAACTTGTGCGGTCCCACATGGGCCCAAGAGGTAAGGCGGCCCACTTCTGCCTCCAAAGGAGGTGCAATTTTGCATTTTTAGGAGCTCTTGTACTGCAAAGGGCCCATATATTGTTCTTGCACAGGGGTCCTTTTCTGTTTGTGTCCGCCAGTGGAAAGATGTGCATTTGTTATGGCAGGCTTCTGTTGAGTTATTATTACAGAACAATTTACTAAAGTTAAAGAGTAAGTATCTGTAGAGGTGACATCACTAGCAAAAAAACAACTTCCAATATAGAAGCGAGCTGCACTGGTATAACTATTTAAGTCCTTTATTTCTTTTTTTAGGCTCTGCAGCATGACTATGAAAGTAAACCTCCCACTTATACCTTATGCGAATTCTATACAATAAATGGATAAGTTAAAGAGACAAAGTTGGAATAAGATGCTGGGAAAGGAAGTTGTTTCTGCGCTCTCTGGAGTCACGACAAACCATTAGTATGGATAAAAATGTAGGTTTATTGTCTATAGGAAGCTGCCGCATTTGGAGTCCAGGCTTTATAGGTGTTGTGCCCCACACAACCCTACTAGGTGAGCAGTTTTTAATACTTTTATGTAACATTTATTAATTGGATAAGACCCTATTGCGCTCTTGCATTTTTCCAATGTTGGAATAAGATAAGACTCATAATTCAGTCATCATTTGCTGTCAAATCTTTGGAGGTGCTAAAAATATACTCATTTACACGTTGTGGGGAAGTTGAGGCGTGTCAAATAAATTCATTTATAGCAATGGTAACGGGGAATGGCCAACCATGTAATAGTTGTGATCTCAACCTTTTAAACACTTTGTAGCCCTATTTTATCTAAAATATTATATCAGCCCTGGTATGACCTGGTAGTTAGTAATGTGAAAAAAACTGTGTAGTCCGCCTCAGAGCCATGGATGTACTACCAAGCCTTAAATTCCAACTAAATTCTGAGTATGAGGTGAAAGAAGAGCAGGCAGGTAACATAGTTTTTAAGGTTAAAGGAAGACTAAGTCCATCTAGTTCAACCCATAGCCTAACATGTTGATCCAGAGGAAGGCAAAAAAAAAATATGTGGCAAACACTAAGCTCCACATTGGGGAAAAAAATTCCTTCCATACGGCAATCAGACTAGTTCCCTGAATCAACGCCCTATCAAGGAATCTAGTATTTATAACCTGTAATATTATACTTTTCAAGAAAGGCATCCAGGCCCTTCCTAAATTTTAATAGTGAATCACTCATTACAATATCATGCGGCAGAGAGCTCCATAGTCTCACTGCTCTTACAGTAAAGAATCTGGGTCTGTGATTATGATTAAACCTTCTTTCCTCCAGACGTAGAAGATGCCCCCTTGTCCCCATCTCAGGCCTAAAGTAAAAAGATCAGTAGAAAGGTCTTTGTACTGTCCCCTCATATATTTGTACATAGTAATAAGATCACCCCTAAGCCTTCGTTTTTCCAAACTAAATAACCCCAAGTGTAATAACCTGTCTGGGTATTGCAGACCCCACTGTCCTCTAATAACCTTGGTCGCTCTTCTCTGCACCCGCTCTAGTTCAGCTATGTCTTTCTTATACAGAACTGTACATAGTATTCTAAGTGTGGTCGAACTAGTGACTTGTATAGAGGTAAAATTATGTTGTTTAAGGTGTGGCTGAAATTGTAGAAATGCAGAATATCAAGTGTAGAAATCACCTTTTTATTAGGAAAGTACATATGCTGATTGTAAATAAAAAAAAATCTTTCATGAGATATGGAAACAATTTTTGGATCGATCTTCAAGATTAGCGACTTTTTCTGACAGCAAATGCACCACGGCCTATTCTGAAAACAAACAAAAAAAAAGAATTGAAAAAAGTGAATAAAAAAATGTCATTCCAAACAAATTCCAATGTATCTTGGATTAGCAAATAAGACAGAAACCTGTCCTAGAATGTTAATACTGCACATGCTTTCTGACATTTGCCTTAAGAGGCTCTGCTGCTGCGACCTGGACATAGCTTGGTAGCACGTTTTTTAGGCTATCTCCAGGTCATAGAAGTGACTCAGCATTCAGAAAGATAGCAGTATGAACAGCTTTGTCTTAGTCTCGGAACCCCTGGTATTCCCAATATTAGATCAGAATATCCACTGGGAGTTTCCTACAATTGAAACATAAAAAAACTACAAATTTGGTACCGCTGTAATATTACTGAAATTAAGAATCATATTGCAAAGTTTTTTTCTACTGCACAATGAAAGCAGTAAAAACTAAATCCAAAACACTATGGTAGAATTATGTTTTTCACGATCTTACCAAACCTGAATTTTTTTTCCCTGTATTTTTTAGCACACTATAAGATAAAATTAATGGTATCATTCAAGATTACAGTGCATTACCCCCACAAAAAAACACCTTCATATGACTAAGTCAACAGATCAATAAAAAGTCATGGCTAACGGAAGAAAAGAGAAAAAAAATATCAAAGATGCAAAAGTTGAAAAAAAAAGTCCAGTCATGAAAGAGTTAAGCCTATTCTGTGCAGACAGGATTAATTTAAGCCAACTTTGATAGGAAGAGTTACATTTTTGCCATGAAAAAAATTGGCACCTGTCAGAACAGGCAGAAACTTCTCTGTTTTGTCCTGATGGAATCTAGTCCTGTTCTTGGAATTGAATATACAACTCCCACAAGGATCCATATTTATGCCTATTTTAAAGCTGCTTAAGTCCAATAAGTCCAATACGTATACAGCAATAATTTATACAGAAACTTGAAGAAAGATAATATAATATATACAGTACAGACCAAAAGTTTGGACACACCTTCTCATTAAAGAAATTTCTGTATTTTCATGACTATGAAAATTGTACATTCACACTGAATTAACACATGTGGAATTATATACTTAACAAAAAAGTGTGAAACAACTGAAAATATGTCTTATATTCTAGGTTCTTCAAAGTAGCCACCTTTTGCTTTGATGACTGCTTTGCACACTCTTGGCATTCTCTTGATGAGCTTCAAGAGGTAGTCACCGGAAATGGTTTTCACTTCACAGGTGTGCCCTGTCAGGTTTAATAAGTGGGATTTCTTGCCTTATAAATGGGGTTGGGACCATCAGTTGTGTTGTGCAGAAGTCTGGTGGATACACAGCTGATAGTCCTACTGATTAGACTGTTAGAATTTGTATTATGGCAAGAAAAAAGCAGCTAAGTAAAGAAAAATGAGTGGCCATCATTACTTTAAGAAATGAAGGTCAGTCAGTCTGAAAAATTGGGCAAACTTTGAATGTGTTCCCAAGTGCAGTTGCAAAAACCATCAAGCGCTACAAAGAAACTGTCTCACATGAGGACCGCCCCAGGAGAGGAAGACCAAGAGTCACCTCTGCTTCTGAGGATAAGTTTATCCGAGTCACCAGCCTCAGAAATCGCAGGTTAACAGCAGCTCAGATTAGAGACCAGGTCAATGCCACACAGATTTCTAGCAGCAGACACATCTCTACAACAACTGTTAAGAGGAGACTTTGTGCAGCAGGCCTTCATGGTAAAATAGCTGCTAGGAAACCACTGCTAAGGACAGGCAACAAGCAGAAGAGACTTGTTTGGGCTAAAGAACACAAGGAATAGACATTAGACCAGTGGAAATCTGTGCTTTGGTCTGATGAGTCCAAATTTGAGATCTTTGGTTCCACACAACGTGTCTTTGTGCGACGCAGAAAAGGTGAACGGATGGACTCTACATGCCTGGTTCCCACCGTGAAGCATGGAGGAGGAGGTGTGATGGTGTGGGGGGCGCTTTGCTGGTGACACTGTTGGGGATTTATTCAAAATTGAAGGCATACTGAACCAGCATGGCTACCAAAGCATCTTGTAGCGGCATGCTATTCCATCCGGTTTGCGTTTAGTTGGACCATCATTTATTTTTCAACAGGACAATGACCCCATACACACCTCCAGGCTGTGTAAGGGCTATTTGACCAAGAAGGAGAGTGATGGGGTGCTACGCCAAATGACCTGGCCTCCACAGTCACAAGACCTGAACCCAATCGAGATGGTTTGGGGTGAGCTGGACCGCAGAGTGAAGGCAAAAGGGCCAACAAGTGCTAAGCATTTCTGGGAACTCCTTCAAGATTGTTGGAAGACCGTTTCCGGTGACTACCTCTTGAAGCTCATCAAGAGAATGCCAAGAATGTGCAAAGCAGTCATCAAAGCAAAAGGTGGCTACTTTGAAGAACCTAGAATATAAGACATATTTTCAGTTGTTTCACACTTTTTTGTTAAGTATACAATTCCACATGTGTTAATTAATAGTTTTGATGCCCTCAGTGTGAATGTACAATTTTCATAGTCATGAAAATACAGAAAAATCTTTAAATGAGAAGGTGTGTCCAAACTTTTGGTCTGTACTGTATGTAAATCGTTTTTACACATCTCTGACTGCCCTCACTTTGTGTCTCTGAGCGTTGCATTTCTGACACCTGCTTTACATTTCTTACAAAGCACCCATGTATTTTTCAATGCTGTGCAGAAATTGCTATGCATTCATGTTTTGTTTTTCATTTATGCTTTGTATAGTAAATATTCAGCAGCCGTATGTAAAATGATATGGCATTACAGCTAGTTCAATAGAAAATAGAGCTTTGCACAAAAGAGCCTAAAAAGGATAACTTTTCCTAGATTGCAAAAAGCAAAGGTCTTCAGAACAAACCATTAAAAACATTGGCCCATTCACGACACATCGTTGTAAAAGCATTTTCCTTTTAATATGATCGCCCTATAACTGGGATTCATTTAAGCAGCATCTTGTGATAGCTTCGCAACTAATATCCATTTATTATGCCTTTACTTTTTACATTCCTGTATTAGTAGAAAGAAAGCTGGACCCATAACACCTATTACGAAAACATGATTTATAGTCCCATCTATTCTGATTATCTTAACTCCAGAATTGACTTACATCTATTCTAGTAGTTACCCCTACTAGAAAACAGCCTGAAGACTCTGACATTACTACTCTGTGAATAAGACAAGAAACCTGTAACATTAGTCTTTTGGGGGTTTTACTTGACTAAATAGAGGTCACTGAAAATGATTTTCAAACTTTGAATTTTCATGCCCTTATATCAGAGAGATATGTCACATAAAATAGTTAATACATAATATTTCCCACATTTCTACTTTACATAAGCACAATTTTGGAACCTACATTTTTTTTGCTCGGAAGTTATAAAGGTTAAAACTTGACCAGCGATTTCTAATTTTTCCAACACAATTTACAAAACCATTTTTTTAGGGACTACATCACATTTGAAGTGACTTTGAGGGGCCTTTATCACAGAAAATACCCAAAAGTGACACCATTCTAAAAACTGCATCCCTCAGGGTGCTGAAAACCACATTCAAGAAGTTTATTAATCCTTCAGGTGCTTCCTAGGAATTTTTGGAACGTGGAAGAAAATAATGAACATTTAGCTTTTTTTCATAAAAATGTCACTTTAGACCCCAATTTTTTTATTTTCACAAGGGTTACAGGAAAATTGCACCCCAAAATTTGTTGTGCAATTTCTCCTGCACACGTCGATACCCCATTTGTGGGGGAAAACCACTGTTGGGCGCATAGCATGGCTCGGAAGGGAAGGAGCGCCATTTGACTTTTTGAATGTAAAATTTGCTTGAATAATTAGTGGATGCCATGTCGCGTTTGAAGAGCCGCTGATGTGCCTAAACAGTGGAAACCCTCCACAAGTGACACCATTTTGGAAACTAGACCCCTCAGGGAACTTATCTAGATGTGTGGTGAGCACCTTGAACCCCCAGGTGCTTCACAGAAGTTTATAACATTGAGCCGTAAAAATAACATTTTCATATTTTTTCCCACAAAAATGTTTTTCAGCCCCAAATTTTGCATTTTCATGAGAGTAACAGGAGAAATTGCACCATACAATTTGTTTTGCAATTTCTGCTGAGTAAGCCAATACCCAATATGTGGGGGAAAACCACTGTTTGGGCGCACGGCAAGGCTCGGAAGGGAAGGAGTGACATTTGACTTTTTGAATGTAAAATTTGCTTGAATAATTAGCGGATGCCATGTCACGCTTGAAGAGCCCCTGATGTGCCTAAACAGTGGAAACCCCCACAAGTGATACCATTTTGGAAACAAGACCCCTCAGGGAACTTATTTAGATGTGTTGTGAGCACCTTAAACCCCCAGGTGCTTCACAGAAGTTTATAATGTAGAACTGTGAAAATAACAAAGTCCCATTTTTCCCACAAAAATGTTTTTTAGCCTCAATTTTTTTATTTTCAAAGGGATAACAGGAGAAAATGGACCCCAAAATTAGTTGTGCAATTTCTCCTGAGCATGCAGATACCCATTATGTGGGGAAAACTATTGTTTGGGTGCACGGCAGGGCTCAGAAAGGAAGGAGTGACATTTTGGAATGTTGGCGGGTGTCATCGTGTTTGGAGAGTCCCTGATATGCCTTAACAGTGGAAAACCCACACAATTGACCCCATTTTGGAAATTAGACCCCTCAAGGAATTTACTAAGATGTGTGGTAAGCACCTTGAACCCCCAGGTGCTTCACAGAAATTTACAAAGTGGATCCGTGAAAATGAAAAAAATATCTTTCTCCCACAAAAATGTTGTTTTAGCCCCAAATTTTTTCATTTTCACAAGGATAGCAGGTGAAAATGGACCCCAAAATTTGTTGTGAAATTTTTCCTATCTGTCACAGTCTCCATACTTTCCTTGTCTGCTATGTTACTATTGTGTGGAGGCTGTCAGTCTGTTTTGGTTTTGCTGGGTCGGTTCTGCAATCATATGTGTTCACTTCCCTTGATTAGTCTTCTACTTAAGCATGGTAGCTCCTTCACCCAGTGTCAATTGTACACTTGTTGTTGCCAGTGTAGGACTGATCTCTCCGTGCTCTGTGCCTCACCCAGCCTGACTATTTTCCCTTACCTGGATTTTGACCATTTGCCTATTATCTGACTATTCTTTTGTCTGCTCCCTGTGTACTGCCTTGCCTTTCTGGTTTTCCTGACCCCAGCTTGTGTAGTGGCTTACGTCTTTGACTTCTCCTTGCTGTACTGTGCCATTTTCCTGGACTTGACTTTGGATCGTTTGACCTCCCTCTATTTATCCAGTAAGTAGTACTTACATAATATTTCTTTCAGTAATATTAGTCTCTTCTCTCTTCTGAGACTGTTATTTCTGTAGTGACTCGCGTCACACTATCTATGCCGATACCCCATATGTGGTCGAAAACTGCTTTTGATGCACAGTTCAAAACTCAGAAGGGAAGTAGCACCATATTGGAGTTCAGATTTTGCTGGACTAGTTTGAGAGTGCCATGTCACATTTGCAGAGCTCCTGTGGTATGAGAACAGCAGACTGCCCATAAGAGACCCCATTTTACAAGCTACACCTGTCAATGAATTAATCTAGGGGTGCAGTGAGAACACCACAGGTGGATCACAGAATTTTATACCATTGGGCAGTGAAGAAAAAAATAATTACATTTTTACCACAAAAATTTTGATTTAGCCCAGATTTTACCTTTCACACTGTTAAATGGGTAGAAATGGCACCAAAATTTGTCCCACAATTTCTGATGACTGTAGAAATACCCCATATGTGGCTGTACAGTACTGCTTAGCCATAAGATGAGGCTTGGGAGGGACGGAGCTATTTGCCTCCTGGAGCGCAATTTTTCTAGGATAGCATGCAGACTCCATATACAGAGCCCCTAAGTGCTAGAATAGCAGAATCCTCCCCCAAGTGACCCCATTTTGGAAATTATACCCCTTTGGGAATTTATCTACAGATGTAGTAGTGATTTTGACTCCATGGGTCTTTTCCAGAAACAAGCAGCAGCAGATGTTGCTGAGTAAAAATTGCAAACTGCCGTTGTAGTGATCAGTAAGTTGTAGTGACCAGTACGTTGTGCCCAGCTCATGCTTCTGGAGGCACACACCTGTAAATTAGGTGGGTTCTTATCGCTGCAGAAATGCCAAACATGTGGACGCTAACTGTGGTTTAGGCACACACTGGAGCTCAGAAGGGAGGGGGCATTTGGATTTGGGAGTGCAGAATTTGCTCAATTTCTTTTTTTGGGAGGGGGGGGGCGATGAGCCATGGTACTTTTCCAGAGCTTTTGTGCTACCAGTAATGTGGAAGCCCCAATGTTTCCGATAACAGATGACGGACCTGAGTGGGGACATGCTTTTTTGTGGACTGAGTTGAAGCTTTTGTTGGGAACATTTTACACAACATTTTTGATCACATTTATCCTGCGCTTTACGCCGAGCACTTATATTGGGGTTTCCATGTAAATCTCTGAGTGAGATGACTCAGATGAACCCCCGAGGTATCCATTTACTATAATGAGGCAGCAGAGTTACTCTGCTGGATTCCGTCTGGCCTCTGTTCAGCATTGTCCTTTTCAGAAGAGCACAAAACTGTGGGCGACGGCACTTTTATGCATGCCTAATAAAAAAGACAGATGACGACAGATCATAGGCCAGATGGTGTCTACAGTGCCTCCATCTGCCTCATTACAGGGAATCTTCATTTATTTTAATTTTTTACAGTATTTACTGAAGGTGTTAATTAGTGGGACAGTTTTATAGGTCAGATAGTTCCGGACGTAGCGATACCAAATATGTGTACTTTTTTTTTTTCTTCATAAAAATATTTATTTATGGATACAATATATTTTTAGATTATTATTTTGTGATTTTTTTAAAAATATTTTTACAATTTTTTTTTTCACTTGGATGGATGTCATCATGAGGACTGCGGGCCACCATGGCAACGATCGAGATCCCACGATGACGTTGCGGGGTCTCCGATCCAAAGGCAGAAGGAAGAAAGCAATTGCAGCATTTAGCGGGTTAAAGTGCCTGGAGAGGTGCTTGCACTGCTCCTGGCACTGAGTGCCGGGTGTCAGCTGTCAGAATCAGCTGACACTCGGCGGCGATCGCACGCGCACAGCCTCTATGCACGCAAAATCGCCGAGACGTAGCCATACGTCCCTGGTAAATAATTACCAGGCCACTGGGACGTATGGATACATCTTATGTCAGAAAGGGGTTAAAGAGAAGTGTGTATCTTGTTCTTTAACCCTTCAATGATGTAGCTAGTTTTGACGTTTGGGACCAGGCCCCACTTTTCAATTCTGATGTGTGTCACTTTATGCAGTAATAACTCTAGGATGCTACTACGTATCCAAGTGATTCAGAGATTGTTTTTTGCAACATATACTTTGTGTTAGTGGTAAATTTAGATTGATGTGATTTGCGTTTATTCATGGAAATATCTAAAATTTGAGGAAAATGTAGAAAAATTAACAATTTTCAAACTTTTAATTCTTATACCCATTAATCAAATCATACCACACAAAACAATTAGTAAATAACATTTACCGGATTTGAATTTTTCAAACATAATATTATTCGGATATTTCAAGGCTTAAAAGTTTAGTTCAAATTTTCATTTTTCAAGGAAATTTACAAAACCTATTTTGCAGCGACCTAATCAGTTTTGAAGTGAATTTGATGAGCTTATACTGTATAGTAGAAAAAACGTGTAATACCATGTTAAGAACTGGGACCCTCAGAGTGTTCAAAACTGCGGTCAGGAAGTTTGTTAAAACTTCTTGTATTTGCCAGCAAGTGACCTGTCAATCACTTAGAATGGTGCTGGGAAAAGCAGGCGGAGACTAGTCAGGTCTCTGGCTATGATAACTGGCTAGATATTTATAGTATATGCTCTCTGAAGTATACCTGACTATAATAGCACAGACAGATTCTGATTCATGTTGCACACGGTCCCTTTATTCCTTTCTGAACATTCAGCAAACTATGCGCAGCCAAATGTCCAAGTTTATTCTAATTGTAAACTCTATCTTCATCCACTTAGCTTGATTGACAAGTTATTTCCAAGGTCCTCTTCACTGCACCTAATGCTGAAATATTGCATATGCCCTGTAGAAATTACAGTCTAAATAGCACTACAGTAAAAAAACAGCCTGTCTTCCAGTGTAATAACAGTTTCTAAGGGTGCTTTCACACTGCGTTCTGGGACCCGTTTTGTTGGTCCCATTGGGGCTTACGGCCGAACCCCCCACAAAATGGGATTTGGGCGTATGCCCTGACGGGGTCATAGACTATAATGGTGTAGGCAGGGCGAATGTGCGCTCTGTCTTGCATAATTTTCGGGTGTGTACACCTACTGGAGACGGACACCCAAATGCAGTCTTCTATGTCTGAGTGTCCATCTCCAGTAGGCGTATATGCCCAAAAATGATGCACGTCAGAGCATACGTTCACTCTGCCGGCACCATTATAGTCTATGGCCCCGTCATCGAATATGCCTGATTCCTGTTTTGCAGGGGGTTTGGACATAAGCCCCGACAAGACCAACGAAATGGGTGCCAGAACGCAGTGTGAAAGCACCCTAACACAATGTGCTGCAAAAACCAGGATAACTAAGTCTAGCTAAGCATATGTGTACATTATATCTATGTTAGAACATAGTAAATTAGCTCGGACTTCAAGAAGAACTTGGTTGTCAATTACAATGCTGGGGATGGAAAGAAGGCGAGGAAATTGAATATTGAAGGATTTACATACTATAGGAATAAATGTTTTTCAAAACATGGTGGGAATCCAGAAACATTCCAAAAAGAACTGTGATTTGTGTTGGTTATCTGGCCTTAGGGTTCAAGTCTGCAGTCACTCTATGCACAGCACACTGCGAGGATTCTCAGATGCTGGAAGCTGACGAGCAGTCAGCCATTAGACCGCAAGGATGAGATTTGCATACTTCCGGCTACATTCCAACTAGACTTGTATTGAGCAAGTCACACGCTCGCTTAACCCTGGCACTGGAAAATCCTCACAGTGCGTGCACATAGAGTGGCTGCAGACTTGTGCCCTAAGGTTGGACAACCCCTTAATTATTTATTTATTATACATTGCTTATATAGCGCTACCATATTCCACAGAGCTTTACATACATTATTATTATTATTGCTGTCCCCATTGGGGCTCACAATCTAGATTCCCTATCAGTATGTCTTTGGAGTGTGGGAGGAAACCAGAGAACCTGGAGGAAACCCACACAAACACAGGAGAACATACAAACTCCTTGCACATGTTGTCTTTGGTGGGATTTGAACCCAGGACCCCAGTGCTGCAAAGCCGCAGTGCTAACCACTGAGCCATCGTGCTGCCATTTAATGAATGAATTTGCTGCTGTTTGTAGTGATGGGTATGGTTGTTCTAGTGACAGATCCACTTACTACTACATTTACTGAAAATTCTTCTGCACAGAAATTTGTACAGATCCGTAATTACCCAGAGATCCAAACTGTTCCTGTTTCTTTGTTTCTTGCTATTTCTCTAATACAATGTGCCACTGATAAAAGTTATTTAAAATATTACCAACTACAGCCAGGGTTATTACTAGTGGAATAAAATGATACAGGTAGCATAGATAAGTCTGTATGAAGAACTATAAGCACATTATTTTCTGAATACTGTATGAGGCTTATGCTTCCTCCAGCACCATCAATATCTCCCATGTAATCACTCTCTGCTTGCGCATTTTCATCTTCCCTATAGCATTTGCCTATCAGATTAATGTACACTATCAATATCGCATGCAGCTTCATGCAAGCTAATTCAATTCCTCGTTTCCAGCAGTTTTATCACTGCCTATCACAGCACATCCTTGACTCTTTCAATGTTTTACATTATCATACTATTTCAACATTCTTCGCTGCTTCTGCTTATTATTCATCCGCTTTATGGAGCTACATTTTGATTTTATAGTTACATAGTTAGAACGTTTAAAACAGACCAAGGTTTCAAGTTCAAATGTTTTCAAGAATGAAATCATTTTTATATACAAAACCTACTTGATCTAGTTCACCATCAAGTGGAAAAATGTCTTAATTGATCCCTAATGACAATCGAACAGATTCCTGGATCGCTATTCTAGTATCCTTTTATATTGTGCTTTACAAGGAAGATGTCTAACCCTTTATTAAACCTATCCACACTTGCAGTCATTACCAAATCTTTTGGGAGAATGTTCCATAACTTTACAGTTCGGGAAGTGAGATAATGCTTTAGAATTTAGTGATGAAATTGCACTTTCTCTAACCATAAGCAGTGACTTTGTATTCTCAGCTGAGTCTGAGAAAAATCATTGTTTTTGCTGGGACCATTTACAAATTTACAAACATGTAAAGATACTATATCCTGACTTAGGCTTTTCTTCTCTAAGGTAAGTTAATTTGGCTCTAAATAACCTATTTTATCATGCCTAAAACTGCACTTCAAACTAAAAAAGTTTCTTAAAGGAGTAAAGTATATTCTCCTGAAATAAAGCCATCCCTTTTGCAAGGCAATAATTAGCTTCTGATGGAGCACTGCATGCTAAAATTTACTATATTAACCTATTCCCGACATTACTATTTTCCATTTTTGTGTTTTTATTTTTTACTCGTCTTCTTCAAAGAGCCACAACTTGTTTATTTTTCCGTCAACATATGAGGGCTAATTACATGCGAGACGAGTTGTACTTTTGACTGACACTATGTGTTTTATCATGTGATGTACTGCACAGCAAGAAAAAATTCCAAGTGCAATGAAATTGTGAAAAAATATGCAATTCCAAAATTGTTTATTTTTATTTACCATGTTCATTATGTGGTAAAAATGACTCGACAATATGATTCTCTAGGTCAGCACAATTACGGAGCTACCGGAAAAATGTAACTATGGTGTTTCGATTTTATTTCGGAATCAGCCATTTACCTATAAGGGGTACTTCATTTTATATTTTGATAGATCAGACTTTTGTTGATGTAACAATATCATGTTTGTGTAAATCACAGTCTCTTATGACACTAGCCTAAAGCTGGCCTTCACAAGAGAAATGTCATGACAGGCATGGAGGTCTACAGCAGACCCCTGGACGTCATGTCAACCCATTGGCACCCCGTGATTGCATCACGGGGGTATTGATGGACACATAGAATGATGCACCCCCAGCCATCAGGCGCCGTGACAGATGTGGTTCAGTTCCTGAGCCCGCATCAAAGTTAGGGAGCTCGCATCACATAGAGTTAAAGGGGTTATCCGGGACTTTTTTTGCGTATGGGGCTAAGAACTAACAGGCAGGTTCTGCCCAGTGGCGATTTCTACCGGCTCAGAGCAGTCTCAGATAGTTTCTGCCGGGGTTTCCCCAGCTTCTGCTGACGTCATGTTGACAGAGCAATGTCTTCTCTTCTGCTCACGGGGCATCTCTGCAGATGACATCCTGATTGATAGCTGGCTCCCTGCTGCCTAACTGCGAAGATCCCACTGTCAACATCATGATGTCAGCAGTAATGCTCCATAAACACAGCAGACTGGAAGCAGAAGGGCTGCTCTGTTAAGGAGAGGTGAAGTGAAGCACGGGAATCATCTGCCGAGCTGGCAGAGATCATCCCCGTGCAGAAAAGGCAGACAGTTAGCATGTACCTGCCTGTTAGTTCTTATCCCCATACATAAGGGTGTTTTATGGGACTTTTATTAATTTTAACAATAACACCCAAATCCTTCTATATTGTAGACATACCATATAGTAATGTTCAACTTCATGTATAAATAGTATAGGTTTATTTTTTCTATCTTTGAAGTTCTTCGGACATTTTGCTGCCCAATTGGTCAATTTACTCAAGCCATGTACAATGAATTTGTGTCTCAATGATAAACAGGCTAATAGTAATTTTCGCAGTATAGACTCCTGGGAGATGCCACTCATAACATTAGTCTGTTTGTATATTACCAGTTTATGAATACTCTTTGAATTCTTTCTTTTGAACTTAATCCAAAAATTATCTGAGCTGATTGGCCCTAAAGGGGTTGTCCGGTCAAAGGTGATAAGTCAGCAGTCACTCTGTGTGACTGCAGACTTAAGAATCCCCCCAGCGCAAGCACTGTGCGCTGCGAGTATTTCGCCGGTTTCAGACCCGGTAACGGAGGGTATGTATAAGTTATACATACCCCTGGCCATTCAGCGCCGCCTCGCTCCATACACTTGTATTCTATATATAATGCATACATAGCCTCCATTCCAGGGTCTCATACCAGCGAATCCCTGCAGCGCACAGTGCGTACACTGGGGGGATTCATAAGTCCGCAGTCACACAGAGTGACTGCTGACTTATCACTTTTGACCGAACAACCCATTTAAAGGTGTGTTCTTAACTTGTGCATTTATGGCATATCCTGTGAATATATGATATGGAGAGGGATCCACGCCACCCCAAATAGGGGTGTCACAAGGAATAGTCTGTAATTGAAAAGAGAAACCATAGGCACAAGGAAAGTCTTGCTGATAATAATAAATTTAACCACTTTAACACCCAAGGTGGTTTGCACGTTAATGACCAGGCCAATTTTTACAATTCTGACCACTGTCACTTTATGAGTAATTACTCTGGAATGCTTCAACGGATCCCCCTGATTCTGAGACTGTTTTTTCATGATATATTGTACTTAATGACTGTGGTAAAATTTCTTTGATATCACATGCGTTTATTTGTGAAAAGAATTGAAATTTTGCAAAAATTTTGAAATGTTCAAAATTTTAATTTTTATGCCCTTAAATCTGAGAGATATGTCACACAAAATAGTTAATAAATAACATAATAACATTTCCCACATGTCTACTTTACATCAGCACAATTTTGGAACCAATTTTTTTTTTTATTAGGGAGCTATAAGGGTTAAAAGTTGACAAGCAATTTTTCATTTTTCCAACAAAATTTACAAAACCATTTTTAAGGACCACATCACATTTTAAGTCACTTTGAGGGGTCTTTATGACAGAAAATACCCAAAAGTGACACAATTCTAAAAACTGCACCCCTCAAGGTGCTCAAAACCACATTCAAGAACTTTATTAACCCTTCAGGTGCTTCACAGGAAATTTTGGAATGTGGAAGAAAAAAATTAACATTTAACTTTTTTCACAAAAATGTTACTTTAGACTCAATTTTTTTTTATTTTCGCAGGGGTAACAGGAAAAAATGGACCCCAAAATTTGTTGTGCAATTTCCCCTGAGCACGCAGATACCCCATATGTGGGGAAAAAATACTGTTTGGGCGCATGCCAGGGTTCAGAAGGGAATGAGCGCCAATTGACTTTTTGAATGTAAAATTTGCTTGAATAATTAGCGGAACCATGTTGCGTTTGGGGAGCCCCTGATGTGCCTAAACAATGGAAACCCCCCACAAGTGACACCATTTTGGAAACTATACCTCTCAGGGAACTTATCTAGATGTGTGGTGAGCACCTTGAACCCCCAGGTGCTTCACAGAAGTTTATAACATTGAGCCGTAAAACTAAAATTGGGACATTTTTCCCACAAAAATGTTTTTCAGCCCCCAATTTTGCATTTTCATAAGGGTAACAGGAGAAATTGCACCATGCAGTTTGTTGTGCAATTTCTCCTGAGTAAGCAGATACCCCATATGTGGGGGAAAACCACTGTTTGTGCGCACGGCAGGGTTCGGAAGGGAAGGAACGACATTTGACTTTTTGATTGTAAAATTTGCTTGAATAATTAGCGGACAATATGTTGCGTTTGGAGAGCCTCTGATGTGCCTAAACAGTGGAAACCCCCCACAAGTGACACCATTTTGGAAACTAGACCCCTCAGGGAACTTATCTAGATGTGTGGTGAGCACTTTGAACCCCCAAGTGCTTCACAGAAATTTAGAACACTGAGCCGTAAAAATAAAATTTTCACATTTTTGGAACAAAAATTTTCTACAATTTTGCATTTTCATAAGGGTAACAGGAGAAATTGCACCAAGCAACTTGTTGTGCAATTTCTCCTGAGTACGTCAATACCCCATATGTGGGGAAAATACAGTATTTGGGCGCACGGCAGAGTTCAGAAGAGAAGGAGCACTGTGTGACTTTTTGAACACAAAATTGGCTGGAATCGAGAGCGGACGCCATATCGTGTTTGGAGAGTCCCTGATGTGCCTAAATAGTGGGACCCCATTTTGGAAACTACACCCCTCAAGGATTTTATCAAGGGGTATAGTGAATATTTTGAACCCAGAGGTACGAAAGAATTTGATAACATTAGGTCATCATATTGAATAAGTTGTCACTAGTCTTGAGTGCAAGTGCTCACTACTTGAGTTTGCATCGGGTACTCAGGTATGCACCATGTGTCGCACGTGCTCGAGTCCCCGCCCGCATATTTTACAGTTATTAGACACCCAAAAAATACATGCGGGGATCGCTCGTGCATGGCAGGCAATCCCCGCACGTTTTTTTTTACCGCAAAGCATATGGGGTGGACACTCGAGCATGTCACTCGAGCACCCGCGATACTCAGTGCATACCCGAGCACCCGATGCAAACTCAAGTACCGAGCACTTGCGCTCAAAACTAGTCGCCATATCGTCATCCTTTTTTTTTTTACTTTTGAAAAGTAAAAACCCAACCCTCATACAACCCCAACTCTAACCCTTGCCCCAACCCTAGCCCAAGCCTAACCCCAAGCCCAAGTCTAACCCCAACCCCAACCCTAGCCCAACCCTAACCCTAACCCTAGCACAACCCTAACCCTAGCACAACCCTAGCACAACCCTAACCCTAGAATTTATTTTTTATGCCGTTCCTCGTGAGGTATAAGTGATTAGACAACTTTATTCTTCGGGTCGGTGCGATTACAACGATATCAGAATCATATCGGGTTTTTATAATTGACAGCTGTCTCACACTAAAAGACGCATTTTTTGCAAAATCTAGTTTTTGCATCGCCATATTTTGAGAGCTATAATTTTTCCATATTTTGGTTGACAAGAGTCATGTGACGGCTTGTTTTTTGCGGGATGAGTTGACATTTTTATTGGTACCATTTTCAGGCACGTGACATTTTTTGATCGCTTTCTATTCCGATTTTTGGGAGGCAGAATAAACAAAAACCAACAATTCAGGAATTGTTTTTTTTTTAATTTTTTTATGGTGTGCCGCGTGTGGTAAAATTAATAAGGCAGCTTTATTCTTCAGGTCATTACGTTTAGAGTGGTACCACATTTATATCGTTTTTCTATGTTTTGGCGCTTTTACACAATAAAAGCTATTTTATAGAAAAAATTATTTTTTGCATCACTTTATTCTGAGAGCTATAACTTTTTTATTTTTCGGCTGCTGGAGCTGTATGGCGGCTTGCTTTTTGCGGGAAAAGATGAAGTTTTCAGCGGTACAATTTTTATTTATATTTGTCTTTTTGTTTGGCGGTAGGATGAGATAAAGCATTGTTTTTTTGTTTTTTGCTTTGTTTTTTATTTTATTTTTTACCGTGTTCACTAAAGGGATTAACTAGTGGGACAGTTTTATAGGTCAGGTCGTTCCTGACGTGCTAATACCAAATATGTGTACTTTTATTGTTTTGTTTTTTTCATAGTAATATTTATTGATGGGTACATTATATTTTTATTTTTGGTGGATTATTTTTTTGTTTTTTGTTTGTTTTAATATTTTTACAAGTTATTTTTCATTTTTTAACACTTTTTTTTACTTTTATACTTTGCCCCACTATGGGACTTTCACTTTTTTTTACACTGATCACCTGTATAGCTATACAGGCTGTCAGTGCTGCAGATGCAGAAAATACTTTGGTCGTGCACTGCGCATGACCAAAGTATCTTCCTGCTGTCTGGTGACCCGGATGTTGTCATGACGACATCGGGTCACCATGCCAACATCCGGGAAGCCGCGGCAGACAGCGTTGGAAGCCGGCAGGAGAGGTGAGTATCGCGATCACCTTCCTTGCCCCCGCAATGCTGCGATCGACGTCAATCGCAGCATTGCGGGGGTTAATGTGCCGGGATCGGTGCGGGACCGCTCCCAGCACATAGCACCGGGTATCAGCTGTGATAATCAGCTGACACCGGGCGGCAATCGCGCCCGCACAGCCTGTGTGCGGGCGAAATCAACAGGGCGTACTAATACATACCTGGCTCTTAAGTCCCAGGGCGCAGATACGTATTAGTACGTCCTGGGCTTTAAAGGGGTTAATATAGCCAAAGAGCATGAGACAGAAGGCCTGAAGGCCTTTATCAAGGTTATCTCTAGAGTGCTTGTCTGTTGGTAATATTTGTTATACTTCATCCATTTGTGGGAGGTATGGCACGAGGCGATGTTCAATATCGCTCCCCGTCTCTTAAAGGGGTAGAGCACACTCCTCATGTGTCCCTAACCAATGGCTGAGAGGCATTAAAGTAATTAAGGCACCTTACTCCATAGGGGGGTGTCTGTGTAAGATATTTGTTTAGTTAGTCCGCAAGCTACTAAGTCTGTTGTCAGGTTTCTGTCCCTGAACTAGAATCCTGAACCTTAACCAACCTCTCGGTACCTGAACCTGAATCTGTCCAGTCTGTACCTGCACCTGTTACTTGTCGGTACCTGAACCGGAAACCGCCTTGTCAATCCATGAATCTGTAATTGCTCTGTCAGTCCCTGAACCTGAAACCTCCTTGTTAGTACCTGATCCTGAAACCACTCTGTTGGTACCTGAACCTGAAATCGTCCTAAATGTTCCTGAACCTGAATACCTGAACTTGAATCCATACTGACTGAACCTGCATCAGTGTCCGTCCTCTCAAGTGTTCCAGAATTCGGACTGTCTGAAGCAGCATCAGTGTCTGGTCTTTCAACTGTTCCAGAATCCACACTCTCTAAACCAATATCAGTATCTGGTCTAGCCTTGGACTCTGAGTCCGAACCTGAGTTTCTGAACCTTGGGTCAGTTGCTGCAGTATCGGGGACTGTTCTGGAGTAGTAGTTGGCGGCTACCTGCAGCTCAAGCCTAACTCCACCATCTGGGGCTCTAGTGAAAACCAGGTAGCCACGCCCCTTCAGGATAAGCCTGGTCAGTGGCACAGTGGGTCCATAAACCACTAACATGACAGTTGTTCTCTGAATTACATGTCCTTCATGATCAGTTTGTGAAAATAGCCATCTTGGACTACAATGATCTACAAAAATTATTGATTAAAGGGATTGTCCGGCTTTAGGCTACAAATCTGTAGTCATTGCACGCTGTGAGTATTCTACATTGCCGGTGCATGACCACAAGTATGTGATTTGCATATATGTAGTCACATGCTGACTAGATGGGAGCAGCTTTGCAATTTTCAGCCGTTCCTAAGAAAATAATATTTCTATTATGTACTGCTTGTTGCTTTGGAGACCGACCACCACTGCTAGAAAGCAGAACATGCTCAGTGCTTACAAGCTCTTTTCGATTGTGCTTGTAAACATTATTTTGAAGCAGGTCAGAATCACTGGCCTTTACCTCCTAATCCTAGCTAGCCTCATTATTGCTTCTAAGTCAGACAGCAGCAATGGTCGGTCTTCTAGGCAACGAGCTGAAAACAAAAGAAAATGAAATTGTTAATGACGTGCCCCCTGGGCCGTGGGGTACTCGGCAGCCGGGCCTCTGGTTGCCAGAGGATATCACGGCGGCTGGCCCGGTCGGTCAGTAAAAAGGGGGGGGCTATTTGTATATGGGGTTTTTGGGATTTTTCGTGACGCCACCATGTGGATTGCGGCTAGAGGGAGCCGCTGCTGCGGAACAGTCCTCTGGAGCTGGTGTTGCGGCAGCAGGGATGGTGTGGCTCTCCACAGGTAGAGCAAGCTCCAGGGCAGTGGTAGGTGGTGTGGGTTGCGCTGGGCATTGTAGTGCAGGGAGGGAACGATGGCACAGATCAAAGAATGTATGGAGGCAGTGCGGTGCAGTCATCCAAGTTTTTACTCACAGTTCTTATGAGGGTTCCACTGGTGCACTGTACAGGTGTCAGCCTCCCACGTCACGCTGTGTTCACCAGGTAGGGGTTCAGCACTTCCTCAGGTAGATCAGGGGTACCTGGCAGAACCCCACTTTCACGTGTTCCTAGCTAGACCGACTTCACGCTGGGTCATTCTCCCTCCTGCCCTGCGCTGCCCACTCTCAATCCCGCTCGGGTGCTCTGAAGTCCCTCCTGTGCGTCGGATCCCGGACCTGCTTAACCCTCCTGGGGATTAGAATGCGGCTTCGGCAACCGACTATATAAGCCAGAAGCCTCCGGTTTTTCCAGCCGGGACTTGAAGTACACGACTGGGCCAGGGGCCGGTCTCCTTCTTGCGGCCTATGATCCCTCTGTCTTCTGACAGATGAGTTGCGTACAGGTGCCTTCCTGCACTCGCCGTACCCCCTAGGATCCCTTCTTAGAACGGAGCCTACTCCCTGCTCCCCTCCTGGGCCTCTGACACTAGGCCCTACTTGTGGAGCAGAGCTCCTACTGAGACTCTGCTCCCGGACTGTTCTTCTGAACTGTCCTCTCACTACTGTCCTATCTCATCTTTTCTATCTATCTTAAGATGGCTTCCCTATTTTATACTCCTACCAATGTGCTCTCCCTAACTACTTCCTCCACCCACACCCACTACTGGTTCCGCCTACTTTTGGGTTCCCCCCACTCCAGCCAGGGTCAGGGCTCAGCAGAAACATACATTGGGTCTTGCCCCTCCAGCCGGCCTGGAGCAGTGTAGTGTTGGATGCAGGTGTTGGGGTTCCGGGCAGCACACCCTCCTTACCTGAGAGAAGGAGACACCACACCTCTGGGTGAGGTGCAGTACCTCTGTGGCGACTGAACCATCAGGGGCGCCACAGTTAATATCTCAAAAACTGTTTCTACTTTTAATAAGCAGTAAAAGGTAAAAGTGCTCGTTTTTACAATATCTAACTATGACGATGGGAATAACCCTTCAAAGCATTAAGACCATATCCTACAATCCAAAAACATATGAGATCTGCACTGCAAATAAATCCATTTGGATGTTTTAACTTAAATGATAGCACGTCAAATTAGATAAGCTTGTGTGCACTGAACCTACAGTACATCTTTTTTACCATGAAAACAAGGCTTTCAGTCCACTTGGATACAAAAAGCTTAAGTAGGTATACAGGCAGAGGCTTCAGTAACCCATTATCTTGCTGTCATTTGTATTGCTTTTATGTTTACTGTGGATTTTACAGTACTTATCAGAGCTGCTAACCACAGATTAGCTTAAAAACTAAAGATTTAGCAATCAGAAAGTGTCTGTTTGCTTTACTGAGTGCATGAAATGTTTTTATTCTTTCTTTCCATTTATGCTCAGAGTAATTAGAGTTATATTGACTTAATTATGTCATTGGGTATAATAGGAGGGGGGTGTAAGTGCTTTTTTTTCAAATATCATTATGAAAAAGAAAATCTGTCTCTGTAATAGTCAAGAGAAAAATGTACAATAACAAGTATTGAATACACTTTGGCTGCACAGGGAAACAAAAGACTGTCAGACAGCGTCCTTGTACTGAATGCAATAATCTATGCTGTTAGATAGAGCCATGTGTCCTCTGCATTCCAGTTCCCAGGCTATATGGATACATTAGTGCAGGGGTCTCAAACTCAGCTGGGCATATGGGCCGCACACGGAAATACATTTAATTTGGGGGGCCGCATTATTTGCATGACAAAGTGACATTTTTAGTGATACCATTTTATTTTCTATACACCTTTTGAACTGGTCCTCATCTTGCAGACATGGTCTCCCCTCCAGGCCCCCATACTGCAGACATGGTCTCCCATCCAGGTCCCCCATATTGCAGAAATAGTCTGCCATCCAGGTCCCCCATATTGCAGAGATAGTCTGCCATCCAGGTCCCCCATATTGCAGACATGGTCTCCTATCCAGGTCCCCCATATTGCAGACATGGTCTCCCATCCAGGTCCCCCATATTGCAGACATGGTCCCCCATATTGCAGACATGGTCCCCCATCCAGGTCCCCCATATTGCAGACATGGTCCCCATATTGCAGACATGATCCCCCATATTGCAGACATGGTCCCCATATTGCAGACATGGTCTCCCAACCAGGTCCCCCATATTGCAGAAATGGTCTCCCATCCAGGTCCCCAATATTGCAGACAAGGTCTCCCATCCAGGTCCCCCATATTGCAGACATGATCTCCCATGCAGGTCCCCCATATTGCAGACATGTTCCCTCATCCAGGTCCCCCATATTGCAGACATGGTCCCCCATATTGCAGACATGGTCCCCCATCCAGGTCCCCCATATTGCAGACATGGTCCCCCATCCAGGTCCCCCATATTGCAGACATAGTCCCCCATATTGCAGACATGGTCCCCCATCCAGGTCCCCATGTTGCAGACATGTCCCCCATCCAGGTCCCCATGTTGCAGACATGTCCCCCAACCAGGCCCCCCCCCATACTGCGCACAGGGTCGTCCCCCCATACTGCGCACAGAGTCTGTCGCCCCCCCCCCATACTGCGCACAGGGTCCCCCTCCCCATACTGCGCACAGGGTCCCCCCCATACTGCGCAAAGGGTCCGTCCCCATCCCCCATACTGCGCACAGGGTCCCTTCCCCCATACTGCGCACAGGGTCCCCCCATACTGCGCACAGGGTCCCCCCATACTGCGCACAGGGTCTCCCCATACTGCGCACAGGGTCCCCGTCCCCCCATACTGCGCTCAGGGTCCCCATCCCCCCATACAGCGCTCAGGGTCCCCGTCCCCCCATACAGCGCTCAGGGTCCCCGTCCCCCCATACTGCACAAAATGCCCCCCCATACTGCGCGCTGTATTTCACATGACAGAGAGAAAAAAAAAAAAAGATTCTCACCTCTCCTCCGTTCCCTCGGCGTCCTTTCTGCACCTGTGGCCCGCACGCACAGACCCCGTAATGATCGCGTCTCTCTCCAGCAGCCGCGGACATCAACGCTGTAGTGCTGTGTATTGCCGTGCAGAGACCGGGTCTCTGCACAGCAATACCAGTGTCAGAAGCCGGCCTATAAGAGGCCAGCAGCTGACATCTACGCATGGCAGTGACGTCATACGCCGCTGCGCTGGGACGCAGATGTCAGCTGCTGGCCTCTGATAGGCCGGCGGCTGGCACTGGTATTGCTGTGCAGAGAGCCGGTCTCTGCGCTGCAGTACATTGCACTACAGAGCTGATGTCAGCGGCTGCTGGAGAGAGCCGCGATCGTTACGGGGTCTATGTGCCTGGGGCCGCAAGAAGCAGCCGGAGGGGCCGCGTGTTTGAGACCCCTGCATTAGTGAGTCTGTCTTCTGTAGGCTTTGGCCACTCAGCTTCACATGGTGCATGTGTGGCACCCCAGGGTTCTGGTTACCACAGTAATAGCAATATTACGTCTGTGAGCAGGTGGGAGGTCTCCTGGTCAGGAACCCTAAGCATGCCACACCTCCTGCCCAGTCCTGGGAGGGGAAGAACTTCCCCTATATAAACTGGGGCTGAGGTGGGGTTAGAAAAAAAAAGAAGAGAAGAAGAGGAGTCCCAGACAGAGACACAGTCTGGTCTGGAGTGGAGCAGATGCAGGGAGAGCAAGATCAGGAGCTCTGTGGGAGCAGTGATAAAAGGGGTCCAGGACTGGAAGCTGTAGAGCTCGTCCTGACTGAAGAGATCTCACCGGACACGGAGTCCGAGGCTGTGGGGACTGTTCCATACCCAGCAGCAGAAACCGTCCGGCAGGGGATTTCAGGTCCTTTGGCCAAGAAACCCGAAGGCACGGTCACACGCAAGGGACCAGCACCGCCGTCGTGGAGCGGAGGCTACCAGAAGGCCCCGAGTCACCGGCCATACGGGTGAGCACCACACGGTACACTCAGGGACGTGGGCTACTTTTACCCGCTTCTAGCAAGGTAGCCAGGAAGAGTACAATTAGTTGGGGAGGCCTACAACTCCGCCTGGCCGGGGGAGATCCTATCTGCTCACGGACTGACCAGGCCCCGATCGCTAGCCAGTACTCCCGGGAGGGTCTACCTTTGCCACCAGTAAAGACCCTGAACTACACCGCACCGTCTCTGAGTGGTTCCTGGTGCCTGCGTGCAATTCTGCTATCCCCATCATCCACGTCTGCTGCCCTGAGGCCATACCCCTCCCGTTGGGGGTTATACTACCCACGCTGCACAACTGTACCACCGGCCTCAGCGGTCTGCCCTGCAGCGGCGGCTTCATAACCGCATTCAACGGGTGGCGTAGTCGAACACTATAACATCTTCTGCTAAATTCCGCCACTTAGTTTGACACCCTGGGCACGGACCGGGTCACCGCCACGAGGACTACTAACCCCGACAGATCCGGCTCCGGGTATTCCCCGCGTGCGCAAAGCTACACAACACAGGCCCAGGGGGCGCGTCAACTTTGGCGTAGTCGGCAGGATCTCGTGCCCGCAACCACCGGGTACTGCGTGCCTGAAAAAGACTGTTAAACTTACCTGTGGTGAAGATTCCCGCCATCCGACGCCATCTTTTGCCTTCTTCCCGCCATCCGTGGAGTTTTCCCGCCATCCGACGCCATCTTTTGCCTTCTTCCCGCCATCCGTGGAGTTTTCCCGCCATTGGACGCCATCTCGAGGACGCCGCGCGAGAAGAAGAGGGGCGTGGACTCCGAAAGCGCGCGAGAACTGAAGCCCCGCCTCACGTCCGGACGTTGCGTAAGGTCCTGGAAGGAGCCCAGCAGACGCCGACGTCACAGGAGCGCGACGGAAGGTCCTCAACCCTGACGATCCACTGCGGAGCCGCGGCCTACGGAAGAGGATCATCGCAAGGTAGGCCACGGTCCACTAGGGGGGAGGAGGATATCGGATACGCAGGAGAGCTTCACTGCTACAGCCACCGCCAGCACCACCGCTGCTGCGGTCATGCCTTTCACCATGCCCTACATCCCGGGGGCAGCCTGGCTACCCCAGTACTCAGGGGAGTCCCATACCCTAAATGACTTCAGAGAAAGGCTGGATAGCCTCTTCCAGGTGTACCCCCTCACAGAAGAGCAAAAAGTGAGCATCCTGGTGGCTCAATTAACAGGGGCAGCCCAAAGGGAGGTAAAGTCCTGGCCACTTGGGAGGAGGAGGACTGTCGCAGAGATACTAGCCCGGCTGAAGGACACCTTTGATACCCGTACCTCAGCCGAGATCAAGCTTAGATTCTACGGGTGCAAGCAGCGAGCACATGAGAATATAAGGGACTATGCACTAAACCTACAAGAGGCCCTGAGAGCCATTAAGCAGGCCGACCCTGACGGCGTGGGAAACGAAGACAAGTTGTTGACTGAACAATTTATAGAGGGTCTACATTGCAATGCCCACCGAACCCAGTTGCGAGCAATGGCCTTACAGGACCCTCATCTGGACTTTGCACAGTTCAAGGACAGAGCCATCCGGGTGCTCCGAGAACCGGCACCAGGTGGCGCTGTGACCCACAAACGCCCTGCTACCATTTACCACCAGGAGACGGCGCCCTTTTCGGCAGGGCCTGTGGGAGCTGATGCGCAGGCTTTAAACAATGACCCGGCTACAGACCTGCACCGTCAGGTCCAAGAGCTAACTAAAAGCGTTGCCGTGCTAACCCGAACTGTGCAGTCTTTACAGGTTTCTACTCCAGGGAAGATCCAGCTGGCATCCAGACCGGAGGATATCCCGTGGCGCCGACCAAGGAGGACCCCACCGGCCAGAGGAAGACCCAGCGACCGATACAACGAGGACGGACAACCCATCTGCCGCCGCTGCAATCAACCCGGACATATGGCAAGGTACTGTCCTTTAAACTGGCACAACCTGGGGTAGAGGGCCAACCCCTAGGAATAAGATCACCAGGCCCATCGAACTGGCGTGACAAATACGTGGGAGGACGTCCAGTCTTGCCTGTAGTACTGGATGGCATTCCTATGAGTGCCCTACTTGATACCGGGTCACAGGTCACCACCATCCCGTACGTGCTCTTCAAGCAGTACTGGAATGACTCGGATATAACCCGCTACCCAGACGACGACTTGAGTATCATCGCCAGCAATGGTCAGCCCGTGCCACAGATCGGATTTAAAGAGATGACCATTAAAATCGGTAAAGTCGAACTGGCAGCACAGGGACTGATCATTGTAGACATTGACAAGCGCGAGAGTCACCCAAAGATAACTCTAGGAACTAATGTGATTGAAAATTGTCTTGCAGAGGTGATTCTCATTTTACAGCAGGTTGCCAAGAACGCCAGCTCCGGCCAGCAGCGAGTGCTCCAAAAAGAGATCCGGGCACTGATGCGACGGCAACAGGTGGAACTCTCCGGTGGTGAGATTGGTAGCGTGAGAATGTGTGACCCTTTCCCTATTGCCATGCCCCCGAAAAGTGAAATGATGATTTGGTGCCGGGCAGCTATTGGTCTGAGAGGTAGAGATTACCAGGCAATGGTAGAACCAGTCTACTCAGATAGTAGGCCCACCATTTTGACGGCACGGGGGGTGGTTGATGTACGCCATGGGAGGGTGCCCGTTCGCATAATAAATATCGGGAAGAGGGAAGTGTACCTGCCCCGGTATGCTACGCTAGCCAAATTGTATACCATCAACCAAAATTCTGTACAGTCCGTGGAACCCTTGCCTCCATCTCATCCAGAGGAAGGTAACGGCTCTAAGCAACAAATGGAGGACTGGTGTCAGCAACTGCATTTGGGTTCTGACTCCACACCTGCTCACCAAAAGCAGGGAGTCTACCGGGTGATCCAGGAATACGAGAGTGTTCAGTAAACACCCGCTGGACTTCGGGCGAGTAAAGGGAGTGGAACATCACATCCCCACGGGAGATCATCCTCCCATAAAGGAAAGGTATCGTCCCGTACCCCCTGCACACTACCAACACGCCAAGGGGATGCTTAGAGACATGAAGGAGGCTGGGGTAATCAGGGATAGCTGTAGCCCCTGGGCAGCTCCACTAGTCTTGGTTAAAAAGAGAGACAACACCATGAGAATGTGTGTAGATTACCGGAAAATCAACCGTATCACACACAAAGATGCGTACCCCTTACCAAGGATAGAGGAGTCTTTGGCTGCTTTAAAATCTGCTAACTTCTTCTCCACTTTGGATCTCACTAGCGGGTACAGGCAGGTTCCTGTCGCAGAGGCGGACCGGGAGAAGACCGCATTCACCACCCCGATGGGACTTAGCGAGTTTACCTGCATGCCGTTCGGACTCTGCAACGCACCAGGAACCTTCCAACGATTGATGGAATGCTGTCTGGGACACCGGAACTTTGAGACGGTCCTGCTGTACCTGGACGATGTTATAGTTTATTCCAAAACCTACGAGGACCACCTGAAACACCTGGCGGAAGTGTTCGAAGCCCTGGCAAACTACGGTCTGAAGGTGAAACCGTCGAAGTGTCACCTGCTAAAACCAAAAGTGCAGTACCTGGGACACGTGGTGAGTGCTGACGGAGTGGCTCCCGACCCTGATAAGATCACCACGATTAAGGAATGGCCAAGACCCTCCAGCGTAAAGGAAGTGCGGCAGTTCCTCGGGTTGGTAGGCTACTACCGAAGATTCATTCCCGGTTTCACCAAAAAGGCAGCTCCTATGCAGGACCTCCTGATAGGCCAGTCCAGGAAGGCCAAGAACCAGAAGCCGCCCTTCAGATAGGAGAAGCTGGAAGAAGAGTCCTTCCGCCAGCTGAAGATGGCCCTCACGGGGGATGAAATCCTGGCGTACCCTGATTACAGCCAGCCCTTTATCCTCTACACCGACGCAAGTAACATCGGGCTAGGAGCCGTACTGTCCCAGATCCAGCAGGGGAGAGAACGGGTAATTGCTTACGCCAGCCGAAAACTGCGACCCACCGAAAGAAACCCTGAGAATTACAGCTCATTCAAGCTAGAGTTCCTGGCAGTGGTGTGGGCAGTCACCGAACGCTTTAAGCACTACCTCGCCTCTTCGCGGTTCACCGTGTACACGGATAACAACCCGTTGACACACCTGGACACTGCAAGACTCGGTGCCCTGGAGCAGAGATGGATGGCCCGCCTGTCCAACTATGAGTTCATGATCAAATACCGGGCAGGACGCTCCAATACCAACGCGGATGCCTTGTCCAGAATGCCAAACCTACCGGACGTAGGGGAAGATCCAGAGGAACTGGAAGAAGTTGAACTCCCCGCGTTTCACCGTCATGGGACTACCAAGTATTCCCACCGTGTAAGGGGTAAGCAATCCGCTACGTTCAACCCCTTACCTCATTACAACTGGGCGGAAACACAAGACAGTGACCCCGCCATCCGACTAGTGAAGGAGATGCTGACTCGGCCAGATGCCCGCCTTGACCCAGACGTTCCGGAGGAGACCAAGCAACTGTGGGCTGAGAAGAGTCAACTGTTTCTTTACAAGGGGAAGTTGTGCCGCAGAATGGTTAACTCCCGGACGCATGAACTGATCTGGCAAGTAGTGGTGCGAAGAAGAGACGCGGCTATGGTACTGGAGGCATACCACGACGGAGCTGGGCACTTCGGATGGAAGAAGCTGGAGTTCCTGCTGCGCAGGCGGTTCCACTGGGTAGGCATGAGAGGGACCATCGAGAGGTGGTGCAGAGACTGTGGCCCATGCAACCTAAGAAGGAAGGACCGTGCCAGCCAGAAGACTCCCCTGCAGTCCATCGTCACCAGGCAGCCGTTGGAACTGGTAGCCTTGGACCATGTAAAACTGACCCCCAGCAGAAGTGGCTACGTCTATGCGTTAACCATCGTGGATCACTACTTCCGGTTCTTGGTTGTAGTCCCCGTCAAGGACTTAACGGCTCAAACAACAGCTAGAGCCTTCCAGCAGCACTTCTGTCGTCCACACGGATACCCAGAGCAGGTGCTGACGGACCAAGGACCTGCCTTTGAAGCGGAAGTCTTCCAGGAGTTCTGCACTCCGTATGGCTGCCGGAAGATAAGAACAACACCCTATCATCCGCAAACCAATGGACTTTGCGAGAAGATGAACCAGGTGGTGATAGACCTTCTGAAAACATTGCCCCTGGAAGAACGCAGTCTGTGGCCTGAGAAACTGCCTGATCTGGTGGACCTATACAACCACATCCCTGTAGGTTCTACCAACTGTACCCCGGCTTACCTAATGAGAGCAAGACCTGGTAAGCTGCCTGTTGATCTGGATATGGGAGTCCTGACACCCGAGGACACTTCACCAGAAGCAGACTGGGACACAGAGAGGCAGCAGCAGTACCGGAAAGTACAGGAGAGCGTTGAGCGAAGTCTCCGTCAAGCAAGAGAAAGACAGGAGAAGACTTACAACCAGTGTGCTCCCGCTGTTCCCCTGGTACCTGGAGAGCAGGTCTTGAAGAGGAAAAGACGGCTTCACAAGTTGGACGACCAGTGGGAGAAGGACCCGTACACCGTACTGCCATCAAGCCACGGAAAGGACACCATTGTAGGCATTTACTACAGGCCACCTGGGCAAGCTGAAGATATGGATGAACTCTTTATGTATCAAATGACCAAGTTCTCCAAAAAATATGACGTAGTGGTCATGGGAGATTTCAACTATCCAGACATTTGTTGGGAATCTCTCTCAAGTAAAACTAACAGGTCAAGCAAATTCTTATCCTCTCTTGCTGACAACTTTATCTTCCAAAAGGTAGGGGAGAAAACAAGGGGATCTGCTACTTTGGATCTAATCCTTATAAACAGGGAGGAAATGGTTGAGGAGGTAAAGGTGGCTGGGACCCTAGGAGGCAGCGATCATGCTATTATAGAATTTTGGATAACTAGAGGAGGAAGACATGTGAAGACTCAAACTTCAAGGTTAGATTTTAGAAAGGCAGATTTTAAGAGACTCAGAAAGAGAATAGGAGGGATCCAATGGCTGGATGTCCTTAAGGACAAAAATGTCCAGGAAGGATGGGAAATTTTTAAAAATGAGATTCTCAAAGCACAATCGTTAACAATCCCGAAAAGTAGGAAGAATGGGAAGCATTTAAGGAAACCAGGATGGATGAACACAGAACTTAAACACATGCTAAAAAGAAAGAAAGAAATGTTTATTAAATGGAAAGAGGGAGGCATATCTAAAGAAGATTATAATGCAGTCTGCAGATCCTGTAGGGCACGTATCAGGTTAGCTAAAGCTGACAATGAATTAAGGCTTGCAAGAGATGTCAAAAGCAATAAAAAAGGATTTTGGGGGTATGTCAAAAGTAAAAGAAAAGTCAAAGATGCTATAGGATTTTTACAGGATGAAAATGGAGAAATGGTAAGAGAGGATGTTGAGAAGGCCGAACTTTTTAATTCCTATTTTGCATCTGTTTTCTCTCAGAAAGAAAATGTAACATCAACTGATCTTCACTGTCCTTTTAAAGGAATAGAGGAATCCAAGTTATCTGTAAACCGAAAGATTGTGAGGGAATATTTAGCTAACATAAATGAGTTCAAGTCTCCAGGTCCAGATGAATTACACCCCAGAGTACTGAAGGAGATCGTAGAAGAAATTTTAGAACCACTCTCCATAATCTTTGAAAATTCTTGGAGAACAGGAGAAGTCCCAGAAGACTGGAGAAGAGCAAATGTTGTTCCTATCTTCAAAAAGGGGAAGAAGGTGGACCCAGGGAACTATAGGCCGGTGAGTCTGACTTCTATACCAGGAAAGATCTTTGAACAAATTATTAAACAACATGTATGTAAGTACATGGATAAGAATGAAGTGATTAACCAGAGTCAGCATGGGTTTGTAACTAACAAGTCATGTCAGACTAACTTAATTTCCTTCTATGACAGAATCACTGACTGGGTGGATCAGGGAAATGCTGTAGATATAGTATATCTTGACTTCAGCAAAGCATTTGACAAAGTATCTCACACCATCCTTATTGAAAAAATGACCAAGTATGCAATGGACCAGGCAACTGTTAGGTGGATTCATAACTGGCTTAGTGATCGGACTCAAAGGGTGGTTGTAAATGGCTTCACATCCAGCTGGATGAATGTCTCAAGTGGGGTACCACAGGGCTCCGTCCTGGGACCTGTATTGTTAAACATCTTTATCAATGATTTAGATGAAGGAATTGAGGGTAAGCTGATTAAATTTGCTGATGACACAAAGCTAGGAGGGATAGCTAATACTAGAGAAGAGAGAGAGAGGATTCAAAAAGACCTAAATAAACTGGAGCAGTGGGCAGCAACCAACAGAATGGTTTTTAACAGGGAAAAATGCAAAGTACTACATCTGGGCAATAAAAATGAAAAAAGCATATACAGAATGGGAGGAATAGAGCTAAGCAACAGTACATGTGAAAAAGACTTAGGTATACTAATAGATCATAGACTGAACATGAGTCAACAGTGTGATGCAGCAGCAAAAAAGGCAAATACAATTCTGGGATGTATTAACAGAAGCATACAGTCTAGATCACGTGAAGTCATTATCGGTCTTTACTCCTCTTTGGTCAGACCTCATCTGGAATACTGTGTACAGTTTTGGGCACCACATTTTAAAAAAGACATAGACAAACTGGAGCAAGTTCAGAGAAGAGCGACCAGAATGGTGACTGGTCTGCAAACCATGTCCTATGAGGAACGGTTGCAGGATTTGGGAATGTTTAGCTTGCAAAAAAGAAGACTGAGAGGAGACTTAATAGCTGTCTACAAATATGTCAAGGGCTGTCACATTGTAGAAGGATCATCTTTATTCTCATTTGCACAAGGAAAGACTAGAAGCAATGGGATGAAACTAAATGGGAGGAGACACAGATTAGATATTAGAAAAAACTTTTTGACAGTTAGGGTGATTAATGAGTGGAACAGGCTGCCACGAGAGGTGGTGAGTTCCCCTTCAATGGACGTCTTCAAACAGAGGCTGGACAGACATCTGTCTGAGATGATTTAGTGAATCCTGCTTTGAGCAGGGGGTTGGACCAGATGACCCAGGAGGTCCCTTCCAACTCTACCATTCTATGATTCTATGATTCTATGATTCTATGAAAACCCAAAAATCTGCACAATCAGTAAGGATGGAGGAGAAACCACAGCCATTGTCTCCCGAGATCACCTGAAGAAGTGTCCCGAGCAGCTACGAAACCCTGAAGAAGATCAAGAAAACCCTCGACCCGCAGAGGAAAGGGAAGAGATGGTCAGTACTGTACTCGGAGACTTCCCTCGGTCTTGGACACAGGTAAATGGCGCTGTTGTGGTACCCTTCCTCACCTTCCTCCAGCCAGCATCCCAAGTGCCTACGGAAAAACAGGTAGAGCTGGAAGAGCAGCCGGTCCAGGAGGCAGAAGACCCCACACAAGCAGACCAGCAGAATCGACCCTCTGCTTATAGTGAGCCTGCCGTGCCCCTAGTGAGCCAAAGAGTCCGTAGACAGCTGCCCAGCTTACCTTTGACAGCTCCTACACCCTGTAGCTCAGGACCGGTCAGTAAGCTCCGTAGGTCTACTAGGGCCAATAGAGGCCAGTTGCCCGTACGTTGGAGGATCTAAAGTGTTCAGACTGTCTTATTGGTATTTACCTGTTTACTGTTGCTTGTAAATAATTATGTTTTTCCAGTTATTTTATAGGTGTCTTTTGTGGATTAACCGGAACTCTGTTGTATATATGTTTGGAGCGTAACCCAGGAACGGACTATAGACTGTTAAAGACTCGGGGCAGGACAGACCCCTACCTGGTTACGGCTCCCCGTTCTTTGGTGAAATGGACACCCTTTTTGCTTCAAAAATTGCACCCGGTTGCGGACACTCCGTGACCACCCTAACGTGTTTTTCCTTATTGTATTGTTCCTGTTTATACCCTGTTATGTTTTCAAAAATATGTTTAGTCCCGGAGTACTAAATTTTACTAGGGGGGAATGTGGCACCCCAGGGTTCTGGTTACCACAGTAATAGCAATATTACGTCTGTGAGCAGGTGGGAGGTCTCCTGGTCAGGAACCCTAAGCATGCCACACCTCCTGCCCAGTCCTGGGAGGGGAAGAACTTCCCCTATATAAACTGGGGCTGAGGTGAGGTTAGAAAAAAAAAGAAGAGAAGAAGAGGAGTCCCAGACAGAGACACAGTCTGGTCTGGAGTGGAGCAGATGCAGGGAGAGCAAGATCAGGAGCTCTGTGGGAGCAGTGATAAAAGGGGTCCAGGACTGGAAGCTGTAGAGCTCGTCCTGACTGAAGAGATCTCACCGGACACGGAGTCCGAGGCTGTGGGGACTGTTCCATACCCAGCAGCAGAAACCGTCCGGCAGGGGATTTCAGGTCCTCTGGCCAAGAAACTCGAAGGCACGGTCACACGCAAGGGACCAGCACCGCCGTCGTGGAGCGGAGGCTACCAGAAGGCCCCGAGTCACCGGCCATACGGGTGAGCACCACACGGTACACTCAGGGACGTGGGCTACTTTTACCCGCTTCTAGCAAGGTAGCCAGGAAGAGTACAATTAGTTGGGGAGGCCTACAACTCCGCCTGGCCGGGGGAGATCCTATCTGCTCACGGACTGACCAGGCCCCGATCGCTAGCCAGTACTCCCGGGAGGGTCTACCTTTGCCACCAGTAAAGACCCTGAACTACACCGCACCGTCTCTGAGTGGTTCCTGGTGCCTGCATGCAATTCTGCTATCCCCATCATCCACGTCTGCTGCCCTGAGGCCATACCCCTCCCGTTGGGGGTTATACTACCCACGCTGCACAACTGTACCACCGGCCTCAGCGGTCTGCCCTGCAGCGGCGGCTTCATAACCGCATTCAACGGGTGGCGTAGTCGAACACTATAACATCTTCTGCTAAATTCCGCCACTTAGTTTGACACCCTGGGCACGGACCGGGTCACCGCCACGAGGACTACTAACCCCGACAGATCCAGCTCCGGGTATTCCCCGCGTGCGCAACGCTACACAACACAGGCCCAGGGGGCGCGTCACATGGATCGCTGCAGGTATTTGTCAATTAAAGGTTATTCCGAGGCGAGCACCTATACTTTTCTTAGTAAACAATATAAAGAACATTTTATGCAGGAGAATATTGAATGCTAAATGCAATTAAGTTCCCTGCAATAGTCAAACAATTGTCTTCATGGAGTACAGATAGCACTAAAGGATGTGACATGACCATGGATATCTAAGCTACTGCAATGCCCTGCACATGGGGTAAGCGACATAGCTTATCAGAAGAACTATACTACATATCTAACTATACTACATATCTAATTTGAGGTTTTTGCTAATATCATTATTACACCTACTACATATTAGGATAGGATCTTGGAGTGGTGAATATCCCTTTAAATTCAGCTTGATTAGACAACCCATACAACATTTTGAAAGACCTAAACTGTATTCATCTTTTATCATCACATGCATTTTCAATATACTTGTCTTACAGGAATCTACTAGAGTCAGCAGTAAACCATGTCATCCAAATATTATACAAGTGGAGCAGCACGGTGGCTTAATGATTAACACTGGGTACTCTGCTTTCCTCCTACACTCCAAGGATATACTGTGCTGAGACTGTCAGTCAATGCCGGGGGCATAGTTACCGCCGCCACTCACTATATACTGACAAAACCCAAACGAAACAAAATGAGCATATACCCTGCTGAAACTAAATAATTAAAAAGAAAAGTACATTTAAATAACATAGGGTGCTTAATAAACACTGTTTTTTATCAAAAAAGCAAAAAAAGCCATCCGACCCGTGACAAAGTGACCCTATTCGGGACAGTCCTACACTGTCTATTATTAAAACCTTACCATGTGTTAGAAATGGCCTCAGTGTGAATAAGGGCAGCAAAGGACACCACAGCCTTGGTAAGCTATATAAATGTAACGTCCTGCTGAAAGAAGGAAGGTCACACCCCCTAACTTGCACAAAATGCAAAAATTCTAAGAAAAAACATAAAAAATGTGCTGGAGTTTGAGTTGGTACAAGTGCAACACATAGACGCACGCTCACATTAGCCATTAAACAGACATTGGCCATTCTTTGAATTTTGTGCAAGTTAGGGCATGGCTGACATTACATTCCCAAGGCTTAGGTGTCCAGAGTTCAGGACCCGGTCCTTTACACTGAGGTCACTTCTGACACATGGTAAGGTTTTAACATTAGACAGTGTAGGACAGTCCTGAATAGGGTCACCTTGTCACTGGTGGGATGATTTTATGCTTTTTTTGATCAAAAACAGTGTTTATTAAGTACCCTGTGTTATTTAAATGCACTTTTGATTTTTACTTATTTAGTTTTAGTAGGGTATATGCTGATTTTGTTTCTTTTGGGTTTTGTCTCTTTACTGGCCAACGTGTCTGCAGGTTAATAGCATTGTTTGACATGACAAGTTCCCTTTAAATATCACTATAGTCCTTAAATATTACCGCCTTAACATGTTATAATACACAAGTAAAATAATCAATGCAGCCTCTTATTTCCCACATAGTACAGCACATGTTGCCACATAATAAGAATAAATATTGCCATGCAGCTCAAAATAGTACTGCTACAAAAGGGCCAAAAAGTACTATCAATGAAAAAGAAAAGTTATACAGTGCCTTGAAAAAGTATTCATACCCTGTGAACCTTTCCACATTTTTTCCCGTTACACCCAAAAACTTTAATATATTTTATTGGGATTTTATGTGATATGCCTACACAACATAGCAAGTATTTGTGAAGAGTAAAGGAAATGATACATGGTTTTCTAAATATTTTAAAAAATATAAATGTGAAAATTATGATGTGCATTTGCATTCAGCCCCCCCGGTTCAGTACTTTGTAGGACCGCCTTTTGCTATAATTACTGCTGGAAGTCTTTTGGGGTATGTCTCTACCCGCTTTACACATCTAGAGGCTGACATTTTTGCCCATTCTTCTTTGCATATGAGCTCCAGCTCAGTGAGATTGGATGGAGAGTATCCGTGAATAGCAATTTTCAAGTCTTGCCACAGATTCTCAATTGGATTTAGGTCTCGACTTTGACTGGGCCATTCAAACACATGAATATACTTTAATCTAAACCATTCCATTTGTAGCCTTGGAAGTATGTTAAGGGATGTTGTCCTGTTGGAAGGTGAATCTACGCCCCAGTCTCAAGTCTTTTGCAGCCTCTAACAGGTTTTCCTCCAGTATTGCACTGTATTTATCGCCACACATCTTTCCATTAACTCTGACCAGCTTCCCTGTCCCTGCTGTAGAAAAGCATCCCCATAGCATGATGGTGCCACTACCATGTTTGATGGTGAGGACAGAGTTTTCAGGGTGATGTGCAGGATTAATTTTCCTCTGCACAGAGTTTTGCATGCAGCCCAAAAAGTTCTACTTTGTCTCATCTGACCAAAGCACCTTCTTCCACATGCTTAGCGGTCCTCCTCCCTCCACATAGCTTTTTGCAAACTGCAAACCGGAACTTGTTATGGCTTGCTTTCAAAATTGTATTTCTACTCTTTCACAAAGGCCAGATTTGTGGAATATATGACTAATAGTTGCCTTTGAACAGATTCTCCCACCTGAGCTGTGGATCTCTGAAGACTGACCAAGGGCCTCTTGCATGCTTCTGACGCGCCCCCTGGGCCATGTTGTTAGGGATACCCGGAGCCGGATCAGATGGGGGTTGTAGTCTCCGAGTGGCTGTGACCCGGTCCGTGCCCAGGGTGTCAAACTCAGTGTGCGGCAGTCCTTATAGATGTTATTAGTGTCGACTACGCCACCCGTTGATTTGCGGTCAAAAGGCCGCCGCTGCAAGATGGTCCGCTGAGGCTGGTGGTGTGTGTGCAGCTGTGGTAGTATAACCCCCAACGGGAGGGGTATAGCCTCAGGGGGTCAGCCGTGGAGGATGGTGGTTGTGAAGGTGCAGCAAGGAGACTCAGAGGCATAAAATGCAGTTCCAGGGTTTTACTTACTGGTGTTGCTCGGGTCACTGTGTACAGCAGTGACCACCCAAGCCGTGCTGCGTCCACCAGGTCCTGGACTCGGTCAACTCCCAGGCAACTCCGGAGTGTGGTCCTGAGCTCCCTTTCTGACTTGTCCTCCTCTCCGGCCTTCCCCACCAGGGATCCACCTAAGTCCGGCTCCCTCGGGCCTCTTGTTGGTAAACCCTTGTCTCTGGGTTCCCTGACCCTATTCTTGGTTTGCCTTCCGGGTGGATTTAGTGGGTGGTCGTGGCAGATCCTGCCCACGACCTCCGGTCTCTGGCTAAGGATTAGGGCCCTCCACCAGCTTGGGATCCGGTACCCTTGTGCCAACTCTTCACCCTCTGATCTAATTTTGGGTTCTTGGAGTTCCCTCTTCTCCCCCTCTGGGTCCTTCTTTCTCCTCTCTCTCTCTCTTGGCCTTGGAGCTGGCTGAGCTGCTCTGCTTCTCTGACTCAACTCTGACAGACTGACCCTAATCTAAGATGGTTCCCACCTTATATACTCCCTCTATGTGTGAACTCAGGTGACCAGCACCCAATGAGCTCCTAGCATTACCCAGGCTGCTCCCCCTATCTGCCCCTACACTACTGGGATGTTCCACCCCCCTCCCACTCCAGCCAGGAACAGACACTGTCGTACCTGCACATTTCTCTAGTGGGAGTACCATCGGTCTGTTCCCCGGAAATGGGATGTGTGTAGTGCATGCAGCTAACTGAGCTCAGTTCCACACTCCACCCTTACCCGGGAGTGGAATATCACACCTCTGGCTGAGGTGCAATACCCCTGTAGCAGCCGAATCCTCAGGGTGCTACACTTCTCTAATTAGTGCTCTCCTTGTTTGGATTATCAGTTTAGGTGGACAGCCATAGTAGGTTTGCAGTTGTGCCATACTACTTTCATTTTTGGATGATGGACAGAACAGTGCTGGATGAAATGTTCAAACCTTGGGCTATTTTTTTTTATAATCTAACCCTGCTTTACTCTTATCCACAACGTTATCCCTGACCTGTCTGGTGTGTTCCTCAGTTTTCAGTGTGCTGTATGACCCCTAATATTCTCAAACCTCTGAGGCCTTCAAAATAGCTGCAATTACACTGAGAATAAATTACACCCAGGTGGACTCCATTTGCTAATTATGAGACTTTTGAAAGCAGATGGTCACTCAGGATTTTATTTAGGGGTATCAGACTATAGTGGCCTGAATACAAATGCTCGTCACAATTTTCAGATTTACATTTTTAAAATAATTAGAAATCCACGTATCATTTACTTTGCACTTCACAATTACTTACAACTTTGTGTTGGTATATCACATAAAATCCAAATAAAATACATTTGTGGGTGTAACGTAAAAAAATGTGGAAAATTCATGAGGTGTGAATACTTTTTCAAGGCACTGTAAGCGGCAATAATATCTCCATAAGTCCTATATTATCCTATATTACAGAGGTAAATGTCTTTATCTTAGACATCTCTTAGACTGTGTTCACATATATCCTTTGCATTAGGCATGCGTTTTTGGGCTTGCTGCAACTCAGACGATTCATAACTGATGCAAAAATGCATCCGCTGCCATCAGGCTTTTCCCCAGTTTAATCCCAGGCACTGGTCCATGGCGGGATCACTACTTTACATGAAACTTTGTGATGAGGTCACCTGATTGGATCCTGCACCTGTCAAAAATGGATGTGCTGGATAATCCCATTGCAAACATTGCATTGGGATCAGTTCCTAAAGCATTTCAAGTAATAGTCTTTATGCTTTTCAGTCATTTTAACTTGTTTTTTTTTGAGGGATGGTCACACTTTTTGTGGTATGTATAAATGATTTTCATTTGGCATTTTTGTTAAACATCAAATGCAAACTGCAGGAATATTTCCATTTTTGTGGTGCATTCTGGGAGTTATTTTTTATATATAGCAGTATGAAGACTTTCATTTTCCACAGATGTGTTGAACTCTTCAAATACACCATTCTGAGAGTGCAAATGACTTATTAAAAGTTTAATAACTTTTTTGGAGGGAGACTATGACTAAACAGCTATTCCATTAGTTATCTTTTTAAATTTAGCAGCCTTCATTGTGCTCCATAAGTAGTATGTTACGTTTATCCTGTGTGTTGGTACGATATCATGTACGGCTGCATAGTAAAAAGTACTTTCCATGGAAAAATCTGCAGCATTTCAAGTCAACTTTTGGATTTTCAGTCAGTTTACCTTTTTTGAGAGATGGATCACACCTTATGGGGTACATATAAATATTTTACTATTTTTTGGGAGGATGGAAAGAAAACAATTTAACATGTTACTTTCATTATCTTGATTTATCATGTTTTTTTTTTAAATAAACAGCATTAAAGAGGACCTTTCACCAAATTTTTCATGTTGAATTTGACACAGGATGTAATAGTGGCTGCAGATCAGAGTAAAACGTTTTTATTTATTTCTTTTTTTTATTTTGCCTCTTTGTTGTGGAGATGTTAGCAATCAAAGTATTTGACATCTGACGAGTTAACCTTTTTAAGTCCAAGTGGGTGGTATTAGTTTCACTGGGGCATGTAATTCTTCCTCCTATATCAGTTGACCAATCATAAGCAGTCAGCAACATAGCAAAAAAAGAACACACAACATAGAAGGGTTTGTAATGTGACATATCTAAACTCAGCTGTGCCCTTTCCCCAACGGGGACTTTATCTGAAAGGTGTTAGTCATATGTGCTCTAATCTGCCAGTTCTTCCTAATCATGTAGGATGTTGGACCAGGAGATCAGAGCTGTATCATTACATCTCACACTGAGAAACCTAAGCTATTGTGGGACATGTTCTTCTACTGCTATGTTGCTGCCTGCAAATGATTGGGCAACTCATACAGGGAGAAGAAGTAAACACCCCCAGTGAAAACTATCTAATAACACCCACTTGGATTTAAAAATAGTTAACCCATTTGGTGCCAAATATTTTGATTGTGAAAGGCAAAGTTTAAAAAAACAAAGCAAACGTTTTATTCCGCTCTGTGTGCCAGTTCAAAATGAAAATTTTTGTGAAACTTCCTCTTTAAATGTTATTCAATTAATTGTTGTAGCCCCACTAGGGGATTTCATAATAATGCAGTGGGGAAAAAAAGTATTTAGTCAGCCACCAATTGTGCAAGTTCTCCCACTTAAAAAGATGAGAGAGGCCTGTAATTCACATCATAGGTAGACCTCAACTATGAGAGACAAATGAGAAAACAAATCCTGAAAATCACATTGTCTGATTTGTAAAGAAATTTTTTTCAAATTTTGGTGGAAAATAAGTATTTGGTCAATTACAAAAGTTCATCTCAATACTTTGTTATATATCCTTTGTTGGCAATGACAGAGGTCAAACGTTTTCGGTATTTCTTCACAAGGTTGGCACACACTGTTGCTGGTATGTTGGCCCACTCCTTCATGCAGATCTCCTCTAGAGCAGTGATGTTTTGGGGCTGTCGCTGGGCAACACAGACTTTCAACTCCATCCAAAGGTTTTCTATAGGGTTTAGATGTGGAGACTGGCTAGGCCACTCCAGGACCTTGAAATGCTTCTTACAAAGCCACTCCTTCGTTGCCTGGTGGTGTGCTTGGGATCATTGTCATGCTGAAAGACCCAGCCACGTTTCATCTTCAATGCCCTTGCTGATGGAAGGAGGTTTGCACTCAAAATTTCACGATACATGGCCCCACTCATTCTTTCAGGTACATGTATCAGTCATCCTGGTCCCTTGGTAGAGAAACAGCTCCAAAGCATGATGTTGCAACCCCCATGCTTCACAGTAGGTATGGTGTTCTTTGGATGCAACTCAGCATTCTTTCTCCTCCAAACACGAGGAGTTGTGTTTCTACCAAACAGTTCTACTTTGGTTTCATCTGACCATATATCATTCTCCCAATTCTCTTCTGGATCATCCAAATGCTCTCTAGCAAACTTCAGACGTGCCCGGACATGTAATGGCTTAAAAGGAATCTGTCACCCCCCTGGGCGATATCAGACCACTACTATGGCCATACAGGTGATAGAAAAGTAAATCTATACTTACCCGTATGGACAATAGCAGTGGTCTGATTCCAGAGAAATCTTCTTTTATAAAGTTTCTTCTCCAGAGGCTTAGTGTCCGGGGGATGCCAAGCAAACCCCTCCTATCTGCTTATTATGCAGCTAAATCCCTGCCTCTGGGCTAAATTATCATCTCCCCCCCCCCTCCCCGGCACGTCACAGGGCCCTGACTGCCCTGTGATGTGTCCTGTTGTCTCCCCTGACGCGCATGCACACAGCGCCGCACCCAATACAAGGGCTGCGGCGCAGGGCGGGCCGGGGAGAAACTAAATGTGCTCCATGGGAGCAGCGCTTTGCGCATGCGCGTCAGGGGAGACAACAGGGCACGTCACAGGGCAGTTACAGGGCCCTGTGATGTGCCGGGGAGGGGGGGGAATTTAGCCGCATAATAAGCAGATAGGAAGGGTTTGCTTGGCGTCCCCTGGACGCCAAGCCTCTGGAGAAGAAACTTTATAAAAGAAGATTTCTCTGGAATGAGACCACTGCTATTGGCCATACGGGTAAGTATAGATTTACTCTTCTATCACCTGTATGGCCATAGTAGTGGTCTGATATCACCCAGGGGGGTGACAGATTCCCTTTAAGCAGGGGGACACATCTGGCACTGCAGGATCTGAGTCACTGGCGCGTAGTGTGTTACTGATGGTAGCCTGTGTAACGTTGGTCCCAGTTCTCTGCAGGTCATTCACTAGGTTCCCCCGTGGGGTTCTGGGATTTTTGCTCACCGTTTGTTGAGCTAATTTTGACCCCACGGGGTGAGATCTTGTATGGAGCCCCAGATCGAGGGAGATTATCAGTGGTCTTGTATTTCTTCCATTTTCTAATTATTGCTCCCACAGTTGATTTCTTCACACTAAGCAGCTTGCCTATTGGAGATTCAGTCTTCCCAGCCAGGTGCAGGGCTACAATTTTGTTTCTGGTGTCCCTCGACAGCTCCCTGGTCTTCACCATAGTGGAGTTTGGAGTGTGACTGTTTGAGGTTGCGGATAGGTGTCTTTTATACTGCTAACACATTCAAACAGGTGCAAGTACTACAGGTAATGAGTGGAGGACAGAGGAGCCTCTTAAAGAAGAAGTTACAGGTCTGTGAGAGCCAGAAATCTTGCTTGTTTGTAGGTGACTAAATACTTATTTTCCACCAAAATTTGAAAAAAATTCTTTCCAAATCAGACAATGTGATTTTCAGGGTTTGTTTTCTCATTTTGTCTCTCATAGTTGAGGTCTACCTATGATGTCAATTACAGGCCTCTCTCATCTTTTTAAGTGGGAGAACTTGCACAATTGGTGGCCAACTAAATACTTTTTTTCCCCACTGTGTATCAAAGCATGTCAGTAACAGGCTGTCAAGCAATTACACTAAGCTCCAAAATTGCACCTTGGGGTACCAATGAAGTGACAGAGAACTCCCTATGTGTGTCTAACCACAAAGCTACAGTGATCGCTATTGGACATGGTATTGGTTGCAATGGGATGACGGTTGTATGTTATAGCCTGCACCTGCTGCAGATAATGTAGCTATAGCATCCACTGGAAATGACCATATGTTCGTTTTCAAGAATGCAATGCCAAAATGGACACACTTTCATGTCCGTTCACAAAAGGGGATTTTAATTAGACTTATTCAAAGTGCCAATGCTTCAACTCGTTCTTCCCCATTACACAAACTGAATCTCTTTCCTCTATCTTTCTACACGCATTTACATTAAATGTTGATTTCACAAAGCTAAACTATAGTGGCTTAGACAAGTTTTCAGAAGCATGAAATCTTCTCTGTTCACTGTTTACATAAGAATATACTCTTTATTTGCCATCTCTTTAAAGAATATGCAAAAGTATGAAATTAAATACAGAGAATGATGCCATGAGATATTAGAAGCATACAATGAATTGTATAATCCTATGCTGTTTTATTGTTGCATCAATTCAAGAAGTCACATCTGTGGATAGCAGATAAAAAGCAATTCTATACACATGGTATATACATAGAGATGATCGTAACAGAAACCGGACAATACACGGAGTGTTAGAATGTCTTTTTTTTGAATAGTTAGAATTGCTATGCCCTCAATCATTCTGTATTATTTCATTTTTAAACAGATTGGTCTTTTGAAAGAATAGCCTTTAAAAAAGGACATGGAAGTTTGATAATACTGCATATGATATGGATAGTCAAAGTAATTTATAACAGTGATCAACTTGTACAGACTCAAAAGAGCAATTATGCATATTTGTAGTCAGTAGAAGCATTAAGTGCTTTCAAAATTATAGTTAATGGGGCCGTCCGATTTGGACAATCTTCATATGAAACATCCATTGACAATCTTCTGTAGCAAATTAAAGATGATCTATCACTTGGTCAAAAGGGGCTAGGTTTTGCTCCCATTTAATCCCCACTGCTCCTCCGAATTTTTTTTTCTTTTTTAAACTCCGCCATATGGTTCTAGAGATGTGGAGCTTTTTTATTTAGTGCTCATTTTTATGGTCTTTACCAAGGGGGTGTTACTCACAGAGATCTCTAGGGACATGTCTTTAGGCTGTCCTGTATTACTATCGTGTGAGCAACGCCCCTTGAAAAACACCATAAAAATAAGAACTAAATAAAAAAAGGCTCATATCTATGATACTGTATGGTGGATTAGGAAAGAATTAGAAAGAATAGGAGCTGTTCTGCAGCACCTGGCAACAGCCGCTACACGTTGAATGGAGCTGTGCTTTGCAGCTATATTCAGTGTTTACATCAAGCAGCCGATGGAGCGGATAACCTAAAGATAAGTCATGAGCAATATTTGACTTGACAGCCCCTTTAAGTATTACATTATGCCAATTGCTTTCAATGGGTAATCTATATGGTACACCAATGAGATAAGTTTTTTAGAAGAAAAGAAGCTGTTTGTATTGTCTTTCCACTTTTGCTAAAAGAAGGAAAGCTCAAGTTAGGACCCATCCCCAAATAATGGGTTACAACCCTCCTCAAAATCTGATTTTTTTATGTGACTCCTATATCCAGTGCAAATGACATATAAAGCAATGAAGACATCTCAATCATTAACAAAAAGAATGTGTTTTTCAAAAATATTTAGCTAAATTAATCAGTCCAAATAATTGATAAAAAATATCAAATTAAATAAAAAAAATCCTTCTAGATAATTGTATTGGAAGTATTGCTAATGTAATAATTATACTATTAAATTCCGAATTACTGCAGTTTCACAGATAAGGAACCTGATACAGAAGGACACTAGAAGACATTCATAAGTAATTTTTGTAGACCAAGCACAAACCACACAGACTCTTGTTTATTGTTTCAAGAAGGTCTATGCTCTTCTTATTTTTTGTTCAGAGACATCAGGAGGGCGTTACAAGAGTTAGGATTAGCCTACGGGCCCACTATCAGTATTTGGTCAGTATTTGGTCAGTATTTTTTCTCAGGAGTGGGATCCAAAACCAGGTGAGGAACAATCAGAGAAAAGGTATAATAGAAACAAGTCACCAATTCTGCATTTATCACCCACTCCTGGTTTTGGCTCCCACTTCTTCCAAAAAATACTGACCGGATACTGACAGTGGGGCCGTGTCCTTAGACAAAGAACAGTTGAGTCCAAATGAAATTGTGGGATGCAGTAGAAATACAGTTCTTGTGTCTGAACCCTTGCAAGAGGGAAGAAAGGTGGTGTCCTCCTCCAGATATGGAGGCTGAGTATAATGTTTATTGCTATTGTAGATTTATTGATATTTGTCTGGTTAACTGTTGATCATATCTTTTGCTGTAATATACAGTATATTTTTTCCTATCTTGTATGTTTTTATTTTCTTTTTCATGTATTTTTTATTATTTCAGTAAAAGGACATTATTTCATTTCACCATTGTGTGTGAATCCATTTAGTCCTGCATCTTTAACTCCATTATAAACAGAAATAAATGTAAAAGTACATCATGTTCTGATAGACATTACCATAAGCTGAGGTGTGCAGTGTGGAAAACAATCAAATAGATCTGTTGCTGGTGGCAACCGTATAGTGTTCAGAATTATCTGTATACTCGCAAACCTCTACTACATCAACAATCAGAGAGAATTTTCAAAATTTCTCAGAACAAGGGAGAAACAGAGCAATGACCATTAACATCTGCAGATACATGCAGAAAAGTGCCAATGATAGGCCAAGAAGACCAGGAGAAAAGCCGTCCCATACGCCTGACATGCAGATGTAGGTCTAAATTGATATCCCTTATGCAATAAGTAAAAAAAATGCCTTAAAATTTTTTTTTCTCTCTCTCACTATTCTGGAATTTGGCAAATATTAAAAATGATGGTAATCCTAATTGACCTAAAACGGGAAAGGTTTATTTTGATTTCATGTCAGATATTGAGAGAAACATGCATATGTGTCTTTTTATATAGTTTATGTAAACTTCTGGTTTCAACTGTACATTGATTGCTCTTGATTGCTTATCTGTCCACTTCTGGGGACGTTATTTTTTTTTAAGTTAAATACATGTATTTTTGGCTAAAAATCGTGTTTACAATCAGGTTTTATGAAAAAAAATGTCACTGGTCGGATTTTGGAGGCTGTTTGTTTCTCTGCACATTCAACTTAGATGTGATCATAAATCAGCTGAATGGAGCTCAGAAAAAGACAGATTAAATAGTAGCAGGCTGACTGACAGATTCTCAGTTAACTCATTCAGTAGCCACCAATATACAGAACAACGCAGAGGCTATAAAAGGCAAATGGGTAAACATTTTTAATGAAACCCAATAGGAGAAATGATTTAGCCTCTGAATATATGAGTTTAAGTAAAAATGCTATCTTAAGATAAAATCACACTGCTTTTGCTGTTTACATGTAATGGGAAACAATCAAAAGGCCGTCTGCCATTAAAAAGCTGTTACGTATAAGGTTTTCTTGCTGTTCAATACTTCAGTATAGAGAAAAATGTATAACGTGTGTCAAAAGGACATCCTTTTGGCATATGATTGCCCAGACTATACGCAAGAGATTTTTACAGTATATATACAGACAGTACACTGCTGACATCAGGCCTTAAAAGTCAAAGATTCCCCTGCATTTGGTGTCCACCTTGGAACAAAATGTTATACAACTTCAATTCGAAAAAAGTTGGGACTCTGTAAAATATAAAGAAAACAAGAATGCAGTGATTTGGAAATCTCTTATAGCTATATTTTATTCAGAACAGAAAACACATATTAGACGGTTGAAGTTGGACATTTTCCATTTTATTTGACAACATTAACTCATGTAGAAATTGATGGCAACAACACATCTCAGAATAGTTGGGACAGGTTCATGTCTACCGTGGCGTAGCACCCCCTCTTCTTTTACAACACTCGCTGCAGTTTTGGAAGAGGAATGTTGTCCTATTCTTGTCTTGCGTAGGATTCTATCTGCTGAATAGTCCTGGGTCTTCTTTGTTGGATCTTTCATTTTATAATGCCCCAAATGTTCAGTATTGGTGAAAGGTCTGGACTGCAGGCGGCCAATTTATAACCCGAATTTCTGAGAAGCCATGTTGTTCGGATGGATCCAATATTTTTATAAGTATTGACTTGCTGAAATAAGCAAGCCGTTCCCAGAAATATACTTTGGGTGTGAGAAAATGTTGTTCTAAAACCTCTATATCATGGTCAACATTGATGGAGTCTTTCAAGATGTGTAAGTTACCCATGCCATAGGCACTAATGCAACTCCATACCATCAGGTGCAGGCTTTTGAACTGTTCACTGATAACGAGCTGGAAGGTCTCTCTCCTTTTGAGTCCATAGGATGCGGCATCTGTGGTTTCTATAAAAAATTTCAAATCTTGATTCACCTGACCACAGAACAGTTTTCCATTTTGCCTCAGTCCATTTTAAATGAGCTTTGGCCCAGAGAAGATGATAGCGTTTCTGGAATGTACTGATATATGGATTCTCCATGCATAATAGAGCTTTCAATGGCATTTGTGGGTTGCAAGATAAACTGTTCACAGACAATAATTTATGGAAGCATTCCTGAGCCCACACCGTGATTTCTATGACCAAATCATGGATTTCTTTAGAATCTCAGAATACCCCACAATCAAAAGATTCAAAGTCTTTGCAATTTTATGTTGAGAAACACTGTGGCTATAAGCGATTGCCAAATAATTGCATTCTTCTTTACTTTACATTTTACACAGCATCTCAACAGTTTTGGATTTGGGATTATAGTTCAAATATCAATTGATTTATAGAAAATGTTGAGTCACTGCTTACATTCTGCTTAAAAAAATCCCTGCTGGTTAAATATCTTCACCCAAACTTGCTGTCCACTGTTTTATTTTTATCTGGCCCAGAGTAGTCTAAAAATAAAAACTATGCTCACTGATCCCCCCCCTCCTGAATAGAGCCAAGGTCCTCCAACAGTTTTCATGATGGTGGAGACAGGGCGAGACTGTTAGGGCTCGTTCACACAACCGTATTGCCGGACCGAGTGTTGTCTGTCAAAACAACTGACAGCACCTGGACCAATGTTATTCAATGGAGCAGTGCAAAGGAGTGATTTTTCTTTCATTGACCTAATCTGCGTGTGAAAAAAAGCAGCATGCACTAGTTCTGTAAATTGGATGAAACTCATCCATTCAAGTCTATGGGTGCGTGAAAAAAATTGAATGCTATTTGGAGCCACAGTACAGCATCTGAATTTTATGGATACATTACCATTCTGCAACCTAGAAATCTGTAAATGGTTTTGTAAATAATTAAAAACTTCTGTCGTAAAAAAATAGATTATATAAGGACTGCACACAGATTGTACACAGATGACAAGTGAGAAAAAAATAGCCCCACATTTCTGGATGAAACTCAATGAACGATTTTTCATACGCTCGTGTCAGTTAGTTTCTGCAGCAATAACATGGTTGATCAGTAGGGGAGTATAGTGTTTTTTTTTTAAGGTGGGCAACCTCTTATGTACACAATATCTGTTCATTTTAGATAATATATCTTTTGTACCAGTTAATGTATTCTGATGTACAAACTCTCCTGCTCTAGTATACTGCGGTGTTATTCTTGTAGACTGTTTCCAGTGACAACTAGCAGAACTATGATGTAAATCTGGCAATGAAACAGGATAAATTTCACAGTTAGTGCAAAATATGTGATGCAACGTATTAGTAAAATGGCTCACATATTTATATTCATTCATACTCATATGTAGTGATGAGCGAGCACTAAATTGCTCGGGTACTCGTTGCTCGGGTCGAGCAGATTGGAATACTCAGGTGTTCGACCTGAGCAACGGGCCCAATGTAAGTCTATGGAAAATTCAAGCATTTTTCAGGCGCCCCGGCTGTCTGCACAGGGCCTAAAAATTGCCCAAATCGATGGGAACTGTGCTCAAATGACATGGGAATAGCATGGGGAAGACCCCTGGAAGCATCTCTGACTCCCAGGTCACTGCTGTCAACAACGTTGTCAGAGTATTACGGCACTTTTACAGACTCACAATAAAACATACAAAAACGAAACCAAAATGGCTTTTCCTGGGAAATATATTAAGGAACATCCTTTCCAGGGTAATGACTTGTATATACACTGTGTTCCAAATTATTATGCAAATAATATTTTCTCAGATTTTCCCAAATTACCTATATGAATTGCAGTCATTGTAATTTTCCAGTCAAATAACTATTAGAGTACAATTGAAAGGTTTTTGTACAAACTGCCTATGATAACAGTATATTTTTTAAAAAATAAAAAACTCAAACTGCACTCAAAATGCATGTTCCAAATTATTATGCACAGCAGAGTTTTCAACCTTTTCATTTTAATAAAGAACAAAAAAATGATCATTTTTGAAATTTTAAGCATTAGCAGGTTATTACAAACTGAAATCAAACAGTTTTCAACTCAAAACTTTATTCTAAGTGATGTTACATTTGCACATAGGACCCCTTGTTCAAAAGGAGCTTCTGAACTCTCTCGTCCATTGAATTTGTCAGGTTTTGGATGGTTTCTGCTTTAATTGTTTTGCATGAGGACAGAATACCCTCCCAGAGCTGTTGCTTAGATGTGAACTGCCTCCCGCCATCATAGACACTCCTTTTGATGATGCTCCAGAGGTTCTCAATGGGGTTGAGGTCAGGGGAGCATGGGTGCCACACCATAAGTTTGTCCCCTTTTATGCCCATAGCAGCCAGAGATGCAGATGTGTTATGTGCAGCATGAGACGGGGCATTATCATGCATGAAATGATCTCGATGGTCCAGATGGATGGAGTGGAGGATGGCTGGTTGATGGACACCCCATGCAAACACGGCTACAGCGCTAACAAGGAGGAGGTGGAGTAATGTTTTGGGCTGGAATCATGGGGAGAGAGATTGTCGACCCTTTTAGGATCCCTGAAGGGGTAAAGATGAACTCCATAATTTATGTTGAGTTTCTCAAACAGTACTTCCTTCCATGGTTCAAGAAGAAGAACCGTGTATTCCGCAGCAAGATCATTTTCATGAATGATAATGCTCCGTCTCATGCTGCACATAACACATCTGCATCTCTGGCTGCTATGGGCATAAAAGGGGACAAACTTATTGTGTGGCACCCATGCTCCCCTGACCTCAACCCCATTGAGAACCTCTGGAGCATCATCAAAAGGAGTGTCTATGATGGCGGGAGGCAGTTCACATCTAAGCAACAGCTCTGGGAGGGTATTCTGTCCTCATGCAAAACAATTAAAGCAGAAACCATCCAAAACCTGACAAATTCAATGGACGAGAGAGTTCAGGAGCTCCTTTCGAACAAGGGGTACTATGTGCAAATGTAACATCACCTAGAATAAAGTTTTGAGTTGAAAACTGTTTGATTTCAGTTTGTAATAACCTGCTAATGCTTAAAATTTCAAAAATGACCATTTTTTTGTTCTTTATTAAAATGAAAAGGTTGAAAACTCTGCTGTGCATAATAATTTGGAACATGCATTTTGAGTGCAGTTTGAGTTTTTTATTTTTTTTGTTATCATAGGCAGTTTGTACAAAAACCTTTCAATTGTACTCTAATAGTTATTTGACTGGAAAATTACAATGACTGCAATTCATATAGGTAATTTGGGAAAATCTGAGAAAATATAATTTGCATAATAATTTGGAACACAGTGTAAGGCAAAATAAATAACCAAAACCAAAACTACTCCTCCGCACCTTGGGCTATGTTCACACGTAGCGTTTTTGATGCGTTTTTTCACTTTTGCATTGCTTTCAACCATGACAAATGCATTCAATGGGAAATGTCATTTTACATTTTACAACCTTATCTGGCCATGTGGTATGTGACACATCATCAGACACATGCATACAGTGCTGAAAAGACATGGGAACAGCATGAGGAAGACCTCTGGAAGCATTTCTGACTCCCAGGTCACTGCCTAAAAGTGTGCCCATCATAAGTGATCCTTGGCGCATGCGAAGATGCCTCCCGCCATGCACCTGTCATTGCAGACTTGCAACAATCACCGTCCACGTCCTTGTCCCAGTGCAGCGTTCAGTTGTCCCTACCCCATTCTTTGGAATGCAAGCGCAAGTATGCAGCCAGCCAACCACCCACCCACCCACAGGCTGCAATATTATACTGCCAATTTTTTGACAGCGCTTGCACTTGAAATGTGGCCTTTTAGGCTTGTGGATGCAGAAGCTTTTCATAACCTCATGCCGGCGGTGGCCGGGTGTCCATACTCGGTCCCCAGCCTCTACTGTTTCTCCTGGTGTCGTCTCCGCCTTCCACAAGCAGGGGTCCCACAACATTACCCGTGCCCTCCGCAGTGCACTTAATGGGAAGGACCGCCTAACCACAAACACGTGGACAGGTGAATGTCGCCAGGGACGGTACGGAGCCAGTCCACAGCTTTTTTTGCTGAGTTGTATTTCACCACAGCCATATTCTTTAGCTTGGTGAAAGGACTTGGGAAACCATATCTACCCAGCTCTCATTTCACCCAGGAAGTCCTCTAAAGCTGCTTTCACTTGAAATGTGGCCTTTTAGGCTTGTGGAGGCGGAAGCTTTTCATAACCTCATGCCGGCGGCGGCTGGGTGTCCATACTTGGTCCCCAGCCGCCACTATTTCTCCCGGTATCGTCTCCGCCTTCCACAAGCACGGGTCCCACAACATTACCCGTGCCCTCTCCAGTGCACTTACTGGGAAATACCGCCTAACCACAAACACGTGGACAGGTGAATGTGACCAGGGACGGTACGGAGCCAGTCCACAGCTTTTTTTGCTGAGAGTTGTATTTAGCTCGGTGAAAGGACTGGCATAGAGGGAAACCATATCTACCCTGGGTGTCATTTCTCCCAGGAAGTACTCTAATGCAGCTTGTTGCAGAAGCAATGGCAGACCGTCCAACATCAACTCGAACTTGTCGGTGGTGCTTTGACACACAAACATTTTTCTTTGCGCATTTAATTTCATGAATACAGAGTTGGACAATGGCCTGGTCCGCAATGCGGTTTAAGAAATAACATGCATAAGCATGTCCGATCCACATTAAAAAAGTAGCCATAGAGTGTCCAGGAACCTTACCCCACACTTAGCCAGGGCTGCTTCTCGGCAGGGTTGGACGGGCCCACCAGAGAACCTCCTCCGGTGGGCCCTGGCTTCTCCTTCAGGAGAGTTCATAGTGCCGAGGTGAGGTCATGATGATGATAGAGGCCACCATCTGCTTAGCTTTCTGTTACTTGGAATACAAGCGCAAGTATGCAGCCAGCCACCCACCCACAGGCCGCAACACTAAACTGCCAGATTTCTGGGCAGCTGCTTGCACTTGAAATATGGCCTTTTAGGCTCGTGGAGGCGGAAGCTTTTCACAACCTCATGCCGGCGGCGGCCGGGTGTCCATAGTTGGTCCACAGGCGCCACTGTTTCTCCCGGTGTCGTCTCCGCCTTACACAAGCACGGGTCTCACAACATTACCCATGCCCTCCCCAGTGCACTTACTGGGAAGGACCGCCTAACCACAAACACGTGGACAGGTGAATGTGGCCAGGGATAGTACGGAGCCAGTCCACAGCTTTTTTTTGCTGAGTTGTATTTCACCACAGCCATATTCTTTAGCTTGGTGAAAGGACTTGGGAAACCATATCTACCCAGCTCTCATTTCTCCCAAGAAGTCCTCTAAAGCTGCTTTCACTTGAAATGTGGCCTTTTAGGCTCGTGGAGGCGGAAGCTTTTCACAACCTCATGCCGGCGGCGGCCGGGTATCCATACTCAGTCCCCAGCTGCCATTATTTTTCCCGGTATCGTCTCCGCCTTCCACAAGCACTGATCCCACAACATTACCCATGCCCTCCCCAGTGCACTTACTGGGAAGGACCGCCTACCCACAAACACGTGGACAGGTGAATGTGGCCAGGGACGGTACGGCTTTTTTTGATGAGAGTTGTATTTAGCTCGGTGAAAGGACTGGCATAGAGGGAAACCATATCTACTCTGGGTGTCATTTCTCCGTCACCAGGTTCCGCCCATTGTCACACACAACCACGCCTGGCTGTATGTTCAGCGGTGAGAGCCACAGATCAGGCTGCTGTGTTACAGCTTTCAACAACTCTGCAGTGCTGGTCGATTTGTCAATTAAGCATTAGGTATTTTATCTTCAGCACAGCCTGTTGCCGCTTGGCCAAGGCAGTGCTGCAGTGCTGTCAGCTTGTGACTGATGTGGTAATTTCGGAGATGGAGGAGGAGGTGCAGGAGCTGAACAATGTGATTACATTGAGGTTAAATTGATGACACTGTTTTTTATACTAAAGAAAGATCCTATTGTTTTGTTTTTTTTACATTATTTTTTAAGACAAATGCATTCACCGGGAAATGTCATTTTAACATTTTAGAACCTTATCTGGCAATGTGGTGTGTGACACATCATCAGACACATGCTATTTTATTTATGATGGAGGGACTCTGAAAGTCATAAAGCCTATTTTTATAGGGCCATCAGACGGCCCTTACTATTCTTAAAAGGCCAGCAGTCGGCCCTCGCTATTGTTAGAGAGCCATCAGCCGGCTATGCTTTGTTGTTCCCATTATTAACAAGTGGGTCTCCTATACTGTTATCGCGTATCCAGTGACTGCAAGGGCTGCCAAAAATTTGGACGCAATCAAATACCCCTTTGAAGAGACATAGAGGAGGGTCTCAGTAAAAAAAATGTTCCCATTATAAAGGAGCGGGTATCCTATAGTGGTAATGCCCATGCTGTGACTGCAAGGGCTGCCAAAATTTGGGAAAAGCCCCACTAAGAATTTAAAGACACATAGAGCAGGGCCACAGTAACGAAAAATTCCCATAAGAAAGGAGAGGGTCTGCTATACAGTTATAGGGTATGCAGTGAGTCCAACGGCTGACCAATTTTAGGAAAAACCCCACTAAGAATTTAAAGACACATAGAGCAGGGCCACAGTAACGACAAATTCTCATTAGAAAGGGGAGAGTCTGCTATACAGTTATAGGGTATGCAGTGAGTCCAAAGGCTGACCAATTTTAGGAAAAACCCCACTAAGAATTTAAAGACACACAGAGCAGGGCCACAGTAACAAGTATGACATGTTCCCATTAGAAAGAAGAGGGTCTGCTATACAGTTATAGGGTATGCAGTGAGTCCAATGGGTGACCAATTTTAGGAAAAACCCCACTAAGAATTTAAATACACATAGAGCAGGGCCACAGTAATGACAAATTCCCATTAGAAAGGAGAGAGTCTCCCATAGTGTTGGCCTATGCAGTGAATGCAAGGGCTGCCAAAAATTTGGAGGCACTTCAATGCCCCTTGGAAGAGACGTGGAGGAGGGCCTCATAAAAAAATGTTCCCATTAGAAAGGAGCGGGCCTCCTATACTTGTAATGCCCATGAACTAAGTGTATGGGCTGACAAACATTTACCCCTGGGGGGTATACATGAACATACTGTATAAAAATTTTTTTTTACGGGCATCATAAACGCCCTTTAAAAAAATTATGTGGGTGTTGCATCACGGACCACGGTCACCCTGGTGATATGGTGGTGGAGGATGAGGAGATGGAAGAGGACAAGAGCAAATAGCCAAAATCAGGAAGCGTATACCCATGTCTGGGTGTGAAAAGGTGCAAGGGAATACACCTCCCAAGAAAACATACTGGATTTGAGTTTATGTTACGCTGCTATCATTCGGTGGTGTTGAGAAGTCTGGCCCAATCCAGCCCTTGTTCATTTTTATAAGAGTCAGCCTGTCAGCATTTTCAGTTGACAGGCGGATGCGCTTATCAGTTATAATTCCACCAGCGGCACTAAAAACCCGCTCTGATAAAACGCTGGCGGCAGGGCAGGCCACGACCTCCAAGGCATAGAGAGCCAGTTCATTCCACGTATCCAGCTTGGATACCCAATAATTATAAGGCACAGAGGAATCACGGAGGACGTCGGTACAGTCGGCAAGGTACTCCCTCAGCATCTTCCAAAACTCTGCACTCCTTGTGAGAGTACCCCGCGCCTCAGGGCCTGTGCAATGGGAGGGTCTGAGAAAACTCTCCCAGAACTTTGACAGTGTTCCCTGCCTCTGCTGGATTGGAGTTGTGTCTCTCTCGCCTGTACTCCTTGGTTGTCCAACGAAGTGTGCCCTGTGCCCTCTGCCACCAGCGTTTTCAGATGGGAATTTTTTTAATAGTTCCGCAACAAGGGCCTTCTGGTACATCCCCATTTTTGTTGACCTGTCCGCCTCAGGAATAAGAGATATAAAGTTCTCCTTGTAGCGTGGGTCTAAAAGTGTCATCAACCAGTAATGACTGTCACCCAAAATTTTGAGAACGCGAGGGTCATGGGAAAGGCAGCGTAACATAAACTCAGCCATGCGTGCCAGACTGCTAACAGGCAAGACTTCCGTGTCCTCACCAAGAGGATGACTGACTATGCTCTCCTGCTCCTCTCTGTCCTCTGGCCATCCATGCTGAACAGACGATATGACAGCTGTGCAGGTAGAACCGTCTATAGTGCATGAAACTAGCTCCTGTCCTTCCTCCTCCTCCTCCTCTTCCTCATTGTCACCCAATCCACGTTGGAATGAGATGAGGCTTGGCTGTGTGTAATCACCCTGTATGGTTCCTTGCTCCATCTCATCGTGCTCTGCCTGCAATGCATCCTATTTAATTGTGAGTAGAGAGCGTTTCAGAAGACAGAGAAGCGGGATGGTGACGCTAATTATGGCGTCATCGCCGCTCACCATCTTGGTGGAGTCCTCAAAGTTTTGGAGGACGGTACATATGTCTGATATCCATGTCCACTCCTGAGGTCTTATGTGTGGAGTCTGAACTGAATACCGACGGCCTTGTTGATGCTGGTATGCAACAACTGCCCTCTTCTGCTCAAAAATCCTTCCCAACATCTGCAGTGTAGAGTTCCAATGCGTGGGGACATCACAAACCAGTCTGTGAGCCGGAAGCTGCAAACGCTGCTAAAACACGGCAAGGGCGGTGGAAGCTGTAGCTGACTTTCTAAAATGGGCACACAGGCGGCGTACTTTAACAAGCAGATCTGGCAGCTCCGGGTAGGATTAGAGAATCCGCTGAACCACGGGGTTAAGCACATGGACCAGGCATGGTACGTGTGTGAGCTTGCCTCGCATCAGAGCCGCCACTAGGTTCCGGCCATTGTCACACGACCATGCCTGGCTGTAGGTTCAGCGGTGTGAGACACAGATCTGCCTGCTCTTTCAGAGCTGTCCACAACTCTTCAGCATTGTGCGGTTTGTCACCTAAGCATATTAGCTTCAGCACAGCCTGTGGCCACTTGGCCGAGGCAATGCTTCCAGCTTGTGACTGATGTGGTCATTTCGGAGATGGAGGCTGAAGAGGAGGAGGAGGCTGAGGAGGATAAGGTGCAGGAGCTGTAGACCGTGGGGGCAACCCTGATTGACCAGAGCCCGCAATCCTTGGCGTTGGGAGGACGAGTTCCGTCCCAAGGTCCAACTGGGTCCTGGCTTCCACTATGTTAACCCAGTGTGCTGTCAGCGAGATGTACTGTCCCTGCCCGCAAGCACTTGGTCACGTGTCCGTGGTTAGGTGGACTTTCCCGGTAACTGCGTTGTTGAGGGCATGGCTAATGTTTTGGGACACATGCTTGTGTAATGCGGGGACGGCACACCGGGAGAAATAGTGGCGGCTGGGGATCGAGCACCGAAGGATGGGCACCGCCATCAGGTTGCGGAATGCTTTCGTCTCCACGAGCCTAAAAGGCAACATTTCGAGCGCAAGCAGTCGTGAAATGTGAGAATTTAGTAGTGTGGCCTGTGGGGCGTTGTCTGCATATTTGCGCTTGCGTTCCAAGGACTGGTGTATGGACAACTGAACGCTGTGCTGGGACAAGGACTTGGATGTGCTTCCTGATGCTGCTACTTGAGAGTGCACAACGACAGGTACAGGGCAGGAGGCATCTTCGCATGCACCATGGACAGGGGATTGGCTTGCATGCACAACAGCGGAAGAAGCAATGGTGCCACCTGCAGACACTGTTCCTGGACCTTGGGGTTCGGCCCACGAAGTCGGGTGCTTTGCTGCCATGTGCCTACAGGTGGTGGTCAGGCTGGTCGTTTTGCCACCCCTGCTGATGCTGGCCTGGCAGGTGGTGCAAATGGCCTTTTTGGGGTTATCGGCAGAGTCTTTAAAAAACAAGCAGACTCGGGAAGACCTAACAGTTGTACAGGCAACTTCCTTCGTGTTGGTGTTACGGGGAAAGGTTGCCTGCCTTCCGTCTGCGGCCACCACACTGCTTCTTCCTGCCTGTTGGGGAGCTCTGCCTCCCTCCCCCTGAGTGCTGCTGTCCTCGCTCTGCATGTCCTCCTGCCAGGTTGGGTCAGTTACTATATCATCCACCACCTCGTCTTCCAGTTCTGCACCCTGGTCCTCCTCCTGACTTTCTGGCAATTGGCTGCTCAAATATTTGGGCATCGCTACACGCGATCTCCTCTTGCCCCGCTTCAAGTGGACCGGGCGAGAGACCCGAATCTATAAATGGAAAAGTGGACAGCTCTTCAGAATGTCCAAGTGTGGGATCAGTTGTCTCTGGGCACTCGGCATGGTGGGAGGAAGGAGGATCAGGGTGAGGAATATGCGGTCCAGACTCATGGCTACTGAGACTTGACCGTGTGGAAGACAGGGTGGTGGTGGTGGCTAAGTGACTGTAAGCATTATCCAACCAACAACCTTTTGACACTGCTCTGGGTTCAATAGTGGTGTGCTGCGGTCCCCTAGAAATTGGGACAGGAAGGTCAGGCGAGAAGATGTGGGTGTTTGTTGTGGCACAATTTCAGCTTGTCCTCGGCCTCTGCATACACCATTACCATCACGTTCAGTTCCCCGTCCCTTGCCACGTGCCTTGCCCATTTTAAATGGACGACAGTATCTTCCACGCTCACTACAAATGACTGAGTTTGGAGCGAACTTATATGTGATCCGTGTGATGGAGAAAACAGTTTTCAATAGCTGGATTTCTAGCGCTGTAATATGGAAAGGACATGGCTGTATTCTGCAGTGCCAACAAGCAAATGGTGCAGAAAAACTGTGTTCTCTGAATTGCTTTTTAAGCAAATAATGAGGATTAAGATCCAAAGAAAAGTATACCAGGCCCCTGAGACCTGGGCCTTTGTATAGAAATATCTAACAGCAGCAGAAGGCAGAATTGGAATGGAGCCTCATGTGCTATATGCACTGCAGTCTGCTATATACCCTGCCTGCCTATATACACTGCCTGCCTGATATCTCTGCAGATGGATTAGTTAGTCCTCAAAAGGCCTGTTTTTTAAGATGGATATGTGTAATGTACGGTTTTTCTCCCTACACTACCTAATACACAAGCAAATCACTCCCTGATGCAGCAGCATCTCTCCCTACACTGTCTAATTCCGGAGTGACTGTGACGAACATGGCGGCGCCAGGTCTGATATAGACCCGATGACGCTATGCGGCCAGCCAATCACTGTAATGCCACAACCAACATGGCTACGGCATTACAGTGAGTGGCAGGCAATCCCTGCATGTTGATTGGAGCTCTAAAGAGCGCCAAACATGAAGGAAGGGGACCCGAGCTCCTGCCGAGCAGCCCCGGAAATACTCGGAGAGCGCCGAGCATCTCGAGCAGTGAGATGCTCGGGCGAGCACCGAGCAGTAGCGAGCATGCTCGCTCATCACTACTCATATGCTCTGAGCCCAGACAGTTGTGGCTGATCAGTTCAGAGGCATCATTTAGATCAGGCCTGCACAACATACGGTCCCCCTAAGAATGTTGTGTGGCCCGCAGAGACTCAGTTTCTCATCTTCCTGTATCCAACTGTATTTGCGTCTTTCAGATGCGAATACGGTAAATACTTCAGGGCCGGGACAGGGGCAGAGCAGGAGAGCTCGTTATCCCCTGCCCCGATGTGCAGGAACGTGATGAGGTCATCACGCTGTGATTTCATCAAGATGCTGCTGTAGCCGCAGTGCAAAGAGGGCAAGGTCGAGGAAAAAAAAGTACATGCTCCATGAGGAGCCGAAGAATAAATATATTATAATAGGAGGAAGTTTGAGTTACTATGAGGTCACATTATGGGGCAATGGGGGAAAGGATTGTGAAAAAGGCACGTTATGCAGAGGGGTAAGGTGTGGGGGGGAATATGATGGAGAGGAGCTGTGTATTGGGGGGAATATGACAGATAGGAGCTGTGTGTGGGGGGGATATGAATGAGAGGACCTGTGTGTGGGGGAATATGAAGGAGAGGAGCTGTGTATGGGGGGGAATATGATGGAGAGGAGCTGTGTATGGGCGGGGAATATGAATGAGAGGACCTGTGTGTGGGGGAATATAATGGAGAGGAGCTGTGTATGGGGGATAATATGACGGAGAGGAGCTGTGTATGGAGGATAATATGATGGAGAGGAGCTGTGTGTGGGGGGAATATGACAGAGAGGAGCTGTGTGTGGGGGGGAATATGGCAGAGAGGAGCTGTGTGTGGGGGGAATATGACAGATAGGAGCTGTGTGTGAGGGTAAATAAGATGAAGAGGAGCTGTGTGTGTGGGGGGAATTAATTGTTTAAGGGCGCAACATGGGAGATATTTATATTTATGGGGCAGTATAATTATATTTTTATTTTTAAGGCTACCATGTCGGGAAGTGCTGCTGAAGATGGAGAAGAGGAAAGGCTGCAGAGATGAGCATGAAATCTCATTATGGTGTGCGTGCTACGTGGAGACTAAAGGGATGGGAATGATTAGAGAAGCTGTCACCTATAAAGTACCTGGATGTAAATGCCTATTTGTATTACTCCCTGCGCCTCATTAGTACTGTGGTTCCTTTATGGTACACAATCTGATGATGACTGGTAACAAAAACTCCCAGTATCTCCTTACCATAGTTAAGGACATACGGGGAGTTGCAGGTTTACGTAATACAAGTGTATATGGGGCTGACCTGAAACTGCAATTGATCACTGTACTAAGCTTGGTCATGTATTCCTGTACTGACGGTGGTTCTGGCACTGTTTTCATGCACTGACCGTAGTTCTCTTCATGTAGCAATCCATAACGTGCTTCACATTGAAACTGAAAATCCTCAAAACTTATTTTTGAGATTATGAGGAGGATTTGGTTGAGTTTCTACTCCAAAAACTCCGCGTTCATTTGGGTGTGTTCACATTGATTTATTTTTTTTAGCAGAAACTCTCCAAAAACTTCTCATATACTAAAAACTTGGATCTGTTGATGATTTCATGTAAATACCCCTTATCTTTACATTTTTGTGGCCCTTCGGACTGGTTCATTATGACAATTTGGTCCTTAAACCGATCAAATGTTGTGCACCCCTGATACAGATGCTTTAATTTAAAGAGTAAGTGTCTTTTCATTTTTTTCATAGATCAATAGTACATATGAAAATAAGAAACTTTGTAATATATGTTATTAGAGAAATCTGCTTCCTTCTCCCCCTGGACTGATCATTAATTATCAAAAGTCTCAATTTATGGGTAAAATCTATTTTTTGTGAAAACAGACTTTCCTATTACTGAGATAGGAGATAACAGTTGGTTGTTATAAGATTATATGGAGATCTGTAACTGTTTCAGGAGAACTTGCAGCAGAATATCTGTCCGCCTCTAGCTCCCCCCTCCTGTCTCCAATCACCTTCATCTCCTATCTTCCTAGTGGAAAAATCTGTCTTCAATGAATTTACTCCCTGGGGTGCATATCCTCATTCTTTACGTTGATCACTGGAAGTACTGTTACAAGGTCAAAAGTGGCCAGTTTTTGCTCTTATTTTATTCTCACTGCTCCCCTGCTTATTTTTTTTTTTAAATCCACCAAACGATTCCTGAGATATGAGAAATTTTATTTAGTGTTAATTTTTACGGTCTTTACTATGGATGTGTGACTCAAAGGGTAATAATGTACAGCAGCCTAAAGACATGCCCCCAAATAATGCTGTGAGCCACACACAGTTGAAAGACTTTTAAAATTAGCACTAAGAAAGAAAAGCCTGTATCTCTGGACCCATATGGTGGATTTAAAAAAATGAAAATAAGGATTACTCTGGAGAAGTGAGAATAAAATAAGAAGAGAAACTGGCCACTTTTGACTCTTGGTGACAGATCCTCTTTAACCAGTGCTCTGTATTTATAGGGGTAAAACCCCCAAAATAGCTACTCCGCAGATAGGTGTCTGGTTGGGTTAAAATGAGAATGTTTTCTTCTATCTGGAGGGGAATTAGTTTACATACAATTCATTGTTCCCATGGATCATTGCTGATTCTAGACATTAGGTAGCGGTCTTCCGATTGAATGTTTAGCCACTGGGCTTTCTTCTGACCCCCCATATATATGAGCATTCAGCTGTGTTGAGGTTTCATGTTTTTTTAACGGAGAAAAAAGACAAAGCTACTGCCATTAAATCAAAAGGATCCCCAACCTTTTTTCTACTGACAATCTGTTGGGAGGTATCCATACACATGAGTTGGAAGGCTGGTCTTGCCAATATCGACGGATTTAGATGACTTTCATATAATATGTATGAGGCATTACATTTCCTTACACCAGCTAGGTAAGTACCCCTGCACAGTATTAACAAAAATAAGGTTGTGAAAGAATATTCCAATGCATTCAAAAGTATGATGTTCTGTTTTCTTATTGATATCTATTGTAAAAGTAGGTATTATATTGCTATTCTGCACCTTTAAAAAGCAGATAAAAGGGCAAAGAAATGTAGTATAGCAGAGCCAGGTAGGCTAGGGTTAAATCATAGCTCCACGGGTTCTGATAGGTACACCTGGTTAGCTATGCAAATAAACAAGCTAGGTGTTCATCTAAGTCAGTCAGCTCAGGGAAGCTGACCTGATTGGATGTGTCTTGGAGCTGAAGAGAGAGAGACAGGCCAGAATCCCTCTCTGAAAAGAGTCTGCACAGGCCGTATGCAGAGAACTGCAAGTGTCAATGGTTGCTATGGACAATAGCTCCTAGCTGGGGCTATCTCATCCATGTGTGAGTAGCCAGGGTCTGTGTTTATTTAGCACCTGGACAAGGCAAGGGATTTATGTTTATGATTTTCTTCTGGTGCTGGACAACCTGTAAAAAGCAATAAAAACTGCATGTGTTTAGACCAAAACTGCATTGCCTGTGTGAACGCTACCTAAGGCCTAATGCCTACCAGAGAGAGTAAATCCCTACAGTAGGTATATTTTTGGCCTATATATAGAACGCCATCTAAATAAGACGGTAAAAGCTGATCTTTCGATCAATGTTGGCAAGAGGAATACATTGTAATAGTGCACTCTAGAGCAGCACTATGTTTACCAAATCCGAGGTTTATGAAATACTGCAACTCTACATAATTTATTGAGCAACTACTGCTGCATTTAGTACAGAGTGATAGATCACATAATGTCATACCCAAAATGCAAAATCGCATGTGAAAAAATAGATTTAGTGCCTGCGACTCAGGCAATGATGTGGCTCACTTTGTAGACGTAGGGCATTTGAACTCTAGAATATTGTTAAATAACAGTGAATTATCTGTCATCAGTGCAGATCAATAAGACAAATATAATGACTAGGTTTATTCTTTACATGATATTACATGTGCCCCAATTCTCACATGTAAGGAGAATCAACCTTAACAATTATGCACACTGTCACCATCATTTATCATGTGGCTTTCAGAGCTAGGTGACATAAAGCCATGTAACAAGCCACTTCAGAATTTTGTACACATGTATTGATCAGTTTTGACATGAAACAGAGTCAATTACCCAGTAAGAGACACGGCTTAATTGGCAGTGTGCATGTCTCCATGTGTCTTCTTGGTACTTCCTTCTGAACTTTGTAACAGGCAAACACCTTGTAAAAGAAATATCTAATCAATGCAGAATGTAAATGTATGAGATAAAACCTGCTTTTGTTCAAAATTGTTATATCTATGTTTTAAATTAATTTGTTTCCTTGTATAGAAGACTGTTTACACCATTTCAGAACCTCAAGTGCTACTATTGCCACTAAAATACCATAATCCAGAGAGATAGCTAATGGAACCCACTATAAACTGAGCCTTTATCGGTTTAGTAATGAAATAGTCTTCAGAATAGAAGACACCATCCCATTTTCACGGCACTGTCATTATGGTAATATCATTACATTAAATTATTTTATTGCTTTACAGGTCTTAAATAAGCACTCCCATTAAAATTATAATGGGCTAAACCTGTGTGAATGTGTAAGTATGTAATGAAGTGTAGATGTATTAATACACTCATCAATCTATGTCTTCTCCGGTGTCCAGCACCGCTCTGGTCTTCTGAATTTCATGACTGAAATTCAGACTTTTCAGATCACACAGGGCTCTATATGTGAGCCGGAAGTGGATTTTACAATGTAAGCCTGTGGAGTGTTGGGGTGGGGGGTAGGGGTAAGAACTTGGCTCTATAGGCTTACATTGTAATAGCGACTTTTGGCTCACACATAAACCCCAGTGTGAGCCAGCAAGTCTGAATAGTTGTCACATAACCTCCTACATGTTAGATCAGAGCAGGGTGTCATTACATCACACACAGGAGTAGTCTAGAACATGCAGGTTACTCCTGTGTGAGATGTAATGACAGCCTAATTTCACCGCAGAGCAATTACAAGTTGCTTGAACATAGCAGAAATTAGTGTGATTACTGACACACTAAGTTATCAGGAGAGTTGATAGAAGGCTTTGTAATATGACACGGCTAAACTCAGCTACACTGTCCCTCCCCTCACACAGATTCATGCAGGAGGTTAGACCAGGAAATCAGAGCTGTCTGACGTTATATTTCTCATACACTGAGAACTCTCCTCTAAGCTATTGTGGGGGGTATTATTCCCTTTGTGTGTTGCTGCCTGTTATAATTAATCAGCATCATACAGGTAAAAGAAGTACATGCACCCCCAGTGAAAATTAGCTGATAACACCCACTTACACTTCAAAAAAGTGAACTGATTAGGTGCCAAATACTTTGATTGCTAATATATCCGCAACGGAGAGGTGAAATAAAAATAAGAAAAAAAGATACATTTTAATAGAACATGTCAAATCGCCATGAACGTTTACATTATCTTGGGCCGAAAATATTATGTTTTTATTTCTTACTTAACATATGTAAATGAATAGTTGGGCTGGGTTCATACCTGTAATTGGGAATTCCATTTGTATGTTCCATTGTAGGTACTGACAAATGGAATTCAGCTGTCAGATTTCAGAACAGAAAAAAAAAGTTCTGCATGATGCATACATTTACATTCTACAAACTGATGGATAACGGAACCCAGACAGACCCATAATAATGAATGGGGCCCTTGTGCTTCCAATTACATCAGTTATGCAACTGACCCATTTCGGACTTGAATTCCAAAACACAGGCATCAACCCAGCCTTATGTTATAATGTAAATGTAAAAAAAAAGAAACTCATATTCTGTTTACCAGACTTACCCTATCTTCCTCGTCTCTGAAATCTGGCATGGTGCTAATACAGAGACTTACAGCTGTGATTGCCACAAAAGAAACTGACAAACAGGCAAAAATCTTTCCAGGAATCCCTGAGTGAGGGTTCTCCACCATGTCCCTGAGATGCTTCATGCACTGGGCCAAACGCCCACTGTCCTGCAAGGCACTTTGTGAATTCTCCTTGGAGGTGCCATATTCACCTTCATACATTTTAGCTTCAGCTAATTCCTCCTCCTTCTGCTGCAGCTTTCTAAGACAGCACCACTCCAATTGCTCTTCCTCTATCCCCCAGTATATGAGTTCATCCTGGAAAGAAAGGGCACACATCTCTCTCAGTATCCTTAGCTTGCCAGCTGCCAAGAAAGTCATAATAGTCCTAAAGGCACATGGGTTACGATCAAAGAAAAACTCATTGCAATTGATGTCATAATCATCACAAATATCCATGATTTCATCATAATTGTTGCAAGCTTTAAGTTTTCCCAGCCTTGTTAGTGGACAGTCTTCTAGTGTGGTCCATGGGATCCGGTACTTTATGCCCCCTACATTGATGATGACTTGTCGCATCCTATCCTCCACTTGGCCTCTGTAACATCTCTCCTCTCCAGGTCGAAGGAGCTTAGCTGTTTTGTAGAACACCCCTTTGCGGGTCCGCACTTCACAAAAATTCTCACTCACATTCTTAAACCTAAAGGAGGTGAAGTCGGCCTCTGCTTTTCCTGCCAGTAATGCCATTTCCTGATACATTGGCTGTCTTCATTTAGGCAACCATTTTTTCAAGAAGAAACGGTAGAGGCTTTATGAAGCAAAGCAGCTCCAGATCTGAAAGAGAAGAGCATGTGTTCATAATTTTTGCATTGTTTATAGAGGCAGAGTACATAAAATTAGTGGAATATAAACAGAAAATGGAACAGTGTATGCAAAAGCAATAAACTTCAGATGCTGGTCAACGTTGCACGTGTTCACAAATCTCATGATGGTTCTGTGAAGGAATGATCACAGTTTATGAATCAGAGGAGAGCAATTAACAGATATTATGACACTGGAACTACTCCAAACTGAGGTCAACATCCTGGACCACAGACCTTGTAGCATAAACTTACACAACGACTATTTTTTTAAGGTTATGCTCATTTGAGCTGAATTTGAGGTATCTCTTTCTGCAGAGACAAACAAATCAGAGGAAAGGCGGCACAAGATGAATGTGGTAATCACACAGAAAACGATGACCTGTTCTCCTTTGGGAATATGTAAGTGAACATAAGCCAAAATAGGTCATAATGAGACATCATTAAGCCACAAACAACAGAAGGACTAGGGTCTCCAGCAGGAGTATTAAACCCATTTTCAAGAATATTAGTGGTATAAGGTACATTAAGTTACTTTTTCAATACATTTCAAAAAATTAGTTTTATAAGAATTAGTTTAAAAAGTGACTTTAGATAGCACAACGTGTTCTGTATGGACCGGACTTGTCACAGAGTGGGTCATGTGGGGCAGATCAGTACTGCAAAGGCGTTGACAACTGGAAAATGCAGCAATCAGTAAATGTATTAAACACACATACCAGTAATAAACATTACAAAAAACTAAAACTAAAATGTGGACTGGAGTGCTACTTTAAAGTGGTTGCAACAACACAAATTACATACATTATTAAACAGATCTCTTAAACTGACTGACTTTGAAAATTCACTAGAATGGAAGTGAACTTGATCTCCTCCCAGTCAGCCTGACTGATTGCTGCAGCATGTACTGAGTAGTTTGAGATTTCAGGAGCAGCAGGGAGAAAGGGCATTAAGGAGTTGGAAATCATGCTAGACGGGCAGAGATAGTATAATCCTATAGGAAAGTCGAACTCAGACATTGTGACTGGATTTTTTTTAGGAAATGCTAATTTCTTATCCATTCCTTATAGATCCATTTAATGAATGCAGCGTGTATTGTGAAATCTAGTGACAGATCTGCTCTACATGCTTCCTGACTGTGCAGCTATACGGCATTTTTACAAGCGGCAGATATGATGCAGAAATTTTTAAGACTGAAAAACCAATTTCATACATCTAAATGGGTTTGTTTCGGTAACATTCATGGATTTCTGCAAACCCTATTGAGTGTCACCGAAACTTTGGTCATTATAAACTACATAACTTGGCAAAATACATACTCAAAAGTTAATATATTCTATTACTGATCATCTTTCATATTAAGTTGTCTCCTCAGTGGAGCATACAAATTATTGTCCCAAAGACAAAAAGGGAGGTAGAAAAAAATAGAACCAGAATAAGGCTATGTGCCCACGATGCAGAAATGAAGCAGAAAATTTCTGCAGCGATTCTGCATGTTCTTGGCAGTCAAAAACGCTTGCGGATTTTACCAGCGTTTTTACATGCGGTTTGCCATGCGTTTTTCTAGTGCATTGGGACCTCAAATCCGCATGCAGAAATGCACAAATAATGGACATGCTGCGGATTTTTGAGCGCATCAAAAACGCTGCGGAAAAATCCGCAGAATGGGCATTGAAATTGCGGATTCTCATTGGGGACCATGGGGCACGGATTACCAAGCGTTTCACAAGCGTTTACGCTGCGGAAATTCGCGCAGAATATACGCTTGTAAAACGCTACGTGGGCACATACCCTAAGGCTAAATTTGGGCTCTTAAATGCAAGAAGTAAGTATCACAATTGTGTGCTATAAGTTTTTAAATTGGGGTTTGGATTATATTATTTCATATATGAATATATGATAAACTTGATATTTAATAAAATTGTGATAAGTGGGCCCATTATAAATCCTTAAAGTGCACCTGTCAGCAGGATTGTGCTCAGTAAACTACATACACTGTCAGGTGGGTACCATTACACTGATTAATATGATACCTTGGTTCATGGGCGTACCCAGGATCAAAACTAGGGGGGGGCAAGCCATGGTCACAGATACCGAAGAGAAATATATATATAGTACAATGCAAAGATTTCACTTCTTACATTACATGACCGATATCTATTGCAAATTCCACAATAGCTCAGAAACCGGCAAATCGCTCCACACAGTATACTGGCCCCCATAAAATGCCTCTTACAGGACACTGGTCCCCATATAACGCTCCATACAGGATACTGGCCCCCATATAACGCTCTATACAGAATACTGGCTCCCATATAACGCTCCATACAGGATACTGGCCCCCATATAACGCTCCCTACAGAATACTGGCCCCCATATAACGCTCCATGCAGAATACTGGCCCCCATATAACGCTCCATGCAGGATACTGGCCCCCATATAACGCTCCATACAGACTACTGGCTCCCATATAACGCTCCATACAGGATACTGACCCCCATATAATGCTCCATACTGAATACTGGCCCCCATATAACGCTCCATACAGAATACTGGCCCCCATATAACGCTCCATACAGAATACTGGCCCCCATATAACGCTCCATGCAGGCTGTTCCCCACACATAATGCCTCATGCAGGCTGTTCCCCCCCAGATAATGCCCCACGCAGGCTGTTCCCCCCACATAATGCCCCATGCAGGCTGTTCCCCCCCATATAATGCCCCATGCAGGATGACCCCCCTTCCTTATAATGCCCCATGCAGGATGTCACACCCCCCCTCCCTTATAATGCCCCACACAGGATGTCACCCCCCCTCCCTTATAATGCCCCATGCAGGATGTCACACACACACCCTCCCTTATAATGCCCCATGCAGGATGTCACCCCCCTCCCTTATAATGCCTCATGCAGGATGTCACCCCCCCTCCTCCCTTATAATGCCCCATGCAGGATGTCACCCCCCCCTTATAATGCCCCATGCAGGATGTCACTCCCCCCCCCTTATAATGCCCCATGAAAGATGTCACCCCCCCTCCCTTATAATGCCCCATGCAGGATGTCACACCCACCCCCCTTATAATGCCCCATGCAGGATGTCACACACCCCCTCCCTTATAATGCCCCATGCAGGATGTCACCCCCCCTATAATGTCCCATGCAGGATGTCACCCCCCCCTTAACCCCTTAAGCCCCGCGGGTGGTTTGCACGTTAATGACCGGGCCAATTTTTACAATTCTGACCACTGTCACTTTATGAGGTAATTACTCTGGAACGCTTCAACGGATCCCCCTGATTCTGAGATTGTTTTTTCGTGACATATTGCACTTCATGATTGTGGAAAAATTTCTTCGATATCACTTGCGTTTATTTGTGAAAAAAATGGAAATTTGGCAAAAATTTTGAAAATTTTGCAATTTTCAAAATTTGAATTTTTAAGCCCTGAAATCAGAGCGATATGTCACACAAAAGAGTTAATAAATAACATTTCCCACATGTCTACTTTACATCAGCACAATTTTGGAACCAAATTTTTTTTTTGTTAGGGAGCTATAAGGGTTAAAAGTTGACCAGCGATTTCTCATTTTTCCAACAAAATTTACAAAACCATTTTTTTAGGGACCACATCACATTTGAAGTCACTTGGAGAGGTCTTTATGACAGAAAATACCCAAAAGTGACACCATTCTAAAAACTGCACCCTTCAAGGTGCTCAAAACCACATTCATGAACTTTATTAACCCTTCAGGTGCTTCACAGGAATTTTTTGAATGTGGAAGAAAAAAATGAACATTTAACTTTTTTCACAAAAATGTTACTTTAGACCCAATTTTTTTTATTTTCACAAGGGTAACAAGAAAAAATGGACCCCAAAATTTGTTGTGCAATTTCCCCTGGGCACGCAGATACCCAATATTTGGGGAAAAAACACTGTTTGGGCGCACGGCAGGGCTCGGAAGGGAAGGAGCGCCATTTGACTTTTTGATTGTAAAATTTGCTTGAATAATTAGTGGACGCCATGTTGTGTTTGAAGAGCCCCTGTGTGCCCAAACTTTGGAGCTCCCCCCACAAGTGACCCCATTTTGGAAACTAGACCCCCAAAAGCACCTATCTAGATTCATAGTGAGCACTTGGAACCCCAGGTGCTTCCCAAATTGATTCATAAAAATGAAAAAGTGTTTTTTTTTTCACTTTTTCATTTTTACGAATCAATTTGTGAAGCACCTGGGGGTTCCAAGTGCTCACTATGCATCTAGAAAGGTGCCTTGGGGGGTCTAGTTTCCAAAATGCGGTCACTTGTGGGGGAGCTCCAAAGTTTGGGCGCAGAGGGGCTCTCCAAACGCAACGTGGTGTCCGCTAACAATTTGAGCCGATTTTCCATTCAATTTGTTAGCGGATATCATGTTGCATTTGGAGAGTCCCTGTGTGCCCAAACATTGGAGCTCCCCCACAAGTGACCCCATTTTGGAAACTAGACCCCCCAAGGCACCTATCTAGATGCATAGTGAGCACTTGGAACCCCAAGTGCTTCACAAATTGATTCATAAAAATTAAAAAATGTATTTTTTTTCACTTTTTCATTTTTTACGAATCAATTTGTGAAGCACCTGGGGGTTCCAAGTGCTCACTATGCATCTAGATAGGTGCCTTGGGGGGTCTAGTTTCCAAAATGGGGTCAATTGTGGGGGAGCTCCAAAGTTTGGGCACACAGGGGCTTTCCAAACGCAACATGGTGTCCGCTAACAATTTGAGCCGACAATTTGTTAAAGGATATCATGTTGCATTTGGAGAGTCCCTGTGTGCCCAAACATTGGAGCTCCCCCACAAGTGACCCCATTTTGGAAACTAGACCCCCCAAGGCACCTATCTAGATTCATAGTGAGCACTTGGAACCCCAGGTGCTTCACAAATGAATTCATAAAAATGAAAAAGTGTTTTTTTTTTCACTTTTTCATTTTTACGAATCAATTTGTGAAGCACCTGGGGGTTCCAAGTGCTCACTATGCATCTAGATAGGTGCCTTGGGGGGTCTAGTTTCCAAAATGGGGTCACTTGTGGGGGAGCTCCAATGTTTGGGCACACAGGGGCTCTCCAAACGCAAAATGGCGTCCGCTAACAATTTGAGCCGATTTTCCATTCAATTTGTTAGCGGACACCATGTCGCGTTTGGAGAGCCCGTGATGTGCCTAAACAGTGGAGCTCCCCCACAAGTGTCCCCATTTTGGAAACTATACCCCTCAAGGATTTTATTAAGGTGTATAGTGAACATTTTGAACCCAGAGGTACGGCAAAGAATTTGTTTACATTAGGTCATCATATTGAATAAGTTGTCATTATTCTTGAGCGCAAGTGCTCGCTACTTGAGTTTGCATCGGGTACACAGGTATGCACCATGTACAGCGTGTGCTCGAGTGACATGCTCGAGTCCCTGCTCCGCATGTTTCACGGTTATTAGACACCCAAAAAAAAACATGCGGGGATCGCTCGTGCATGGAAGGCAATCCCCGTAAAGTTTTTTGGCCGCGAAGCATGTGGGGCAGAGACTCGAGCATGTCACTCAAATACCCACGATACTCAATGCATACCAGAGCACCCGATGCAAACTCAAGTAGCGAGCACTTGCTCTCAACACTAGTCGCCATATCGTCATCTTTTTTTCTTACTTTTGAAAAAAATCCCAACCCCAGCCCTAACCCTAGCACAACCCTAGCCCTAGCACAACCCTAGCCCTAGCACAACCCTAGCCCTAGCACAACCCTAGCCCCAGCACAACCCTAGCCCCAGCACAACCCTAGCCCCAGCACAGCCCTAGCCCCAAACCCAGCCCTAACCCTAGCCCAATCCTAACCCAAGAGTTTATTTTTGACGCTGTTCCTTGTGCGGTATAAGTGATTAGACGACTTTATTCTTCGGGTCAGTGTGATTACAGCAATGCCAGAATCATATGGGGTTTTTATGACTGACAGCTGTCACACACTAAAAGACGCATTTTTTGTAAAATCTAGTTTTTGCATCGCCATATTTTGAGAGCTATAATTTTTCCAGATTTTGGCAGACAGTCATGTGACGGCTCGTTTTTTGCGGGATGACTTGACGTTGTTATTGTTGCCATTTTCAGGCACGTGACATTTTTTGATCGCTTTCTATTCCGATTTTTGGGAGGCAGAATAAACAAAAACCAACAATTCAGGAATTGTTTTTTTTTTTTTTTTTAATTCTGTTCCGCGTGTGGTAAAATTGATGAGGTATCTTTATTCTTCGGGTCAGTACGTTTACAGCGGTACCACATTTGTATCATTTTTCTATGTTTTTGCGCTTATACACAATAAAAGCTATTTTATAGAAAAAAAATATTTTTTAGCATCGCTTTATTCTGAGAGCTATAACTTTTTTATTTTTCGGCTGATGGAGCTGTATGGTGGCTTGTTTTTTGCGGGACGAGATGACGTTTTCAGCGGTATAATTTTTATTTATATGCGTCTTTTTGCTCACGTGTTATTCCACTTTTTGTTTGGCGGTATGGTGATAAAGCATTGTTTTTTGCTTCGTTTTTTTTTTTTTTTTACCGTGTTCACTGAAGGGGTTCACTAGTGGGACAGTTTTATAGGTCAGGTTGTTCCGGACGCGGCGATACCAAATATGTGTACTTTTATTGTTTTTTTTTTTTTTTTTTATAATAATATTTATTGATGGGTACATTATATTTTTATTTTTGGTGGATTATATTTTTTATTTTTTTTTTATATTTTTGCAAATTTTTTTTTTATTTTTTTTTCCACTTTCACACAGTTTATACACTTTATTACTTTGTCCCACTCTGGGACTTTCACTTTTTTTTCTCTGATCGCCTGCATGGCACAGGAATGCAGCACCATCCCTATGCCATGCAAGCTGTCAGAAATGCACAGTGTGAAGATTGCTTGGAGATGCACTGCGCATGTCCAAGCAATCTTCCTGCTGTCTGGTGACCCGGATGTTGTCATGACGACATCGGGTCATCATGGCAACACCCGGGAAGCCTTTGCAGACTGCGCTGGAAGCCGGAAGAGGAGGTGAGTATCGGCGATCACCTCCCCTTGCCCCCGCAATGCCGCGATCGACTTCGATCGCAGCATCGCGGGGGTTAACGTGCTGGGAGCGGTGCAGGACCACTCCCTGCACATAGTACCGGGTGTCAGCTGTGACAATCAGCTGACACCCGGCGGCGATCGTGCCCGCACAGCCTGTGTGCACGCGCGATCGCCATGACGTACTAATACGGGTTTGGCTCTTAAGTCCCAGGGCACAGACGCGTATTAGTACGGCAAATGTTGTTAAGGGGTTAAAATGTCCCATGCAGGATGTCACCCCCCCTTATAATGCCCCATGCATGATGTCCCCCCCATATAATGCCCCATGCAGGATGTCACCCCCCCTCCCTTATAATGCCCCATGCCTCCATACAATAAAAAAAAAAATAATCAAATACTCACCTCATGTCTCACCTGCTGCCGCTGCTCCAGACTCCTCAGCGTCGCCGGCGTCTTCCCACTCTGCGCTGTGACTGCTCAGGAGAGAGCGCGGTGTAAAGACGTCACCACGCCCTCTGACCAGAGACGTCACAGTGCAGCAGCCGCGGAAGAGACAGGATTGCTGCGGAGGCACGGGGAGGGGTAAGTATTCTGCCGGGGCCCTGAGCAAGCGGGGGGGAGCGGGCGCTGACGGTGAGGGGCCCCGGCATTTGCCCGGGTGCGCCGGGTGCTGACGCCGGCCCTGGTGTGCGCCGTGCGTCCCTGCTTCTAGGGGGGGGGCAGCTGCCCCCTCCTGCCCCACGGTGGGTACGCCCATGCCTTGGTTGATGAAATCCGTGCTGAGGTTCTTGTGTAATCTTTACTTTCAGTTTGGAGATAATGATATGCTTGTGCTCCGGGGCCGCCTGTGGGGGGCGCTCTATCTGGTGCTCTGCTTATATATTCATCTGTATGCTCTTATGACAGCTTAATGTGCCTTCACTGTCCTGCCTCCTATTTTACCTAGCCCCGCACTATTAGATGCATTATGTAAAATAGGAGGCAGGTCAGTGAAGGCACAGTGAGCTGTCAAAAGAGCATACAGATGAATATGTAGGCAGAGCACCAGATAGAGCACCCCCACAGGCCGCCCCGGAGCACGAGCATATCATTATCTCCAAACTGAAAGTAAAGATTGCACAAGAACCAGAGGACAGATTTAATCAACCAAGGTATCATATTAATCAGTATAATGTCACCCACCTGATAGTGTATGTAGTTTACTGAGCAAAATCCTGCGGACAGGTGCACTTTAAGCTGTATGGCAGCTTAGCAAGAGTATATTACAGACTCTTAATCTTAGGGAATTGTGGGTCTTTATTTAAACTGCTATATCTATTTTTAAAGGTAATCTATCGCTTTTTTGGATAAAATTAAATGGTGGTGTGTTTTTTTACTAACTTTTTAACCCCTTTCTGGCCCAAGGTGTACTAATACATATCTGTGCCCTGGGCCTTATGGGACATATACGTATTAGTACGCCTTGGAGATTGCGCCAGCACACAAGCGGTGCGGGCGAGATCGCCGCCGGGTGTCAGCTGATTGTCACTGCTGACACCCAGTGCTATGTGCAGGGAGTGGTCCCGCACCGCTCTCTGCACATTAACCCTGGAAATACTGCGATCGAAATCGATTGCTGCATTCCAGTGGCAAGAGGAGGTAAGTGCGATACAAACCTTCTCTGCCGGTGTCCCGCGGCGTCTGAGTCTGGTCCCGGATGTTGTCATGGTGACCCGATGTCATCATGACAACATCCGGGTCACCAGCAGGCAGGAAGTTACTTTGGTCATGCGCAGTGCGTGACCAAAGTAATTTCTCCCTGTGCAGCGCTGACAGGCTGCATAACACAGGGATGGTGCTGCATTCCTGCGCTATACAGCCGATCAGGCTGCAAAAAGTGAAAGTCTCATAGTGGAACAATGTGTAAAAGACCAAAAAGTGAACAAAAAAAAAAATTGTAAAAATATTAAAAAATAATAATAAAAAAAATAAATACAAATATATTGTACCCATAAATAAATAATCTTATGAAAAAAATAAAATAAACCAATAATATACACATATTTGGTATCTTGATGTTCCTTTATCCAAGGTGTGCAACATAAGCAAGAATTTTACAACCCATGGCACTGTAGCTAATCTCCTTGGACGTGGATGGCAGAGAAAAATTGATGAAAGGTTGCAACATAGGATAGTCCGGATGGTGGATAAGCAGCCCCAATCAAGTTACAAAGAAATTCAAGCTGTCCTTCAGGCCAATGGTAACATAGTAACGTAGGTTGAATAAAGACCTAGGTCCATCCAGTTCAACCTTTCTCCCCCAATTGTACTCCCTACACTAACATACTAACTTACTGGGACTAGGCCTCACAAATGTATTATTACAATTTTTATTATTGCTGCACTATTATAATAAAAAATTAACCCGTTTATAATTTTTTTAATTAGTTTTATATTTTGCATTACTCTTGTGATTCTAATAATGGTATTACTAAAGTCCCTATGCCTAAATCTGTTGATCCAGAAGAAAGCAAAAAACCCAGGACACATTCAGCCATGGTGCATTAGTGTCAGTGCAAACTATTTGTTGACATTTGAATTAAATGAAACGCTCTGGCAGGAGATCCAGGAGGATTCCACTGCTGACACAGAGACATAAAAATGCTGGACTGCAGCTTGCCAAAATGTACACTAATAAGCAAAAATCCTTCCGGGAAAAGCATCTTGTGGACAGATGAGATCAAGATAGAGCTTTTGGTAAAGCACCTCAATCTATTGTTTACCAACAATGGAATGAGGCCTTCAAAGAAAAGAACACACTACCTACAGTCAAATATGGTGGAGGTTCAATGATGTTTTGGTGTTGTTTTGCAGCCTCTGGAACTGGGTGCCTTGACTGTGTGCAAGGTATCATGAAAGCTGAAGATTACCAAAGGATTTTGGGTCACAATGCAGTGCCCAGTGTCCGAAAGCAGGGTTTGCGTTCTAAGTCATGGGTCTTCCAGCAGGACAATGACTCCAAATATACTTCAAGAAGCGCCCAGAAATGGATGGAAAAAGTACTGGAGAGTTCTGAAGTGCTCAGCAATGAGTCCAGATCTAAGTCCCATTGAACACCTGTGGAGAGATCTTAAAATGATCTTTTTGAGGCTGAAGCAGTTTGCAAAAGAAGAATGGTCCAAAATTCCACTTCAGACGTATGATAAGCTTTGCCTTTTTTGCCCTGTTTTATTTTTGCGGGCAATAAACATGTGTATAGCAACATATATATAATTGCAATAATTTTCTGGGAGAAATACTTCATTTTCTGGAACAATTTCAACGGTGCCACTTTCGGCCATGTCTGTATAATTTTGCTATTAATTATAGTTGTAACACAAGTTTCATAGTTTCCATTAATATAATATAAAGTGTAAAGGGTTTACTCCATCTTTGAGTCACTTGAGTATTTATAAAGTGTCTGGACACTTGAGTTTTAGCACAGGCTGGAGCCACTTGTTATTTATGGGTAATACAATTTTCAAAACAATTTTCTGAAAACTGTTGAGTCTCAAGCTATGATGTAAACCAAATCTGGCTAATGGCATTATTAATAAACAGGATGCTTAGCTTTAGTTTTGGAATTTTCCTCAATAGGATTTCCAGTAAAGTAGCAAATACATCTAGGAATGAATATTGTGTACTATGAGATTACTTCACTTTTAGCAAATTGTTTTGCTGGTTGCTTTTTCCTTAACCAAATAAATCTGATGAACAAAGCTTGCAAGAGTTACTATTTTTTTCATAAATAAAAGTAATATTCATTTTTCTTGACTTTTTCTTTTGATAGAAAAGTAATATCTTTTAAATATGCTAACTTCATAAATTAAATGGTAACCTTCATTTCAGTAAGTCAGATTATTTTGATGTCACATATATTCAGAATGGTAGAATCTACCCAGGCTTCTTCTGGGTTATCAATCTATGCTTTTAAAGTACAACCCCAATTCCCAAAAAGTTGGTATGCTATGGAAAATGTAATGAAAACAAGAATGCAATGATTTGGAAATCTCTTATAGCGATATTTTATTCACAACAGAACATAGAACACAGATCAGAAGTTGAAAGTTTGTTTTTTTTTCAAATTAAAAAAAAATCAAACTCATTTAAAAATTGATGGCAGCAATACATTTCAAAAAAAGTTGAACAGGGCCATGTCTAAAATTGTGTAGCAGCTCCTCTTCTCAACTGTCTGTAAACATCTGAGAAGAAGACCAATTACTGGAGTTTTGGGAGAGAAATGTTACCCCATTATTGTCTGATGTAAGTGACGCGCCCCCTGGGACATATTCCTTTTTGAGGGGAATACCCGGCACCGGATCAGATGGGGGGGGGTTGTAGTCTCCGAGCGGCTGTGACCCGGTCCCGTGCCCAGGGCGTCAAGCTAAGTGTTATGTGGCAGTCCTACAGATGTTATTAAAGTTCTTTTATGTCGACTACGCCACCCGTTGTGATGCGGTCACTGTGGCCGCCGCTGCAGCAGGGTCCGCTGAGGCTGATGGTGGATGTGCAGCTTGGTGGGATAACCCCCAACGGGAGGGGTATAGCCTCAGAGGGGACAGGCGCAGAGGATGGGGGTTGTGGTGGTGCAGTGCAGCCGGCAATGAAGACAGACTCGGGTTGTGCAGTTAAGGGTGTTTACTTACTGCTGATGTTGTACTGGTCACTCCAGCTGCTAGTGACCACCCGAGCCGTGCTGCGTCCACCAGGTCCTGGATCCAGCCAACCCCCAAACAAGTCCGGAGCGTGGCCCTGAGCTCTCCCTCTGTCCTTTCTTCAGCCGTCCCCACCAGGGATTCACCTAGGTCCAGCTCCCTCGGGCCTTCTTTCGGGACACCCTTGGCCCTGGGTTCCCTGACCCTTCACGTGGTGTGCCTTCGGGGTGAATGTGGTAGGTGACCGTGACAGACACTGCCCACGGTCCCCGGTCTCTGGCTGGGGATTGTTTTTGCCCCCCACCAGCTTGGGTTCCGGTACCCTGATGCTGACTCCTCACCCGGTGCTCTAATTTGGGTTCTTGGGTCCCTTCTGTTTTCCCCTCTCTGGGTCTTTCTCTGCTCCACTCTCTCTCTCTCCAGGGCTGCTGTTTCCTTCTCTCTCTCCAACTGACTTGTTCTCAGCGTCTGACCCTGATCTAAGTTGGTGCCCTCCTTATATATCCCTCTATGTGTGAGCTCAGGTGACCAGCACCCAATGAGCTCCTATCACTACCCAGACTGCTCCCCCTATCTGCCCCTACACTACATGGGATGTACCACCCCCCTCCCACTCCAGCCAGGAACAGGCTCGGTTGTACCTGCACATTTCTAAGTGGGAGTACCGTCGGCCTGCTCCTCTGGAATGGGATGTATGTAGTGCATGCAGTCTATCTGAGCTCAGTTCCACACTCCTTCCTTACCCGGGAGTGGAATATCACACCTCTGGGTTGAGGTGCAATACCCCTGTAGCAGCCGAATCCTCAGGGTGCTACATTCCCCCCTGGTAAATCACAGCACGTCCTCGGGCTGTAAGACAAAAACACCAAAACATACAAAATTTTTATATAAACATATAAACCATATAAGACATTATATATATAACATATCTTATCAGATAAAACTTTCTCGTAGACTTCTCTTGTCTCTGGTTCCTCCTCCGGACACTGTGCAACGTGTGTCCGGGAAAAGTGCGACAGTCTCTTAGAAAAACTGGTTTTCCTATAAAACCGGTAGGGGGCGCTTTAGGACGCGCAACTATATACAGGGAAAGTTGGCCGCTCTCAGTCCTCGGCCAGGTAGAGGGAAGGGAATGGCTGCTCACAGTCCTCAGCCTGTAGGATGAAGGGGTTAACAGGTAAAGAGTTCCCTGGTCCCAACGGGGACTATTTTCAACAGTTTCAGTTTCTTTATACCCCCATTGGGTAACTTATTTACAGCACCTGCTCTGCCGCACTCAACGGCGTCTTCCTCCTGCTCTTTGCTTATAGCTGGTTGTAACTTCAGACCCGTCCGGCCATGTGAGCTGGCTGAACAAGTCCTCTCCCAGGTGTGGCACCCTTGGTTTTACGGGCGCGGGCGCGGTGGTGGTGGCGCCCGGGTTGCCCAGGCCTTGCGGCCAGGCCTGGGGCACCTGGAAGGTGAAGGGCACCGTTAATACGGCGGCGCCCTGGGCTACCTGGCCTTGCGGCCAGGCCGGAGGCTCCGCGGAGGTAGGGGGCGCTGTTGGTGATGCGGCGCCCGGGGGTACTAGGCCTTGCGACCAGGCTGGTGGTATTTCCTGCTTTGTCACGCTCCGGGTCGAGGCGCGTGACGTCACAGGGGTCGCTGCGGCGGCTTCCGGTCGGGGCCTAGTCCATTGCGGTGACGTGGCGGCTACGGGCACAGCAGGGGGACTTTCGGGCTCTGCGACGGGGAGCTGGGGCAGGTGAGCGGTGTCACGGCTTGGGGTATAGGCGTCCCCTTTACCTGCCTCCATGCGTTCGGCTCCCTCCTCGGCGCCGTCTCCGGCCTTGGGTCCTCCCGCGCCATCCTCAGAGGCGGTCTGCTTCCTCTTCCAGGGTAGCGTGCTCCGCTGACTGGTCTCTGCGTGCTGAGCCATCTCCCGGCTCCACTCCGCCAGTATCTCCCGCTGTACCCGGGCCATCCTCCGTGCGAGGCCCTCCAGGGCAGTTTGTGCACACTCCCGGTCTCGGGGGAGCTGCGCTAGGATCTCCGCTAGACCTAGCGGGGTTGTGGACTCTAGCAGGCTCCTGACCATCGGGTCGGTGCTGCTCTGCTCGGCTTCCGGCAGGCTCCTGGCCAGCGGGCCGGTGCTGCTCTGCCCTCCTTCCTCGGTCTCTAGCAGACTCCTGGCCAGCGGGCCGGTGCTGTTCTGCTCTCTTTCCATCTCCGGGTGAGCTTTTCTGCTGCTCCTTTCCAGGCTTCCTGCCTCCGGGTGCGCTCGCTCCAGACTGCTCCAAGCGACACCCATCTTTTCTCTTCTCTTTCGTCTCCTCCCACTTCGAGGGCGGTCCCGGGGCAACTCGGTGACTGTCAGCTCCAGGGGGAGTTCTTTCACGCTGACAGACACCTCCAGCATCACAGTCTCTGTTGGTGGGGGCGGTTTCCACTTTTGGCGCCATTTTCTGTCCTGGCCCACGATGGGAGGTGGCCTCCTGCCCTCCTTTGGCACGCCCATAATGGCGTCCGCTGCTCTTCCAAGGCGGGAAATCTGCGGTTTTGGCGGGAATCGCTTCCCAGTGGCGGGAAACTCTGCAGATGGCGGGAACAAGCTGGAAATGGCGGACAATCGGCGGGAAACGACTGGTGATGGAGTCCGATGGCGTGGACCCTCCGGAACCGGCGGGAGACTTCTTTCTGAGGTAAACTTGCACTTTTCTTCAGGCACGCAGTACCCGGGTGTTGCGGGCACGTAATCCTGCCGACTACGCCAAAGTTGACGCGCCCCCTGGGACATATTCCTTTTTGAGGGGAATACCCGGCACCGGATCAGATGGGGGGGGGTTGTAGTCTCCGAGCGGCTGTGACCCGGTCCCGTGCCCAGGGCGTCAAGCTAAGTGTTATGTGGCAGTCCTACAGATGTTATTAAAGTTCTTTTATGTCGACTACGCCACCCGTTGTGATGCGGTCACTGTGGCCGCCGCTGCAGCAGGGTCCGCTGAGGCTGATGGTGGATGTGCAGCTTGGTGGGATAACCCCCAACGGGAGGGGTATAGCCTCAGAGGGGACAGGCGCAGAGGATGGGGGTTGTGGTGGTGCAGTGCAGCCGGCAATGAAGACAGACTCGGGTTGTGCAGTTAAGGGTGTTTACTTACTGCTGATGTTGTACTGGTCACTCCAGCTGCTAGTGACCACCCGAGCCGTGCTGCGTCCACCAGGTCCTGGATCCAGCCAACCCCCAAACAAGTCCGGAGCGTGGCCCTGAGCTCTCCCTCTGTCCTTTCTTCAGCCGTCCCCACCAGGGATTCACCTAGGTCCAGCTCCCTCGGGCCTTCTTTTGGGACACCCTTGGCCCTGGGTTCCCTGACCCTTCACGTGGTGTGCCTTCGGGGTGAATGTGGTAGGTGACCGTGACAGACACTGCCCACGGTCCCCGGTCTCTGGCTGGGGATTGTTTTTGCCCCCCACCAGCTTGGGTTCCGGTACCCTGATGCTGACTCCTCACCCGGTGCTCTAATTTGGGTTCTTGGGTCCCTTCTGTTTTCCCCTCTCTGGGTCTTTCTCTGCTCCACTCTCTCTCTCTCCAGGGCTGCTGTTTCCTTCTCTCTCTCCAACTGACTTGTTCTCAGCGTCTGACCCTGATCTAAGTTGGTGCCCTCCTTATATATCCCTCTATGTGTGAGCTCAGGTGACCAGCACCCAATGAGCTCCTATCACTACCCAGACTGCTCCCCCTATCTGCCCCTACACTACATGGGATGTACCACCCCCCTCCCACTCCAGCCAGGAACAGGCTCGGTTGTACCTGCACATTTCTAAGTGGGAGTACCGTCGGCCTGCTCCTCTGGAATGGGATGTATGTAGTGCATGCAGTCTATCTGAGCTCAGTTCCACACTCCTTCCTTACCCGGGAGTGGAATATCACACCTCTGGGTTGAGGTGCAATACCCCTGTAGCAGCCGAATCCTCAGGGTGCTACATAAGATTCTAGCTTGCTGAACAGTCCTGGGTTGTCTTTGCCAGATGTTTTGTTTCATAATGAGCCAAATGTTGTCTTTTGGTGAAATGTCTGGACTGCAGGCGGCAGGCTCATAACTCAAAGTCTTCTTTTGAGTAGCCAGGCTTGGGTAGGATGCAGAATGTGGTTTAGCATTCTTCCCTAGAATATACATTGTCTGAATGGGAGTATATGTTGTTCTCAAACCTCTATATAATGCTCAGCATTGTACTGCCTTTCAAAATGTGTAAGCTGCCAATGCCATAGGCACTAATGCAGCCCCGTTCCATCAGACGAGAGTCTTTGGAGCTGTGCGCTGATAAAATGGATGGTCCTACACGTCTTGAGTTCTCAAGACACAGCTTCGTGGTTTACCATTTTGCCTCACTTTTAAATAAGCTTTGGTAAAGAAAAGACAGCACAGTTTCTGGATTGTGTTGATATATGGCTTCTTTTATGCATGATAGAGCTTTAACTTGCATGACAGAATCATGCCCATTTTTAATGCAGTGCCACCAGAGAGCCCGTAGATCATAAGCATTCTATGATGGCCGTCGGCATGGTCCCCTGTGCACTTGGATTTCTCGAGAATCTCAGAATCTGTTGACGATATGTGCTGTAGATGGTGGGATATTCAAAGTGTAATTTAACTTTGACGAACATTTTTCCTGAAATTGTTCCACTATTTTCAGACTAAGTTGTTGCTTAACCCATTTCCGACGACATCAGTAATAGTATGTAGCTGTGCCCTGGGACTTATGGACCAGCTACGTACTATTACACGAGCAGCGATCGTCATCATCCAAAAAATAAAAAAGTTATAGGTCTCAGAGTAAAGCAATGCAAAAAAAAATATTTTTTCTAGAAAATAGTTTTTATTGTGCAAAACATAAAAAAACATAAAAATGCAGTACCGCTGTAAGCGTACTGACCCAAAGAATAAAGCTGCCTTATCAATTTTACCACACGCGGAGCGGCAAAAACCCCCCCCATAAAAACAATTCCGGAATTGCTGTTTTTTGTTTATTCTGCCTCCCAAAATTGAGAATAGAAAGAGATCAAAAAATGTCACATGCCCGAAAATGGTACCAATAAAAACATCAACTTGTCCCGCAAAAAACAAACTATCACATGACTCTGTCAGCCAAAATATGGAAAAATTATTGCTCTCAAAAAATGGCGATGCAAAAACTAGTCTTTGCAAAAAAAAAGTTGCTTTTAGTGTGTGACAGCTGTCAATCATAAAAACCCGATATGAATCTAGCATCACTGTAATCGCACCGACCCGAAGAATAAAGTCGTCTAATCACTTATACCGCACGAGGAACGGTGTGAAAAAATTAACTTTAGGGTTAGGGCTGTAATAGGGTTGGGGTTAGGGTTGTATTAGGGTTGGCGCTAGGGTTGTGCTAGGGTTAAGGTTGTGTTAGGATTGTGCTAGGATTAGGGTTGGGCTAGGCTAGGGTGGAGGGTTGGGCTAGGCTAGGGTGGAGGGTTGGGCTAGGGTGGAGCTAGGCTTAGGGTTGTATTAGGGTTGGGGTTAGGGTTGTGCTAGTGTTGGGCTAGGGTTGTATTTGGGTTGGAGTTAGGGTTATGCTGGGTTAGGGTTGTCTAAGGGTTAGGGTTGGGCTAGGGTTGGGCTAGGGTGGAGCTACGGTTAGGGTTAGGGTTGGGCTAGAGTTAGGGTTGGGATTTTTTCAAAAGTAAAGAAAAATGATGACGATATGGCGACCAGTGTTGAGCGCAAGTGCTCGCTACTTGAGTTTGCATCGGGTGCTCGTGTATGCACTGAGTATCGCAGGTGTTCGAGCGACATGCTTTAGTCTCCACCCCATATGCTTTGTGGCCAAAAAACGTTGCTAGGATCGCCTGCCATGCACGAGCAATCCCCGCATGATTTTTTTGGGTGTCTAACAACCGTGAAACATGCGGGGCAGGGACTCGAGCATGTCACTTGAGCACCCGTAATACATGGTGCATACCCGCCTACCCGATTCAAACTCAAGTAGAGAGCACTTATGCTCAAGACTAATGACAACTTATTCAATATGATGACCTAATGTTATCAAATTCTGTCATATCTCTGGGTTCAAAATGTACACTATACCTCTTGATAAAATCCTTGAGGGGTCTAGTTTCCAAAATGGAGTCAATTGTGGGGGGTTTCCACTATTTAGGCACATCAGGGGCTCCCAAAATGCGACATGGCGTCCGTTCTTGATTCCAGCCATTTTTGCGTTCAAAAAGTCACACAGTGCTCCTTCCCTTCTGAACCCTGACGGGCGCCCAAACGGTGTATTTTCCCCACATATGGGGTATTGGCATACTCAGGAGAAATTGCACAACAGTTTTTAGGTTCTATTTTCTCCTCTTACCCTTGTGAAGCTAAAAAATTTGAGGCTAAAAGATTATTTTTGTGGAAAAAAATAGATTTTATTTTCACGGCTTCATGTTCTAAACTTCGCTGACGCACCTGGGGGTTCAAGGTGCTCACCACACATCTAGATAAGTTCCCTGAGGGGTCTAGTTTCCAAAATGGGGTTACTTGTGGGGGGTTTCCACTGTTTAGGCACATCAGGGGCTCTCCAAACGCAACATGGCGTCCGCTAATTATTCAAGCAAATTTTACATTCAAAAAGTCAAATGGCGCTCCTTCCCTTCCGAACCCTGCCGTGCGCCCAAGCAGTGGTGTTCCCCCACATATGGGGTATCGACTTAGTCAGGAGAGATTGCACAACAAGTTGCATGGTGCAATTTCTCCTGTTACCTTTATGAAAATGCAAAATTGCTGGCTGAAATACATTTTTGTGGGAAAATTGAGAAAATTTTATTTTCACGACTTCATGTTATAAACTTCTGTGAAGCACTGGGGGTTCAAGGTGCTCACCACACATCTAGATAAGTTCCCTGAGGGGTCTAGTTTCCAAAATGGTGTCACTTGTGGGGGGTTTCCACTGTTTAGGCACATCAGGGGCTCTCTAAATGCAACATGGCGTCCGCTAATTATTCAAGCAAATTTTACATTCAAAAAGTCAAATGGCACTCATTCCCTTCTGAGCCCTGCCGTGCGCCCAGACAGTGTTTTTTCCCCACGTATGGGGTATCTGTGTGCTCAGGAGAATTTGCACAACAAATTTTGGGATCCATTTTTTCCTGTTACCCCTGCAAAAATAAAAAATTGGGGTCTAAAGTAACATTTTTGTGAAAAAAGTTAAATGTTCATTTTTTTCTTCCCCATTCCAAAAATTCCTGTGAAGCACGTGAAGGGTTAATAAACTTCTTGAATGTTGTTTTGAGCACCTTGAAGGGTGCAGTTTTTATCATGAAGCACAATATGTCACAAAAAACAATCTCAGAATCAGTGGGATCCGTTGAAGTGTTCCAGAGGTATTACCTCATAAAGTGACAGTGGTCAGATTTGTAAAAATTGGCCTGGTCATTAATGTGCAAACCACCCTTGGGGGTAAAGGGGTTAATTGATTAATTTCTGATCATATTTGCTTTTGAGAGACTCTGCCTCTCTAACATTCTCGTTTCACACATAGGCATGTGACTTATTTAAAAATCATTTTTCATTTAATTTTACTACTTACTTTTCCAGCCTCCTGTTAACCCAGTCCAAACTTTTTGGAGATGTGTTACTGCCATTATTTCTAAATGAGTTAATCGTTATGATATGTGTTCTATGCTATGTTGTAAAAAAAAAAAAAAAGAATGGAATTATCTCTTATAGCCATATTTTATTCTCATTTTACACAGCTTCCCAAGTTCTTCTGCATGTGGCTGCACACATTTAGTTTCTATGTCCGAGAGATGAAGAGTGGGACTCTGTTCAGGAGCAGACTTTGGCAATGATTAATGTTGCCTTGTGGTTCTACAGTATTTCTTTAGAATGGTTCCTTTTTGACACTTCAGAAAGTGGTAAGAGAGGTGGCTATGCATGTGTGCAGCTCTATCCATTGAATTTACAACAGTTGTGAAATGTGAGGCAATCATTGCAGTGCAGATTAATTGAAAAAGGCTCCTGGCAGGTTCAACTTGCAGGACTCCAATTTATCAGACACTTAGGCTGTGTTCACACGATGCGTATTTCATGCGTTTCCGCGGCGTTTTTGCAGTTGCGTAAACGCCGCGGAAACGCATGAAAAACGCATGGTAGAAGGGCAGCAATGTTCCCCAATGGAAATCCGCATGTGCTGTGCCCATGATGCGGATTTTTCCGCAGCGTTAACGCTGCGGTCAAAAATCCGCAGCATGTCAATTAATTTTGCGGAAACGCGGCGATTTCGCCGCCATTGACTTGCATTAGAACGCGCCAATTCCGCAAGACAGCATTTGTACTTGCGTAATTGGTGCGTTCTAATGTGCGGATGGTACCCGGGTGTGGAGGAGAGGAGAGTCTCATCCACACCCAGGTACCATTGAAAAAGCTGTAAAAAGAAGAATAAAATAAAAAATAAATGTATTCTTACCATCTGTCGGCCCGCGCTGCGCTCCCGCTTGGTTCCCGGCACTTGCAGTGAGTTGTAGGACCTGCGGTGACGTCAGAGTCATGTGACGGGTCACGTGACGCTGACGTCGGCAGGTCTTTCAATTCAAAGTTGCCGGCAGCCGGGAGAACGGAGTGAGCAGGACAGCGCGGGCCATCGGAGGTAAGTATATACACTCTCTCGGTTCACACTGTATAAATCCATGCTGTTTGCATGGATTTATACAGTGTGACCTAGTTATCAAGCACTTTCCAGGTGATGCTAACATCGCCTGGAAAGCGCTTGTCAATCTGCATGCGGAAACGCATGTGAATCTGCATGTGGATCCGCATGTATTCTGCAGGAAAAACGCATGCACAATCTGCATGCGTTTTTTCTGCCAGGGAGATGCAGAAATGATGCAGAAATTTTCTGCTTCATTTCTGCATCGTGTGCACATACCCTTACAAATACAGATTTGATACAATAGAAGGTTGCATTCAAAGTTTGCAGGTGCATTTTGGCTGCATTGCAAGGTTTATGTTACGTTTTCCAAAATCATGGCAAAACTGCTGCTTTTTTTCTATAGTTTTGGAAAATTGCTGCAGAAATAATGTGGTCATGCCATTATATTATGAACATCATGTCAAAAACAGTGTGTTTTTGAATTGACTTTATAAAACAGTTTTTTTTGTATCACTTGGGAGTGGTTTAATATGACAATACAGTCTTCAGACCAGAGAAGGGTGTGAATTCCTGGTTTACAGGGATGTTAAGTAACCAGTGTAATGCAGCAGTATTCACACAGTGCGGTAAAGAGGCAGTGATCCAGGTTAGTCCAACTTAAAAGTCTTTATTTTGGCAACTCACAATAAAAAGGCAAATGTTATCCTCCGGATCGCTGCCAGATCGTCCATAACAGTCTGTAACACTCCGTTGTCATGGGTAACTACACCACCTTGTCTCTCGTAGGTGCGTCAGTGGCTTTCTTTCTCTGGCCTGTGTTCAGTCTCACCCAGACTTGTACTGCAGAGAGCTCCTGCTCTCAAGCTTGCAAACCAAACACTGACACACCCAAAGCTCAACTAAAAGTTTAAATAGGTTTCGTGGACATGGGCTACTCCCAAAACCCGGAGTGGAGGGAGAGGTCCATCCCACTACCAATCCTATAGACCTCTCCAAAAATAAAAGCCCATGTCAGGTTCTCTTAAATCTGACTTGGTCAAATAGCTTGACCAAGTCCACACTTACTTTTATCTTGCACTGCAACCACAGCTGTGGCTGTAATTACAGTGCACTCCAGCGGGTTCAGTATGCCTCTATGTGCATCCTAGGAGATACACAACGACCTTTGCATATGATCCCCCTCACTGTCTCACACTAGACTGTTTAAGAAATAAAGAAAATGCACCTGAAAATGTAGCTTTGTTTTCTTATGTATAGTAGATGTATCAATATAAAATGTCATGAAATTTCATGAATTGTTTTATGACTATTTTTAATACTGCCAACTATTCAAAGGATAGTCTCAATAATAACAGTCCTATCACTGCATGTCAGCAAGTAATTTTTTAGTGCATGGCCATTGAACATTCTCCAGTTGGTTACCGTGTTCAGGCTCAGTTGCTGACAAAGACACATGGGGTTTTAATTGCTTGATGCTTTGTTTCAGGTAAATCAGCTTACAAGCTACCGTCTCTTAAAAAGTGCACAACTTGACATATGAAGCATAGTGGCAAAGAGTTTGACGGTTACATAAATGGTGATTGAAAGGATGGTTGAAACCTGGGGCAAATCTGCAGAGCACATATAGTCTCTCAAAGAGGCTTCAAGGTAAAGTACATAAGATAGTGGCACAAGCTTGATTGTTACGTTACAAATGGTGATATAAGGCTTGGTGGTTACAAATCAGAATTCCCAGGTACACATTCCGTAATTCTACTTTTCAGTCAACAATGCTGACCACAATATAATCCAACTAAGATCGTTCAGGACAGGTAGGCTGGCGATTTCAACACTTAAAGGTCACTTTAGGGTATAGCTAGCTGTAGCAAAACATAGGTAATATATTTGTCAAAGGGTTTCCCCACCCAGCAGTAAGTCAAACACTCTTTACAGGGCAGTTGTATCTGTAGTAATTTCACTGTGTCGGTAGATGTCAGCAAACAGTCTGTAACCACTTGCAATATTCAGGGACACTTCTCCAGAGAACTGTCTCCATCTGGCCAAACGTACGGTATTTATAGCAGTGTACATCCAGACTTGTATGCATAAAGGCTCTGCTGCACTTAGTGACAAGCTAACTCACTTTGACCAAGAGGCATTCCTAGCCCCTCCTTGAGAACCCATATTATTATGGTGTTTGCATTATACCCATGTAATCTTGCCCCAACGAGAATGGACCCCATAGCAAAGCAGAACATAAAGCAGAACACTGCGTAACATAAAATTACATAGCAAAGGCCACCAGTTGCAGCACTGTCAAAATATATTTCAATGATACATTTGCTGGAAGACAGTGGTTCAGGGCTAAGGCTGGGTTCATAAAGCGCTTGCCACTATGTTCAGTGCCTCCGTCTAGGTTTATGTCTGAACCGTCGCAAAAATGGGATTTGGGAGTATGCACCGACGAGTCATTGACTATAATAATGCAGACAGAGGTACAACGTGCTTTGTAATATGTAATTTTCATCCGTAAACACCTATTGGAGTGGAGCACCAAAATGTAGTAGACTGGCTGAAAATGATGCACAACAGAGCACACTGCAACTCCATCTGCATCATTATAGCCACAGTGCATACTGTACCTTAGAATCCTGTTTCACAGGAGTTTGGACGTAAGCCCCGACGGAGTCACTGAATGTAATGGCAAACATTATGTGAGCCCATGCATATAGTTGCTGGTAATTAATTTGATAAATCGCCACAAAGGATTACACACAATCCAATATTATCTTTCTATGTCCCAATATAGGCTCAAGAGCAATATATGATATAGGAATTATCTTATATCGTTAAGAAAATGTTAGGGGTCCGTATGCTAACCTCAAATATCTGTAGCAGTAAAAAAGTTTCAGAGACATACTGAATCCCATACATATGGATAAGGTTTCCTAGTAATCATATAGAGCTTTTTTACTGCTACAGATATTTGAGGTTAGCATACGGACCCCTAACATTTTCTTAACGATATAAGATAATTCCTATATCATATATTGCTCTTGAGCCTATATTGGGACATAGAAAGATAATATTGGATTGTGTGTAATTCTTTGTGGCGATTTATCAAATTAATTACCAGCAACTATATGCATGGGATCTAGTGTGTCTCTGTAACACTTTTACTGTAATGGACATTTCAAACTTTTTCTGTATATAATGTCATTTCAGTCCTCTTCTTCTTTTCATCCCAAACCTTTATATAATCTATTTCTATGTTGTATATTTATACTATGTTAAATAAAATTTATTATTTTTTCATAAAACTGACCCCACAGTTCGTTTTGAATTCCTGTCTGTTCCTAATGGAATATAATAACGATAGATCACCAGTGTGGTGATATGGATTCAGGAACTCATTGTTTTTTGGTTGATTATTATATTGGGGATTGATCTCACTTTTTTAGTGATATCTTTATAGGTGTATTATGTGAGCCCAGCCTTGGACAGTTCTCATGAAGTCAGCCTCCTTATACGCAACCTTGAATATCATGATACTCTATACAGTCATTTCAAAGAATTACACCAACTGTATGCCATATTTTTAGTTTTAGGATTATTATGCTGAGCCTGATAATCATGAAAACATCATTTTTTGTAGCTTTTAGAGTCACTTATTCAAAGTTGAGAGCAGCTTACGGTTTATATATTTATTGAGTTTTGATGAGCGAAGATCTCCAACCAATGCTTTAGACCACTTTTACTATAAAATTTCCATAGTTAAACCATTAAACTGCTGTACTCACAGCTTTAATTCCTAAATATATAACCGAGAAAGTAATTCTAAAATACATACCATTGCAGAAACCTCAGTGCTCTATTTTACCCTTTGAATTAGGCAGAATCCAAACTATTTAGAGATTCCATCAAACAAATTCTAACATTTATTGTCTTTTTGCAACAAATTGAGTTGTTGGCGTTGTACCACACATCCTGTTAACTTTATACCTCTGCTTAATATAGTACAGAGCCACAAAGACTCCTAATAAGACATGTATGGATACCTATGAAAGCAATTAGTGCCAGGCCAATAAGAATCAACTTAACTCATGAAGTGTTCTACATGGCTTCTAAACGATTAACATTACGCTACACTCCAAGGACTCCATTGTGCTCATTCTCGAGTTTCTAACTCCCAAACTGCTGTCAGAAAAACCCTGATCTACCAATGTTTGTTAACAACAGAATCAAATGATTGCATGCTTTTATTTATTTGTTACTCGTAATAATGTAGTTGTCAAGGTGAAAGCGCTCTGAAAATAGTTCTGTCTGGAGAATAATTGATGATGGATCTGAATCTGATACAGTGTTTACTTCCTAATGAAAATTGTACTAGATTTCAGCTGACAATGAGTGATTATTGCTACCAGAGGGGAACTTATCTTGTATATCGAAACCTCCAACTGCTTATATTCGTTCATTATTATTGTAAAAAAAGACAGATGCATTACCCAAAGTCGTAAATTGTGGTCACAAAATAACATGCTCATATTATAAAGTGTGCAACAAATGAACACACACTAAGGCTATGTGCCCACGATGCAGAAATGCTCTGGATTTTTCCTGAGCGTTTCGGCATCTCCCTGGCAGAAAAAAACGCATGCGGATTGTACATGCATTTTTCCTGCCAGGGACATGCGGATGTGAAGCGTTCTTCACATGCATTTCCACATGCGGGTTGACAAGCGCTTTCCAAGCAATTTTAGCTTCACTTGGAAAGTGCTTGTCAACTTGGTCACACTATATAAATCCATGCAAATGACATGGATTTATATACCCACTTATTAAACCTGACAGGGCACACCTGTGAAGTGAAAACCATTTCCGGTGACTACCTCTTGAAGCTCATCAAGAGAATGCCAAGAGTGTGCAAATCAGTCATCAAAGCAAAGGTAGCTACCTAGAACCTAGAATATAAGACATATTTTCAGTTGTTTCACACTTTTTTGTTAAGTATATAATTCCACATGTGTTAATTCATAGTTTTGATGCCTTCAGTGTGAATGTACAATTTTCATAGTCAAGAAAATACAGAAAAATCTTCAAATGAGAAGGTGTGTCCAAACTTTTGGTCTGTACTGTACCTTATACCAATTCAGTTCCAAGATGTCAGGGACTTATACTTTTGAACATTGGTTTGCTTACACTAACACATTCATACAGTTACACAGTTAAAAAAAAAAGACAACCATAAAGTTCAACCTTTCTCTATCATATGTTATCTATGACAGAATTATTAACTTACAATGCCATTTGTTACTCTTTAATAATAACGTATATTTTCTTTATAACAAATAGACATAAGCTGCAACACATGAACTGGAGTATAAGTTGGTATGCAAGCAAAATAGGAGCATGTTCACACTGGCCATTAAACAGACAAAACTTCTCAATAGTTATATCCCTACTGTATCGTAAATTTTTTTTTCACACTATTATACAATGCACTGTGACTATAGTGATGCAACTACTGTGAGAGCTCAGTGCCGAGTGAGAATCCCAGAGCGCTTGTGAAAAAAGCAGACAGGTTCTTTGGCCCTGATGACAAGTGTAACTGTAGCATGATCTCTCATATACAGGAGCATCTCAATAAATTAGAATATCATCAAAAAGTTGATTTATTTTAGTTCTTCAATACAAAAAGTGAAACTCATATTATATAGAGTCATTACAGAGTGATCTATTTCAAGTGTTTATTTCTGTTAATGTTGAAGATTATGGCTTACAGCCAATGAAAACACAAAAGTCATTATCTCAGTAAATTAGAATACTTTATAACAACAGCTTGAAAAATGTTTTTAAAATCCGAAATGTTGACCTACTGAAATGTATGTTCAGTAAATGCACTCAATACTTGGTCGGAGCTTCTTTTGCATCAATTACTGCATCAATGCGGCGTGGCATGGAGGCAATCAGCCTGTGGCACTGCTGAGGTGTTATGGAAGCCCAGGTTGCTTTGATTTCAGCCTTCAGCTCATCTGTATTGTTGGATCTGGTGTCTCTCATCTTCCTCTTGACAATACCCCATAGATTCTCTATGGGGTTAAGGTCAGATGAGTTTGCTGGCCAATCAAGTACAGTGATACTGTTGTTTTTAAACCAGGTATTGGTACTTTTGGCAGTGTGGACATGTGCCAACTTCACACTAGACCTCAAGCAGTTTGGATTGTGGCCTCTCCACTCTTCCTCCAGACTCTGGGACCTTGATTTCCAAATGAAAATTGGAACTCTGGGACCTTGTGGAATGTGTCAATGACTGCCTTCTGGACATCTGTTGAGTCAGCAGTCTTCCCCATGATTCTGGACCCTACTGAAACAGACTAAGGGACCTTTTAAAATACTTAGGAAGCCTTTGCAGGTGTTTTTTGTTAATTATTTTAATTTACTGAGATAGTGACTTTTGTGTTTTCATTGGCTGTAAGCCATAATCATCAACATTAACGGAAATAAACATTTGAAATAGATCACTCTGTTTGTAATGACTCTATATATGAGTTTCACTTTTTGTATTGAAGAACTAAAATAAATAAACTTTTTGATGATATTCTAATTTAGTGAGATGCACCTGTATATGAGAGATCATGCTACAGTTACAGTTACTGTACATCGGTGTATAGAGAAGAATACGCTGCTCACACAATGACGGCACTATGCAGGCCCACCTCCTGCTCTCCTCTCACTGTGGCTGCTATATATTGCACAAAAAGACTGCATGCATACCATGAAGACTGCTTCTCCCACACTCATAGCTGGGAGATGTATAGGTTTGTTATAGTTGTGAGATCTATGCCCTTTTTTCTCTGTGACAGCAGCAAAATAGGATAATTAATTCCATTACAAAATGTTTTAAATTACATTTCTTAAAAAAATAAATAAAATGTATACTTACTTTTTAAATGGAATCGGTGGAATTTGTTTAGTTTTGAAAGAATCCCTGTTTTCTCTGTTGTAGATGTAGCAGTGATCAGAATGCTTAACTGTGTATAACCCCACCTGCACTCGAGAGGCCGCTTCCTGTGTACAGTATACAATGTCAGCAAACAGCCAATCGTTGGTGGGAGGCGGAGATGCACAGATTAGCTGGACTGATGTACATGAGAGACCTAGTCAGGCAGTGATAATCTCCTGTTGATAAACCACTGATTGTATTGAAACTACAAAACACAGAATAGTAAGTGACACATCCTTGGAATAAGGCTCACTTATTTTATATTATGCTGCTTTCAGATTAAATAGCAAAAAACTGCTGACAGTTTCAATTTAAAGGGAATCTTTCAGCAGGATTTCATCCCCATTTATATGTGCACTAGATGGTGGCCCGATTCTAACGCATCGGGCATTTTAGAATATGTATGCGGCCGACCGGGCGCAATCAGCAGAGCGGTGTTTAAATTTGGCACCAATATCGCTGATTGGTCGCGGGCGGCAGCCACGACCAATCAGCAGAGCGGTGTTTAAATTTGCCGCCAATATCGCTGATTGGTCGCGGCCGGCGGCCGCGACCAATCAGCGAACCATGTTAGTGAGGACCGGAGAGCGTGTTTAAATTTGGCGCCAAAATCGCTGATTGGTCACGGCAGATGAGCCGCTAACGGCCGCCATCTTTTTCTGAAATCCAGCGTCGCTGATTGGCTGCGGCCGGACCAATCAGCGACACGGGATTTCCTGGACAGAAGGACAGACAGACAGACGGGATAAGACGATTATATATATTAGAAGTAGTTCTTTCATAGCCAAGTCCAGCAATACCTTTATATGGCCAGTCTGTTCCTAAGTTCCTGAGAAATCAGTGTTTGAGTTGATATGCAAATGAGAATGGTAGATCTGAAGCTTCTGTCACTCCAGCTCTATTCCCCTCCCAGTGCTGCCTCCTCCTGCTTGACTGACATGATCAGGTGTGACTTCAAGCTGAGGAGCTGTCTGTCAAGCAGGAGGAGGCAGTAGTGGGAGGAGAATAGAGCTGATTTTTAAGTAATGGAGAAAGGAACTGGCTATGCAAACATATTGCTGGACTAGTCTTTATGTACGCATGTAGCTCTTTTAAATAGTTTAGGGGGAGGGGATGGTGAAATCCTACTGACAGATTCCCTTTCAAGCCAATCTCTGCAGCTGCAATAAAATGGCAGATAGGGACCCTTATCACTTTGCAATAGGGCCCCTTTCTTTTTCAAAACTGATCCTGACTACAATAATGTAGACATGTATAGCTCTCTTGTGCTATGTAAAGAGTGTATGCCTTTCTGCTTAAGCCTTCCAACACTATCTAACAGTTTACTCAATCATTTATTAGCAGAAAAGATAAAGTTATATATGATTAGTGGATTTTCATTATTTTGTCAGTTTTGCTTTTAATTAAAAGTTGTCTGCACAGATTGCTCATTTATCTTCATTGCAATGAAAGAGAGATCTCATTGTTTTGACATGTAAAACAGTCATCCCAACATCTTCACAGTATACGCACATTTTACAGAGAAATTCTCCAATGGATAGAGAATGACTGAAATTTATTGCCTAATTGAAATAGAAATTTTCAAAGTTTAAAGGGGTTGTCTGGTCCAAATCGATAAGTCTGAAGTTACTCTGTGTGACTGCAGACTTATGAATGCCCCCAGCGCATGCACTGTGCACTGCGGGGATTCGCAGGTTTCTGACCCGAGACCGGAAGGTATGAATGAGTTATACACACACTCCCAACCAGGGCCCGTCTAGTGGGCATGGCCTCGCGCCATACACTTGTATTGAGTGAGTTCTTGCATCATCTATCGACGCGGCCGGTCAGTGGGGTGGCTGACTAGAGGGCGAGGACGCGCTCCATACAAGTGTATGGAAGCAAGGCCGTGCCCACTGATCGGGATTTTGTATAACTAATACATACCCTCTGGTCTCGGGTCAAAAACCGGCAAATCCCTTCAGTGCACAGTGGGTGCGCTGGGGGAATTCATAAGTCTGCAGTCACACAGAGTGACTCCAGACTTGTCGATTTGGGCCAGACAACCCCTTTAATGGGTCATTCTAGTGATCAGAAAAATTGGGCAGTGGTGATCAGGGCCACCATCTGGGCATTACTGCCCTTACTACTGTATGGGGCCCGATGAGAAGCAAGAAGGGGGTTCCCGGTAGCGCTGGCAGCTCGGGGCCCCCCCACTCTTTGCTTCTCCTCATTGGGCCTCAGGGGCACCAGTTCAGCGCCGCCGCCGCACGCCAGATGCATGATGCACCAGGCGGATGGAAATGGGCGCTGCACCTTTAAGCCGTGGCCGGGTACAACATGGTCCTGACGTCGTTCTCCTTACACGCTGCATGCTCATCTTCATTCCTGAACAGAGCAGCATGCCTCGGAGGCAGCAGCAGGCAGTGTGCGAGCAGGAGGAGGCTGCTGAGTCTGGTGGTGAGTTGGACCTGCTGATACTGAAGGGGGCCTGCTGGTGATGAAGGTGTAAGGTGCCCCAGCGAGGTAGTCGTGGGCGAGTTGTAACCCCTGCTCGTTTTGACACCCTACAGACAATTTGTGTTCTCCCTCTGATGTGTGGCTGGGTATGTGACATTCTTCACTTTCTTCAAAGCATCTGATCGCGGCTGTCTCCAGGCATTTGTCTTCTGGGACCAGGGCAGCAATAAATTCAGAGGGCACGAAGTTCTTAACCATAACTGGGATTTTACTTGGGGGAGAGGAGTATATACGGCATTTACAGACAGGTACATTGGATAAGGCCCAACAGGTTTTCATCTCCTATACAGGTGCTACAAACATCTTCAGACCTCATGCCCTCTTTAGGTGAAGCATCTCTCTAACTCTATTCTCTAGCTTAAGAGAAGTTTCCTCACCAGTGACAGTGTGTCTGGATCCTATATCTACCTCACGGCTTAGCCTGGAGTCCTATCTTCCTCTGCTACCTGCAATCTAGAAGGGTTATAGGAAGTTTCGCCCCCAGCAGTTCGCCCCCAACAATTTGCCCCCAGCAGTTCGCCCCGAGGTACATTTTGCCCCCGCGCATTTCGCCCCCAGGAAGATTCGCCCCCGCACATTTCGCCCCTGCACGTTTCGCCCCCGGACCGGGGAGAACTGGGGGCGATATGTGTGGGGGTGAAATGTGCGGGGGCAAAACATCCTGGGGGCCAAATGCTGGGGACGAAATGTGTGGGGGCGAAATGTACCCAGGGGCGAATTGCTGGGGGCGAACTGCTGGGGGCGAAACATCCAATTCCCATCTAGAAGTGCCCCGGGGTCCTCAATACCTCTGTTGAGTTTCTCTGGCCGGCTAATGGGACTCCTACGTGAGGAGATATTTACACTGCTTTTCCACTGTCTGAGGGTAGGGAGCCCCCATCTACCCTAGCAGCCAATTTCCCTGGCTGTCCGCCCATAAGGTTTCCTGTTACAACTCTGACAGGACTCCAACTGACATTTTCTGGAAAATTTCCCCAACGTTACCTAGAATGCCCCGCCCCGTGTGGCAGTTAATTCCTCACTGTCATTCTGGTAGCAGGCTCTCACTAACAGCTGCGCCCGACAGTGAAATCTTGTGGCCGATTAAAAGTAGTACAGCCCCACAAGGAAATATATCAGGGACAAGCTTTATACACACTTTCTGCTTGATCATAGCACTAAGTTCCCCCTCTACTCTACTGGCTGGATCATCACAGCTAACCCCTTAACTGGACCTAACAGTAGCTCAGAAAGATATAACTATGGGAACATGTTATTTTAACTACTTCAGTGCCAGGGGAAGGTTACACCTTGCCTCACTATTACATTACCCCACACTTTAATGATGGTTATCCTCGACCATACCAGGCAACCAACCACAATTAACATACATATATAGCATATATCAAATTACTAAACATTTTAGTACACGGCGACTCCTGAAGTCTTCTTCTCGAGTGGAGACGGGCCCTTCTCGGTTAAGAGCCCCGGAACAGCAGCTCAGACAGTCCATTGTCATAACTTTCACCACCACTCAAGAATACCGGTCCTTCTTGGTAAGGACCCTGGAAACACAGTGACCATGTCCATTTTAGCAAGATAGGTGAACACGCCACTAGCCTTCAATCTCTTTTAAGGGCTGCATTCTGAGGCACACAATCACAGGAGAACACCCCATGAGTTTCTTTCTTCCTGGCCCTAGCAGGGGTCACCGGTTCTTCCCGATAGGCCGCAAGTCTCTTAGTATTAGAGGATATCCATGCTCCAGATGTGCCTGAGCGTTGCAAATTCCAGCAGAAAAAGGAGCAACAGGCGTAACAAAAATAAACAATAAAAATAGAAATAAAGAGAGCAGCTCCTATCGGCACACAACTTGGTGCTGCTTATGGCCTCCTCGGCCTGGGAGGTAGGGAAACAGTCCTCCTATTTTTCTGGCCCTTAGGCTAACATAGAGGGATCCACCCTTGTTGGGAAACAGTCCCTTGTAGGAACCATCACCAGTGGGTCCTATTTTTAAAGCAACAGGAAGGTAAACGGACCTTTTGGATAGAAGTATTCACTTCTTCTGGGCCTCCTTCCGCTCCTTCATGAAGGCAGCCCATGTTGCAGATGAAGGTGGTTTCTTCCACCTCCAAGGCTGGTCAGGGTACCGGCTGGGACCAGGGTCCTCATCCAAGAAGGTAGCGCTACCACAGCCGACTTGGGTAGGGCCATAGCTGGTGACCTTGAAATTGTGAACCACGTGACTGGTACTAGCTTGTGAGCTCCCAGCAGTCCCCTGACCAGATGCCTCAGCCCCCTCCGGGTGCTTTGGCGGGAAGCTTGCAGTGTGCGCCTCACTAGGAGAGTCAGCTGCCCTGCAGCTCGCAAAGTCTTCCTCTTCTTCACTTTCAGACTCCTCCCATTGGCGCCTTCTCTGTTCCACCTCCTGAGGACTATCGGCTTTATGCGTGGGTAGGAATCCTTTGGGGGCTTCCCTAGCCCAATGCTGAAGAGCCTCTCTCTTGGCTCTTTGTTGGAAGACTTCATCTCTCTCAAGGACATCTTCCCACTCATAGTGGCGAGTTAGAGCCGCTGCGTACCACCCCCTGGTACATTCAAGTTTTACAAAGTGGACTATATCCCCCACATGCAGGTTATGGAGGCGAGAGGGCAGGTAGCTGCGTTTAACAACTTCTCGAGTGTAGAATACCTCATGGATGAGTAGGTCTACCTCGGGCTGAGGCCTGGTGGACCACTGGACAGTCATCGGTGGCAGCAGTGTTGGCTCGCAGGCAGCCCTCGCTGGTGGGTGGCTTCCGGCTGCGGCCCCTGGGGTGGTGATCTGAAAGACTTCCTCCTCCATGGACCCGGGTGTCCGTGGCGCGGCTGACTGATCCTCAGTTGCGCAGCCTGTGGACTCTTCTCTCTCCCTCAGATAGGTGCGGAGCACAGTGCGCTGCTCCTAAATTGACCCGCCACGAGCCATATTCTTCCTGTCGTCCTCTCTCTGTGCCTTTTTTGTCGCAGGCTTACAGAGGAATGGCGCTGGTCGCTTACCGGTGATGCGCTTCCTGCGCGTCCGACTGCTCCTCTTTCTAGGCCGGGCTCCCAAAGTGACCGCCGCATCACACATCACTCCCGGCAGCTCCGCCTTCAGAAGTGCCCCTTCTCTTGATGCGCTGATACTCACTGGGCCGGGCTTCACTCTGTGCAGCGCCCTCTTCTTTACTGGGCGTCCCATCCTGGGACGCATCTTTACTGCTGGGCCAATACTTCTCTTATACTTTACAGCCATTGTTGCCATCTTAGAATCCATGCTTCTAGCCGCCATCTTGTGCCGCATGTCTTCCAACACTTTCTTCGCAGTGTTCTGCATTGGCTCTTCCCCGTCTTCTTCATGCGAGGAGCTCGCATCCTGCCGACTACGCCAAATGTAAGGTGCCCCAGCAAGGTAGTCATGGGCAAGTTGTAGCCCCTGCTCGCTTTGACACCCTACAGACAATTTGTGTTCTCCCTCTGATGTGTGGCTGGGTATGTGACATTCTTCACTTACTTCAAAGCATCTGATCGCGGCTGTCTCCAGGCATTTGTCTTCTGGGACCAGGGCAGCAATAAATTCAGAGGGCAAGAAGTTCTTAACCATAACTGGGATTTTACTTGGGGGAGAGGAGTATATACAGTATTTACAGTCAGGTACATTGGATAAGGCCCAACAGGTTTTCATCTCCCATACAGATGCTAGAATCATCTTCAGCCCTCATGCCCTCTTTAGGTGAAGCATCTCTCTAACTCTATTCTCTAGCTTAAGAGAAGTTTCCTCACCAGGGACAGTGTGTCCGGATCCTATATCTACCTCATGGCTTAGCCTGGAGTCCTATCTTCCTCTGTTACCTGCAGACTAGAAGTACCCCGGGGTCCTCAATACCTCTGTTGAGTTCCTCTGGCCGGCTAATGGGACTCCTGCGTGAGGAGATATTTACACTGCTTATCCACTGTCTGAGGGTAGGGAGCCCCCGTCTACCCTAGCAGCCAATTTCCCTGGCTGTCTGCCTGTAAGGCTTCCTGTTACAACTCTGACATGACTCCAACTGACACTTTCTGGAAAATTCTCCAGACATTACCTAGGATGCCCCACCCCCTGCGGCAGTTAATTCCTCACTGTCATTTTGGTAGCAGTCTCTCACTAACAGCTGCACCCGACAGTGGCATCTTGTGGCCGATTAAAAGTACTACAGCCCCGCAAGGAAATATATCAGGGACAAGCTTTATACACACTTTATGCTTGATCATGGCACTAAGTTCCCCCTCTACTCTACTGGCTGGATCATCACAGCTAACCCCTTAACTGGACCTAACGGCAGCTCAGAGAGATCTAACTATGGGACCATGTTATTTTAAATAATTCAGTGACAGGGGAAGGTTACACCCTTCCTCACTATTACAATGGGGGGGGCCTGGTGATGCTGAGGGGAGCCTGCTGATGGTGAGGGGGAGGGGCCTGCTGATGAGGGGGGCCAGCTGATGGTGAGGGGGGGCCTGCTGATGGTGAGGGGGGCCTGCTATAGGTTTTTAATGAATACCAATAAAGATATTTTAGTAGTGTATAATCTGTGAATATATATGCAATAATATGTAATGTTAACATTTATTAATTTGATGATCGCAGGCTGAGACGGCGGCGGTGGGCAAGCAGCGGCCAATAGATTCTTCTTGACTGGGTGGTGGGTGCGGCGGTGCCACTGGCTGTGTGAGTAGCTAACTTAAGTCCATGTATTAATTTGTCCACCATTTCAGTACATAATTGTATGATACAATCATTCCCTCCCCTCCTGGAGGGTATATATGATTGGGAAACATCTTTATTATTCTATGACAGTGTAATTATTTTAAGTGGGACATTGGTCTGCGTTCGGCCTGCAGTGCATTGACTGAGCACCGATCTCCTGACCCGCATCCTCATACATGCTGTTATACTGCTGAGTTCAGGTCAGTAGACCCGCGGGCAGTCCATGCACTGCAGTCTGAGCGCAGACTGATATTCACTGACGGCTGAATGAGCCTTAAAGAGGTTGTCCGGTCTAAATCGACAAGCCTGCGGTCCTTCTGTGTCACTGACTGCAGACTTGTGAATACTTACATCGTACGCACTGTGAGCAGTGTGGATTCGCCGGTGTCAGAGCCAGGAATGGAGGTCACATGGCTTCAAGGATGTGAAATGCAGACTCCCGGCCAGAAGGTGGGGGGTGGAGATAGAGGGAAAACAAAGAGATAGGCAGGTGAATTTAAAGGATTGGCTCTGCCTTGAAGCACCGAATGGCGGAACTTTGTTTGAACAGTCACCCTGCGCTGACAGAGTCCCTTTAAACATAAGTCATACTCACCTTCTGGCGTCTTCATCAATTTTCAGCACCGCTCCGGTCTTGCAGCGCCATCTTGTGAGCGCAGCTTCTGACTGGCTGACAGAAGCTACTTCATGATCTCTCAATGCAAGTCTGAAAGCCTTCGAGATGCTCTCTTAGATTTGATTTGGGCATAGTGTGGCAGTATTTGTCCCTTGTATGTGGTATTATTCGGTCACTATGTGGTGGTAATATGTGGTCTGGTCAAGATGTGACGGTATGTGTCCCTTGTACGTGGTATTATTCGGTCACTATGTAGTGGTAATATGTGGACCGGTCATGGTGTGGCGGTATTTGTCCCTTGTATGTGGTATTATTCGGTCACTATGTGGTGGTAATATGTGGTCTGGGCATGATGTGAATGTATTTGTCCCTTGTATGTGGCATTATTCAGCCACTATGTGGTAGTAATATGTGGTCTGGTCACGGTGTGGCAGAAAGTAGAGTTTTTCCAAGAGTGGTCAGTGGGACTGTGGAAGGTTCGAGGGGTGGAGGCGGAGCTGGGGCGGAGACGGATCTGCGGTGGAGCCTGGGTGTAGTCTCAAGGGGGCCCGAAAATTTTGCCAGGATGGGGCCCCAAAATTCCTAGTGGCAGCCCTGGCGGTGATGTACTGCTTGAGGTTTACTAAAATGTGCCTCAATTCTTGTTAAAAAGAAAAAAAACAGGTGCCCTGCACTAGACGTAGACCTTGTTTGTGCCCACTAGAGAGTTGTTTTTAAAAGTATCTACAAAGGGGATCTCGTAGTAAAAAGGGATTGTGGTTTAAATAAGTTCATAGATGAGATGTTTTCTGAGCCCTTGCCTTTATTTGACAAGCCAGCAACTACTGGGACAATTCATCACTGTCTCAAACTGTCTCCTAATTTAGGAAAATGATTCTCACTGCACTTAGCTGGAGTCCCAGAGCTTTAAATGGCTTTGTAACTCTTTTCGGACAGATAGATTTTATTTTTTTTCCCATCCTCCCTTTAGATTTTTCTTTATGGCACAGGGCTCTAGTAGAAACTTTGTAAAGAATGCTTTACTTATATTTAGATACAATACATAGTAAAGTTTAGATTTTACATTGAAGTTTAAGGCTGTGTGCCGCAGCGGCAAAAACGCTGCAGAAACGCTTGCGGGCAGGGTCCCCGCTCCTCCTGTACTAGTTGCTGACTTGTATTGTTTATGATTACTGTAATTGTTTTTGCTATGTATACCCCTTTCAAATGTAAAGCTCTGCTTCTCCCAGCCCACGTGCCAGCGGCAGTGTTAAAAAAGAATCAAAAAGTAAAAATAAAAAAATAAACCTTCATACTCACCTGTCCGGCGGCCCCCGGTGTCCTCCTGGGCGATGCTGTCCCGTCAGCGGCTCGCTGCACACTGCGAGGGGCGGGCCCGCGCCCCGCAGTGTGCTTCCAGGACCTGCGGTGATGTCACTGATCACCTGATGGTCTAGCGACCATCAGGTGATCAGTGATGTCACCAATCAGTGATGGTCGCGTGATCATCAGGCGATCAGTGTCGCAGCAATCAGCTGATGGTCACATGACCATCAGCATATTGCTAAAGCTGGTAATCAGCTGATGGCCGCAGCAATCAGCTGATGGTCATGAGACCGATCGGCTGATGCTGAGCATGGGAAGATTCACAAGAATTTTCTCATGCTCTCTATCTCACCGGCGCTCATCAGCTGATCTTCAGCTGATGAACCCCAGTGACCCCCTGCAGCACTGTATACTGACAGGGGGTGATTTTACACCCCTGTCAGTATACAGTGCTGTATTCTACAGCTGTGACATCAGTGATTGCTGATGTCACAGCTGTAGAAATGATCCGGATCGTCGTGGGACCTTGGCGTTACGTGGATTACGTCGTTGACGGCGGACAGGTGAGGACTACTATTTGTTTTTTTACGTTTTTTTCAGGAGATCGAGGGCTTCGCGGAGGCGTGTAATAAAAAAAATTGTAGAACCGTGTCTGTTTTATTTAATTAAAATTCTTTATTTTGGCCGTGTCTTTTATTGAAAATGCACCGACCATTTTACTATGCGGTTAGTAATGGGGGCGTCTACGCCCTCCATTACTAACCTGGGCTTCAAGTCAGCCGCCAATACAAGGCTGACGTGAACCCCAACCCCATTACTCCCTGCCACCACTACAGGGCAGCGTGGATGAGCAAGGCTAAGCGCCAGATTTGGCGCATCTTATGGATGCGCCATTTCTGGGACTGATGAGGGGTGATATTAATAGCCGCGGAGGGGAATAGTATTCATGGCCCCTTCCATGGCTATTAATATCAGCCCGGAGCTGTCTAGTTTAGCCTTTGCTGGGTAGATTTTATAGGGGGACCCCACGTCAATTTTTTCTGGGGTCCCCCTGTAGTCTAGCCAGTAAAGGCTAAACAAACAGTGGTGGGCTGATATTAATAGCCATGGAACATTGTTGGCTAATGGCCCCTTCCACGGCTACTAATATCAGCCCCCAATCGGCTTTCCCTCTGCTGGTTATAAAATTGACGCGGGAGCCCACGCCATTTTTTTTTACTTTAGGCTTTGTGCCCATAATTTGCAGCACCGCTTTGGACGCAAATTTTTGCTGCGTCCAAAACGTTGCATTCAATTGAACACAGGTAAATCCACATGTGTTCACTGAACCATGCGGATTTACCGCATTCAATACTTTCTAGTGGTCAAATTTCTGTTGTGGAGACTAGCGCCTCCACAAGAGAATTTGACATGCTGCAGTTCTGAAAGACGCACCGCAAGTCAGTGTCCGCGGGTGATTCGCAGCTTAAGATGCACGCATAGCGGACATGGGATTTCTAGAGATCCCATCCACTATGCTGTAACATCTGGGCGCTGCGGGTTTGACGCTGCATAAACACGCAGCGTCAAACCTGCAGCGGCTTTTGACCGTGGCCACATACCCAAACTTACCCGCAGCAGATTTTGACCGATTGAAGTGTCTGTATATGCGGTGGATTCACATTTACCAACAACAAAAGTGCGGCTTAAGCAATGTTCCACCAACTTTATTTATCAAAAATCATTCATTGATGTTCAAAAACACTTAAAAAAACGCATGTAAAAATTCATCAAAAAGGCACGTAAAAACCGCATGCATTTTTTCTGTGAAGGAGAGACAAAAATGCTCAGGAAATATCTGCTTCAAATCTGCATTGTGGGCACATACCCTTAGAATAGGACATACTCAATTGGTCTGTGTGCTGTCTGAAAAAAAAATCAGACAGCAGACTGACATTTCACACAGATATGTGAATGCAGAATAAGGCTATTCTGATTTCCACTGAGCCACTGCATCTAATCATATCATGTGTGATACTATTATGCCTGATAATGTGTGTTTATAACTCTGTATGTATGGATCTATTTACATTTCGGGGGGCGATTTTTTTATACCAGTCTTGATGAAGGGTCCATTAGAGTAAAATGCGCCAAATTCATTGAGTCTACAACCTCTTAATGAATTTTGTGCATCTTTCAGCTGCTGTGCAACAACCTAAAAAATATATACTCCATTCATGGACTGGAATATTTTTCTGCTGTAATTTAGAAAACTTTTGTGAAGAGAATTATTATGAATTTGTTGGGCAGTGCTGAGACACGTCCCATCCTGCTTTTAAAACAGTTGCCAAAGCTGACGTAACAATGGCAAAAGTTTGCTCTTGGGGCGTCTGTCCTGTGTGGTGCACGTATATAGTGCTGGGCAGCCCACTCGATTTAAAATTATGGGCGTCATTAATAGGCTGTAAGCCAGACACAGTGCACTACACCTATCTGTGTGACCGGCGTCCTATATAAGCTGCATCTGTGTGCATTGTTAACATAACCGCTCACATATCTGCCAATTCATGGAGGGGGTGGCTGTCGCATCAGTATGTTGCACCTGTGCGGCGCCCGCCTTTATCATGGGGGTCTGCCGCGTCCTGCTTGTGCTTTGGTAATCTGACCTGGTATTGGTAAGGCTTTTTTTTCTGTGATGTTTTTTTTGAATTTTTGTCCTTTTCTGTGAGTTGTTTTTTTGCTCTCCTACAAGTTGTTCTAAAATTGTGACATTTCTGTTTTACGCCAGACTTATAGTGTAAAATGTTTGATGAATCAGCCCTTCAGTTATTTTGTTACATTTGGTGTGTGCGCCATAAAATTCGGCCATGGCAAATATATCATAAGACAAATAGGCACTCAGCAGAAGACCCCCAAAATTGTTCTTTTTGCATATTATGTGTTGTTGTGTCTTCATACATTTTTTAACTGTATAGAAAAGCATAGTGTATTACATTTTCCTATTCAATGAGAAACAAAATTAAAGGGAATACCACAGAGTATATATATATTTTCTTACAAATGGAGTCAGTAGCCAATGTATTCCACATCGCATTCCTAAATGTAGGCATAAATCAGGAAATAGAACTTTTGTATACCGCCAATGGAATAAAAAGATGAAAATGTGAATGGACCCTGAGCTTAAGGGTTCACTTACACCAGCGTAGATTCTCTCATGCGAGAGGATCGTGCCGATTATGCTAATGACACTCGGCTCAAAATCTGTCAGAGTTTAATCCGAGTCTCATCTGAGTGTGATCCGATTCTCTCATGCGTCTCAGGTGCGGAGAAGACGGAGAACTTAATTTCTCCATCTACTCCATTGTCTAAGTTCGCAAATGTTGGACTGCACTTGAATGACATCCGAGTGCAGTCCAATGTTTGACATGCACCCATAGACTTGTATGGATACGCGTGATATGATTATCGGATGCAGTCACAGCATGCTGCGATTGTTTTCTAATGCCAAATCGACATGAGAAAATAAAAATCGCAGATCTGCACTGCTCCATAGTATAACATTGAACAGGCATTTGATAGCACTCGGCTGTGTTATGCACTAGTGTGAACGAGCCTTAATACTATACTGCTTAGTTAGTGTATTCAAGCCTGTGATGTGTGACAGTTTTATAAGAAAGGGGTTTTCTGGTTATGCGCATAGTTTTAAAGTGAACCAATCACTAATTTATAAAAATAATGGCTATATTCTTGAGGAGCTGTTTAACCAGTTCAGGAGCCTGCTATTTTCCCCCATTATTAGGCACATTTTTGAGTTTTAGCATACATGCACTTTTAACTGCTCTAAAAAATGTAATCTTAACTTTTGACTTTTTTGCAATATATGGCGCTTTATTATTCATGTCATATTTAGAATAGCCCTCTCCCCGATACCGGGGGAAAAAGCAACGTTAAAGGGAATGTGTCAGTAGGTTTTTGCTATGTAATTTGAGAGCAGCATGATGTAGGGGCAGAGACGCTGATTCCAGTAATGTGTCAGTGACTAGGAAGCCGAGCCTGCCTACCCCTATGACTGAAAGACCATGGCTACCAGGAGGAATAAAGTTCATCTCCTGGCAACAGGACTCTCAGTGCCAGACACCTTCAGAATGCTATTAACCTGCAAATGAACCCCATATTTTCAAGTTAATAGCGTTCTTTTCCAATGACAGGTTCCCTTTAAGGGTATGTTCACAATGTATGTTTTTCTACTGTTTTTTGAGCGGATCTACTAAAAAAATTGGAGGAAAAAGCACTAACAAAAGGATCACAGGTATGGTCCTATTAATTTGTTTGGGAAATTGACTGCTGTTCAGGTTTTCTAAGATCTTACAAACGTGCTAAGTGTTTAAAAAAAGCAACTTGAACCTTCTTCTGGCGTTTTGTGCTAGGATGATGCTCAATACTTTACAATAAGAATCAATGGGGAGGCTAAAAATCTGCCCAGATGTTTTTTGTCAGAGTTTTTGCTTCAAAAAAACTGTAGCGTTTCTTTCCCGTCTAATGGTTTTAAAAAATATTTCTGGTAATCAATAAAAAGATGCCCCCCCCCCCAAAAAAAAGCTGAAAAAAACCCCTAAAAGAACAAAAAAAAAGTGGCAAATAAACATGGTGAAAAGTGCCCATGAGAGGACCAAAAAATGATAAAAGAAAGGAAAGATGCTTCAAGTTTACAAAACTCCAGAGAAAAAGAACGATTCCTGGAGCATTTTCCGTTTAAAAAAACAGATGTTTTTAACAGCTGGAAAAAGACACATTGTGAATATATCCTAAAGTGGAAACAGGAGGTTCAGACCCTAAGTGCTGGGAATGTGAGGAGAGTGACATTGCGCTATTGGCATAATGTTAATTTCCTGCATAGCTGCCTGTTGGTGACTTTCACCCAAATGTCAGCAATTTTCATACCACACAAGTGCACATTGCATGGTAATTATAGCACTTAATGTATAGATTTTTTATTATTATATTCACAAATTTCCGTTTTTTTTTTACATTTTATTATTATTAATTAACCCACAACACAATTTTGAATACTTTCAACAAACTTTGCATAAATTAATAGTTCAAGAGAATAAAAGATGCTTGGTAATATATTTTAATCAGGGATATCTGGTTCTCCTCTTATGAGCCACTTCTTCCCCTACCCCTTTGTGTTCTGAACTCAACATCCACTCTGGAAAAAAACACAGTTCCTATCTGTCTTGCTCAACACAAGATGTACTGCCAGCACAGTGAGTTTTTAGGTTGCACAGCATATACAGTAGAAGTCTATAGTGTGGGGAGAGAAGAGCAGAGTAGAAGCAAGGTGAGAGGCAGAGGAAAAGATTCTGCAGATTCCAGCTAGTTATCCAAGTGCTGGATTTAAAGCTACACTGCTCAGTACTGCTGTATAGTTTCTTCAAAGCATCTGCTGATTCTGTCTGTATGCTACCAAAGGGGAAAAAAAAAATAGTACTCCCTGTTCTTGTGTTTAGACATCATAGCAGCTAGTCTCCACCCACCAGCTCAGAGTTAATAGAGATATAGCCTGCAGTGAGGCAAACTAGTGAAAAATAAGGGATACAAGTCAAATAATGGCCAAAAGGAGTGTTATTCCACATGAGAGCTTGTTCTGAAAAGTTACTTTGAAGTGTAGTTTTTAGTGTTGAGAGAACATGCTCGACACTGCTCGGTACTCGCCCGAGCATCACGCTACTCGGGATGTTCGGCGAGCATCGAGCATTTCCGGGTTACTCGGGCAGGAGCTCGGGTCTCCGCCCTGCATGTTTGGCGCTCTTTACAGAGCCAATGAACATGCAGGGATTGCCAGCCAGTCACTGTAATGCCGCAGCCATGTTGTTTGCGGGCATTACAGTGATTGGCTGGCCGCACAGCGTCACCTCGAGTATTTAAAACCGGGCGCCGCCATCTTGGACACAGTCGCTCCGGATCAGACAGTGTAGGGACAGCGCTGCTGATTTAGGGAGAGATATAAACTGCGAAATAGTTAGTGTAGGGTCTGTAAAGGCTGCCAGAACAAACAAACAGTCCTTATCAGGACTAATATCCATCCCAGATATCAGGCAGGCAGGCAGGCTGCATAGGAGACGCAGTGGTTATACCAGCAAATGCTGCATTATAGTCCTGTGTGCTGCTCCTGTTGCTGAAATTGCTGGACTTAGCTCCAGGTCTCAGGGGACAGGAAAAATCCTTTTTTTTTCATCTAAATCCTCTTTTTTTCTTCCTCCTTCACACTGTACAAATACCCATCTTATTAACCTTTTGGTGCCCCCCCCCCCCCCAAAAAAAAAGCATGTCTCTGATTTTTCAGACACAAATATATCTGTTGAAAATAGTCAGGTGTAGGCTAGAGAAACCTCTGTATTATCCACTTTTGGCCCATTTGTATCTAAAAAAAAAAGAACAGTTTGAGTGTGTCGCTCACTGTTCAGCCGCAAGTATATCTATTTAAAAAAGTCTGGTATACCCCAGTAAACAATAACTGTGGTTTTGCCATCCCACGGTAAAAAATCTCTATTATTCAGGTTTTGGTATTTTTTACGTAAAGAAAAACAGTAGTGTCTCCTGACTGTTGTGACACAAAAATATATCTGTTGAAAATAGTCTGGTGTAGGCCCGACAAATCCCAGTGTGGTTTTGCAGTTCCACGGGTCAAATCTCTGCACTATCCAGTTTTGGGCCTTTGGTATCTAAAACAACACAGTTTGAGTGTGTCGCTCACTGTTCAGCCGCAATTATATCTATTTAAAAAAGTCTGGTATACCCCAGTAAACAATAACTGTGGTTTTGCCATCCCACGGTAAAAAATCTCTATTATTCAGGTTTTGGTATTTTTTACGTAAAGAAAAACAGTAGTGTCTCCTGACTGTTGTGACACAAAAATATAACTGTTGAAATAGTCTGGTGTAGGCCCGACAAATCCCAGTGTGGTTTTGCAGTTCCACGAGTCAAATCTCTGTACTATCCAGTTTTAGGCCTTTGGTATCTAAAAAAACACAGTTTGAGTGTGTCGCTCACTGTTCAGCCGCAATTATATCTATTTAAAAAAGTCTGGTATACCCCAGTAAACAATAACTGTGGTTTTGCCATCCCACGATAAAAAATCTCTATTATTCAGGTTTTGGCATTTTTTACGTAAAGAAAAACAGTAATAGTTTCTCCCTGATTGTTCAGATTGTTTAAAAGAGTCAGGTGTAGGCCAGAGAAATAGAACTGTGGTTTTCCTCTTCCACGGTTCTAATCTACTTTTTGTTACCCTTTTTCCATTGATAGTGCAAGTGTAATCTATTTTACTTCCTTTACAATGGGCAAGGCGCGTGGCAAGGGACGTGGAAGTGGACGTTCTGGTGATGGTTCGTGCAGAGGACGGGGCCGTGGCCAAGGTGAAAATGTGCCACAACCAACAGCCACATCTTCTCGCTCCCACTTCTTGACCGAATTACTAGGGAAGCACAGAACAACACCAGTATTGAGAACTGATCAGTGTGAACAGGTTATTAATTGGATAGCAGATAATGCTTCCAGTTACCTGGGCACCACCACCTCCGGTCTGTCTTCCACACGGTCAACTCTTAGTAGCCGTGAGTCTCGACCGCATACTCCTCCTCACCCTGATGCTCCTTCCTCCCACCATGCCGAGTGTCGTCAGACAGCAATTGATCCCACACTTGGACACTCTGAAGATCAGTTCACTGGTCCATTTCCATATTTGTGCCCCTCGCCTGATACGCTTGAAGTGGTGGAAGAGGAGATCCCATGTAGCGATGCCCAAATATTTGAACAGCCACGGCCACAGGAAGTCGACGCTGGCAATTTGTCACAAGAGGTGGACAATGACAAGACACAATTGCCAGGAAGTGAGGAGGAGCATCGTGGTGCGCAAGTGGAAGAGGAGGAGGTGGTGGATGATCTAGTAACTGACCCAACGTGGCAGGAGGACATGCAGAGTGAGGCCAGCAGCACACAGGGGGAGGGAGGCAGAGTACCCCAACAGGCAGGAAGAAGCAGTGTGGTGGCCGCAGACAGAAGGCGGGCAACCGTTCCCCGTAACACCAACACGAGGGACGTTGCCAGTACAAGCGGTAGGTCTTCCAGAGTCTGGAATTTTTTTAAAGACTCTGCTGATAACCCCAAAAAGGCCATATGTTCCACCTGCCATGCCAGCATCAGGGGCAGGGGTGACAAAACTACCAGCCTGACCACCACCAGCATGATCAGGCACATGGCAGCAAAGCACCCGACTTTGTGGGGCAAAACCCAGGGTCCACGACCAGTGTCAGCGGGTGTCACCACTGCTTCTTCCACTGTTGTGCGTGCAATAGAACCCCCTGTTGTGTGTGCAAGGCAATCCCCTGTCCATACTGCATGTAAAGATGCCCCCTCCTCTCAGTCTTCACTTGTTATGGCAGTTTCTCAAGAAACAGCATCAACGTCCACGTCCACGTCCCACCGCAGCGTTCAATTGTCCATATCCCAGACGAAAGCGGAAATTTGCAGCTAACGCCCCACAGGCCACAGTCCTAAATTCGCACATTTCACGACTGCTTGCATTGGAAATGCTGCCTTCCGCAATCTTATGGCGGTGGCCGTCCCTCGGTACTCGGTCCCCAGCCGACACTATTTTGCCCGGTGTGCCATCCCCGCACTACGCAAGCACGTGTCGCAAAGCATCTGCCGTGCCCTCAACAACGCAGTTACTGGGAGAGTCCACCTGACAACGGACACATGAACAAGTGCTTGTGGCCAGGGACGGTACATCTCTCTGATGGCACACTGGGTAAACATAGTGGAAGCCGGGACCGAGTCGGACCTTGGGACGGAACACGTCCTCCCCACACCGAGGATTGCGGGCCCTATGTCAGTCATAGTTGCCCCCACAGTGTATAGCTCCTGCGCATCATCCTCCTCCTCCTCATGTTCAGCCTCCATCTCAGATATCACCACATCAGTTACAAGCTGGAAGCACTGCAGTACTGCCTCCGCCAAGCGGCAACAGGCTGTGCTGAAACTCATAAGCTTAGGTGATAAACCTCACACTGCTTGTGAGTTGTGGACAGCTGTGAAAGAGCAGGCAGATCTGTGGCTGAGACCGCTGAACCTACATCCCGGCATGGTCGTGTTTGACAATGGCCGTAACCTGGTGGCGGCTCTGAGGCGAGGTGACATCACACACGTACCATGCCTGGCTCATGTGCTTAACCTCGTGGTTCAGCGGTTTCTTAAATCGTACCCCGAGTTGCCAGATCTGCTCGTCAAAGTACGCCGCCTGTCAGCTCATTTTCGCAAGTCGGCTACAGCTTCCGCCGCCCTTGCTGTGTTGCAGCAGCATTTGCAGCTTCCGGCACACCGACTGGTGTGTGATGTCCCCACACGTTGGAACTCTACGCTCCACATGTTGCAAAGGATTTGTGAGCAGAAGAGAGCAGTTGTGGAGTACCAGATGCAACAAGGCCGTCGATATTCAGGTCAGACTCCACACATAAGACCTCAGGAGTGGACCTGGATGTCTGACATATGTACCATCCTGACAAACTTTGAGGAGGCCACCAAGATGGTGAGTGGCGATGATGCCATCATTAGTGTCAGCATCCCACTTGTCTGTCTTTTGCAACGCTCTCTGCAGAGAATTAAAGAGGAGACATTGCAGCCAGAATATGATGAGATGGATCAAGAAGCCGTAGTGGGCGATTACACACAGCCCAGCTTCATCTCATCCCAACGTGCATTGGGGGACAATGAGGGAGAGGAGGAGGAGGAGGAAGAACAGGAGCTGCTATCATGCGCTGTAGACGGTAGTACCTGTAAGTGTCATACAGTCGGTTCAGCGTGGGTGGCCTGAGGACAGGGGGGAGGAGGAGGAGGAGAGCATGGTCAGTCATCATCTTGGTGAGGACACGGAAATCTTGCCCGTTACCAGTCTAGCACGCATGGCTGACTTTATGTTTCGCTGCCTTAACCGTGACCCTCGCGTTGTCAAAATGTTGGGTGACAGTCATTACTGGTTGGTGACACTTTTAGACCCCCGCTACAGGGAGAACTTTCACTCTTATTCCTGAGGTGGAGAGGTCTGCAAAAATGGGGCAGTACCAGAAGGCCCTTGCTGCAGAACTCTTAAAAAAATTCCCATCTGAACACGCTAGCGGCAGAGGTCACAATTTGTTGCCCAACCAAGGCGTACAGGCGAGAGAGATGCAACTCCAATCCAGCAGAGGCAGGGGAACACTGTCAACGTTCTGAGACAGATTTCTGACACCCGCCCAGCTTACAGGCCCTGAGGCGCGGGGTACTCTCACAAGGAGTGGAAAGTTTCAAAAGATGGTGAGGGAGTACTTTGCCGACCGTACCAGCGTCCTCCGTGATTCCTCTGTGCCTTTTAATTATTGGGTATCCAAGCTGGACACTTGGAATGAACTCGCTCTGTACGCCTTGGAGGTCCTGGCCTGCCCTGACGCTAGCGTGTTATCGGAGCGTGTTTTTAGTGCCGCTGGGGGAATTATAACTGATAAGCGCACTCGCCTGTCAACTGACAATGCTGACAAGCTGACCCTTATCAAAATGAACAAGGGCTGGATTGGGCCAGACATCTCATCACCACCAAATGACAGCAGAGTAACATAAAGTCAAATCCACTGTGCTATTTCAGGAGGTGTATTCACATGCACCGCTTCACACCCACACATGGGTATACGCTTCCTCATTTCGGCTGTTTTATGTTCTTCTCCTTATCCTCTCCTTATCCTCAGCCTCCACCACCACTATACCAGCATTGCAAGTTCCTCTGTCCTTACTTTTGTCAGCTTTTGCTTGGAAGGCATAAGCAAATCCTATGGGAGACCCACTCCCCAATAATGGGACTTATGTTTGTAATGTGCTGTACTGCATGGTTCTTGTAAGGGGCATTGCAAGTTGCTCCGTCCTAATTTTTGGAAGCTTTTGCTTGGAAGGCATAAGCAAATACTATGGGAGACCCACTCCCCAATAATGGGACTTATGTTTGTAATATGCTGTACTGCATGGCTCTTGTAAGGGGCATTGCAGTTCCTCATAATTTTTGGAAAGCCTTCCATTCACTGCTTAGGCCAACAGTGCACAGGAGACCCAGTTGCTATAAATGGAAAAAAAGGTTTAGTTAAGGCCCTCTGACCTCCATGTCATTTCCAAGGGGTATTGGAGTGCCTCAAAATTTTTGGTAGGCATTGCATTCACTGTATGCCCTATAACTGTGTAGCCAAACCGTTCCTTTTGTTACAGAAACATATCCTACAAGACATATCTGGTTAACTGGCCTGATATTGATGTGAATGGTCCCTGTTCCTCCTGCTCTCTCCTTTGCCACTACCTCATCCATCATTTATCACCTGAAGCTTTGTTTTAACGGGAGTCATAGAACTTGGATAGTAGCAGGAAAACATCCAGCAATCCTCGGAGGAGGTAGGATATGCGCCAAAACGCTGACCACCTCAGGCCTAGCCGCTACTACATACATGCGCTTGCATTCCAACAAAACAAAGCAGATGCTAACTTCTATCATCCTCATCATGCTCCTCACCTTGGCACTCTCAACTCCCCTGATGGAGAAGCCAGGGCCCACCGGAGGAGTCTGGTTGTCTGGTGGGCTCGGCCAATGCTGCCCTAAAGCCAGGCTAAGAAAAGTGTGGGAAAGGTTACCGGGACAAATAGGGGTGGCTGGGGACCGAGTATGGACACCCGGCCGCCCTCTGGAGGCTGGGGAGTAAGCGGGGACTTCCGGCCACCTGGCGGCTGGGGACTGAGTATGGATACCAGGCCGCCGACGCATTAAAAGAAAACAAAGCAGATGCTAACTTCTGTCATCATCATCATGCTCCTCACCTTGGCACTCTCAACTCCCCTGATGGAGAAGCCAGGGCCCACCGGAGGAGTCTGGTTCTCTGGTGGGCTCGTCCAATGCTGCCCTAAAGCAGGCCGGGCTAAGAAAAGTGTGTGGGGGGATGTTCCAAGGAGAAATAGGGGCGGCTGGGAACCATGTGTGGACACCCGGCCGCGGGGCGGCTGGGGACCAAGTATGGACACCCGGCCGCCGGGCGGCTGGGGACTGAGTATGGATTCCAGGCTGCCAACGCAGCGGCCAGATTCCGCCTCCACATGCCTAAAAGGTCCAATTTCAAGTGCAAGCAAGCAAGCAGTATAGTATTGCAGCCTGGGGGTGGGTGGGTGGCAGGCTGCATACTTGCGCTTGTATTGCAAGGAATGGGGGAGGTACAATTGAACACTGCCCTGGGACTAGAACTTGCACGGGGATAGTTGCAAGTCTGCATCTTCTGATGCGGCAAGGATCACTTATGATGGGCACACTTTTAGACAGTGACCTGGGTGTCAGAGATGCTTCCAGGGGTCTTCCCCATGCTGTTCCCATGTCTTTTCAGCACTTTATGCATGTGTCACACAGCACATGGCCAGATAAGGTTGTAAAATGTTAAAATGACATTTCCCGGTGAATGCATTTGTCACAGTTGAAAGCAATACAAAAGTGCAAAAACGCATAAAAAATGCTACTTGTGAACATAGCCCAAGGTGTGGAGGAGTATTTTTGTTTTTGGTTATTTATTTTACCTTATACACAAGTCTTTACCCTGGAAAAGAAATTCCTTCACATATTTCACAGGAAAAACGTTTCAGTTTAGTTTTTGAACGTTTTCTTGTGAGCCCGTAAAAGTGGCTTAATACCTCTGACCACGTTGTTGACAGCAGTGACCTGGGGGTCAGAAATGCTTCCTGGGGCGATCCCCATGCTGTCCCCATGTCATTTGAGCACTGTCACTATCGTTTTGGGCACTTTTTAGGCTTTTAAAAGACTGCCGGGGGTGCCGCCGCAAAAATGCTCGGGTCTCCCATAGACTAACATTGGGCTCGTTGCTCGGGTCGAGCACCCAAGTATCACGGCGAGCTCGGCCCGAGCTTCGAGCATTTTAGTGCTCGATCAACACTAGTAGTTTTCCTTTACGATAGTCTCAAGGTTCCCCTTAAGTCAGATGATATAACTGGGTTGTCTGCCTAAAGGTTGTGTCCCGTGGTTAATCAGAAGCCCCTTAAATTTTATAATGGGGACGCTTCTCTCCCATGTATACCGTTGACAACTGTTAATCATTTACACTTACGGTATACCCATGCTAGCTATTTGATGACTGTAAATGTGTAAAAGCCACATTTGTTTCTCTATTTTGTAAATTACTGACACAAAATCAGTTGGAACCTGATTTAAAAGGTCTGGTCTGGCTATATGATGCTGATATTGATAGAGCTGTCAATTATATGAGAAAGGGACCTGTATCTAACAAACTGGGGACTCCGCTTACATGTGTCAGAGAACACTTGTAAATGATCGGCGCTTCCTCATTGACATGTGTGGTTGCAAACTTGATAAAGTGAAGCAGCACTGTATTTAATCTCTGACCTGATACTGCTTCTAGCTTTCATCTTCTCCTATGCAAACTGCATGAGCAAACATTATGAACAGGGGCAGAATGCCAAATTCAATTTTAAAGGCTTCTTGTAACCATTTTATGTGTCTATTATTTATAGGCAAAAATTGCTATGGCAAGCACTATATATAACTGCTAATCTACTATATGAATAGGATGAATCATGAAACATCTGCTTTCTACTTTCTCAGGGATGCAAGTTGTTCATGCAGAAACAAGTAACAGTTTAAAAAAGGGTTTTTAAAATAATGCATGGAAAACATAGAGAAACTGATTTCACTATGAATTTTATATTCTGCAGAAAAACAGATTCATACATTTTATATTCTACAACATTTAAGGCTATGTGCACCTTCACACAGATTTTTTTTAATTGTTGTGCATTTGCTTCCTAAACTAAAGTTAACTTTCTAAGTTGTAATCAATACAATTTTCTACCATTTTGCTGTTAGAAGCCCATTATCTAGCTGAGTGATCTCACAAAAAAGTTCCAAATATGTTGACCTCCCGATCCTCATGTGTGAGCTCTCAGCGTTCCCTTCTGTCAGTGTTAGGAATAGCAGAAGGAAGGGGTGTGGGCTGTGCCCAGATCTGCAGTGGAAAGAGGTGAAAGTTTAAGGTTTCATTTAACCAAGTTTGAATTCGAAACCCTGAACACCAGTGAAAAACTTGAAGTAGTGACAATATTTTCCCTCACACTATCGGTACCGCACCTTTGGAGGTCAGAGGCAGAGGTGATGAAGTAAGGTGAAGGAGGCGAACAAGGAAGCAGAAGAAGCCATTAAAGTTAACAATAGAAAGTATTTTTTACTTAGGTAGAAGTTGAAAAGACGTAACAAAACTGGCATCAGGCTGGATGGTATTCACACTTGGATTTGACAGCGTTTTCATATATTGTAGATGGTTATACATATCAGAATTTACATTTCATCTTCAATATGATCTCACAGTCATACAGTTCTATATTAGCAGAATAGTTTAGTGCTACTTTCTGCACACCAGCTGTAACAGCTACCCTTCCAGATATTCCCATGAGTCAAGACATAGAATTCCTTCTTTAAATCTTCCACACTAGATTAGCACCTTACAACCCACCACTATATCAGGACGACATTGTCCAGCTCACAGCAGTCTCAGGACTACCAGTAACTCTGCTCTACTGTTTTTTCCAACTATGCTCCCATTTGGGCCTCTCCCAGGTTCCTACTAAGCTGTACTCACTTCTAGGATAATGCTTCTGCTACTCTTTTTAGTTTCCTGTTCTAGAATTTGCTTTCTGTCTTGCTGATGCTCACTGTGCTGTAACTACAGGCACTCCGGTGTACTAGGCCTCCACAGTCACGTATAAAACTGAAGCTCCTAACTGAGCTTATTGCTAAACCTCTCCTTACAACTAGCAATAGGTTTCACAGTACACTTTATTAATCAATGCAGCATCTGAGAAATGCAAAGAGAATCCTGGATATGGTCACAAGCTTGTGTATTTTGACAAAACTAACATGTCATATTTTTTTTTATATTTACAGACTGAAGCCAGGTCCTGTGATGTCGGTGGGGAAAAATAGGGTGTTTGTCTTTGTGGGATGCACTTATCTGTACAAGACAGCTTGCCTGATCAAATAGTATGGGTGTCACTAATAGGCTGTAAGCCGGTATGGTGCAATTGGCATAGCTGTGTGACTGGCACACTATGCAAGAATTATTCATGTGCACTTATAATACTAAGAAATCTCCCCCTCATGGATGAAATATGTGTGAGTGGTTGGTAATCAGTATTTTGCACCTATGTTACCATGGCTTTATAATACTTGTCAGCCTACTGTAGAATATTAGTATTGTGACCAGGTATTGTAAGTATGGCCTCTTCCTATCTGTGGTGTGAAAGTATCTATAGTTATATCGAGATCACAGGCTAAAGATAAGGAGGAAAAAACAAGGAAAGGAAATAAGAGCGATTTTGGTGTTATACTGAAATATAAAAACAAATGAAGACAGAATCACCCTGGGTCAAAGAAACCTCACATCCAGCATGTATTACAGGGAGGGACACTCCACAGTAAAAAGAAAATCTAAAACTTGGATCACAGAGTAAAATGCATAATAGAACATCTGAAAAATAAATGAAGGAATGAAGATTACAGACTGAAAGTAAGTGCAATTGTATTAAAAGTGTTGTCAACTAGTTAACAACGTCTTCTTAACAGTCAAAGTGGCCATAATAAAAAAAAAAGCACAAACAAAAAAACCCACTTCTACTTAACTGCCAGACCAGCACCAGTCTTCCAATAACAGAGCTGAGTCTCACGGTAGTCATGTGACATCTGAGGAGTGGAGCCAGTCTGGGAGGTAATAATATTGTTTTATATTTTATAATGGCTTTTTTAGCTAATAAAAAAGGGCTGTCCAGTAGTAGACAACCCCTTTAACTAGAATTAGCCACCATGGCCAGACTAGAAGAAAAAAACAGCCCTGGCAGACAAACCCCACATACTATAAACACACCCACCCTCCCCCTCCACCAAGGTGCAATGTAATGTTCAGTAAGATTTGCTTTACATGGTAATGTCCCTCACCACTACCCTAAAGAAGTTGTATCAAGTTTGGAAGGTACTGCCTATGCATGGGATAAGAGATAACTTTGTGATCATTTGGGGTCCAACTGCTGGGAACCCCACAAATCCTGAAAACTGGGACTCTGAAAATCCTGTGTGAATAAAGTGAATGTGCACAGGATCGACTACAGCTTCATTCAAATGGGTTCTTCAGAGCCCCGGTTCCCAGATTTGGTGGAGGCCCCAATTGATAGGGGGCAACTTCCAAACTTTAGATGATCCCTTGATATAGGTTGTATAGGATTAATTTTTATTTGCACATAAACTTGCAGACATAGAATTCATAGAAAATAATAAAACACCCCATCACTGACCCTCCCCAACTCCGATGCTGCCTTTCCATCAACATGAAAGAAGTGGTACTGTGCATGGTGTATATATAATGTACATATACAGTTGGTACGGAAAATATTCAGACCCCTTTAAATTTTTCACTCTTTGTTTCATTGCAGCCATTTGGTAAATTCTAAAAAGTTCATTTTTTCCTCATTAAAGTACACTCTGCACCCCATCTTGACTGAAAAAAAACAGAAATGTAGAAATTTTTGCAAATTTATTAAAAAAGAAAAATTGAAATATCACATGGTCATAAGTATTCAGACCCTTTGCTCAGACACTCATATTTAAGTCACATGCTGTCCATGTCCTTGTGATCCTCCTTGAGATGGTTCTACTCCTTCATTTGAGTCCAGCTGTGTTTAATTAAACTGATAGGACTTGATATGGAAAGGCACACACCTGTCTATATAAGACCTCACAGCTCACAGTGCATGTGAGAGAAAATGAGAATCATGAGCTCAAAGGAATTGCCCAAGGAACTCAGAGACAGAATTGTGGCAAGGAACATCTCTGGCCAAGGTTACAAAAGAATTTCTGCATTACTCCAGGTTCCTAAGAGCACAGTGGCCTCCATAATCCTTAAATGGAAGAAGTTTGGCACCACCAGAAGTCTTCCTAGACCTGGCCGTCCAACCAAACTGAGCGATTGTGGGAGTAGAGCCTTGGTGAAAGAGGTAAAGAAGAACCCCAATATCACTATGGCTGAGCTCCAGAGATGCAGTAGGAAGATGGGTGAAAGTTCCACAAAGTCAACTATCACTGCAGCCCTCCACCAGTCGGGTCTTTATGGCAGATTGGCCCGACGGAAGCCTCTCCTCAGTGCAAGACATATGAAAGTCCGCATAGAATTTGCTCAAAAACACATGAAGGACTCCCAGACTATGAAAAATAAGATTCTCTGGTCTGATGAGACAAACATAGAACTTTTTGGTGATAATTCTAAGCGGTATGTGTGGAGAAAACCAGGCACTGCTCATCACTTGCCCAATACAATCCCAACAGTGAAACATGATGGTGGCAGCATCATGCTATGGGGGTGTTTTTCAGCTACAGGGACAGGACGACTGGTTGCAATTGAAGGAAACATGAATGCGGCCAAGTACAGAGATATCCTGGATGAAAACCTCTTCCAGAGTGCTCTGGACCTCAGACTTGGTTGAAGGTTCACCTTCCAACAAGACAATGACCCTAAGCACACAGCTAAAACAACAAAGGAGTGGCTTCAGAACAACTCTGTGACCATTCTTGACTGGCCCCGTCCAGAGCCCTGACCTAAACCCAATTGAGCATCTCTGGAGAGACTTGAAAATGGCTGTCCACCAACGTTCACCATCCAACCTGACGGAAGTGGAGAGGATCTGCAAGGAAGAATAGCAGAGGATCCCCAAATCCAGGTATGAAAAACTTGTTGCATCATTCCCAAGAAGACTCATGGCTGAACTAGCTCAAAAGGATGCTTCTATTCAATACTGAGCAAAGGGTCTGAATACTTATGACCATGTGATATTTCAGTTTTTCTTTTTTAATAAATTTGCAAAAATTTCTACATTTCTGTTTTTTTTTTCAGTCAAGATGGGGTGCAGAGTGTACTTTAATGGGAAAAAATGAACTTTTTAGAATCTACCAAATGGCTGCAATGAAACAAATAGTGAAAAATTTAAAGGGGTCTGAGTACTTTCCGTACCCATTGTATATACATTTACACACAGACACTGCTATATATACACATCACATTGGATACACTGACACTGCTGTAGAAATATAATTCATATACCGAGATTTACACCCAGTATACACACGACAGGAGAATTGATACTGCGCAATATACACTGCTCAAAAAAATAAAGGGGACACTCAAATAACACATCCTAGATCTGAATGAATGAAATATTCTCATTGAATACTTTGTTCTGTACAAAGTTGAATGTGCTGACAACAAAATCACACAAAAATCATCAATGGAAATCAAATTTATTAACCAATGGAGGCCTGGATTTGGAGTCACCCCCAAAATTAAAGTGGAAAAACACACTACAGGCTGATCCAGCTTTGATATAATGTCCTTAAAACAAGTCAAAATGAGGCTCAGTATTGTGTGTGGCCTCGATGTGCCTGTATGACCTCCCTACAATGCCTGGGCATGCTCCTGATGAGGTTGCGGATTGTCTCCTGTGGGATCTCCTCCCAGATCTGGACTAAAGCATCCTCCAACTCCTGGACAGTCTGTGGTGCAACGTGACGTTGGTGGATGGAGCGAGACATGATGTCCCAGATGTGCTCAATCGGATTCAGGTCTGAGGAACGGGCGGGCCAGTCCATAGCTTCAATGCCTTCATCTTGCAGGAACTGCTGACACACTCCAGCCACATGAGGTCTGGCATTGTCCTGCATTAGGAGGAACCCAGGGCCAATCGCACCAGCATATGGTCACACAAGGGGTCTGAGGATCTAATGGCAGTCAGGCTACCTCTGGTGAGCACACGGAGAGCTGTGCGGCCCTCCAAAGAAATGCCACCCCACACCATTACTGACCCACTGCCAAACCGGTCACGGTGAAGGATGTTGCAGGCAGCAGATTGCTCTCCACGGCGTCTCCAGACTCTGTCACGTCTGTGACATGTGCTCAGTGTGAACCTGTTTTCATCTGTGAAGAGCACAGGGCGCCAGTGGCGACTTTGCCAATCCTGGTGTTCTGTGGCAAATGCCAAGTGTCCTGCATGGTGTTGGGCTATGAGCACAACCCCCATCTGTGGATGTCGGGCCCTCATACCACCCTCATGGAGTCGGTTTCTAACCGTTTGTGCAGACACATGCACATTTGTGGCCTGCTGGAGGTCATTTTGCAGGGCTCTGGCAGTGCTCCTCCTGTTCCTCCTTGCACAAAGGAGGAGGTAACGGTCCTGCTGCTGGGTTGTTGCCCTCCTGTGGCTCCCTCCACATCTCCTGGTATCTGCTCCATGCTCTGGACACTGTGCTGACAGACACAGCTACCCTTCTTGCCACAGCTCGCACTGATGTGCCATCCTGGATGAACTGCACTACCTGAGCAACTTCTGTGGGTTGTACTGTAAACACCGCTTCATGCTACTGTGCCTCTAGGGGTGAGAGCAATGGCAAAATGAAAAAGTGACCAAAATAACAGCCAAAAAGGATGAGAACAGAGAAATGGTCTGTGGTCACCACCTGCAGAACCACTCCTTTATAGGGGGTATCTTGCTAATTGCCTATCATTTCTACCTGTTGTCTGTTCCATTTGCACAACAGCAGGAGAAATTGATTCACAATCAGTGTTGTTTCATAACTGGACAGGTAGATTTCACAGAAGTGTTATTGACTTGGAGTTACATTGTGTTGTTTAAGTGTTCCCTTTATTTTTTGAGCGGTATATGTATATTATATAAATATACCTTGGAAATAGGATAGTACATTTGGATGCAGATTCCTTGGTTCCCTTAAAGAGAATCGTTCACCCCCTGGCACTTATGTCACCTACTAATATGGGCATACAGGTGATAGAAATGTAAATCTATGTTTGCCTCATATTAGAGGTCTTGTTGCTGTGAAATGTCTTTTTATTCAATCAATTTTCTGATGTTTTTAGGCCCGGGGCCCTGAAAAAATCCCTGCCTGCTGTGGTAATTATAATGTATCCCCCCTCCCCTGCATGTCACAGTGCCCTGTGATGTGCAGTGGCAGCAGTCAAATCCAGACACTGTCACATGCAGGGGAGGGGGGAAACATTGTAATTACCACAGTAGGCGGGGATTTCTTCAGGGCCCCGGGCCTGCAAGCATCAGGAACTTGATTGAATAAAGACATTTCACAGCAACAAGACCTCTAATCTAAGGCATACAGGTAGAAATGTAAATATATACCTATCACCTGTATGCCCATATTAGAGGTCAGATAAGTGCCAGGGGGTCATGGATTCTCTTTAAATCCGCCCTCAAACGTACCTGACTTGGAGGCATACATAGAAAGGGATGTTTTCCTTGTCTCACTTGTGTAAATTGTCCACTTGTACTCAAAGGAGAGACATTTTCACATCCAACGACTCAATAAATGTATCATATTAAACATTACTTGACATGAATTCTGACTTTGTTATGTATTTGTGGCAGTGCCCTTGTTCATTGTGGTATGCCGGTGGGATGATGTGGGAATTCAAGACCAGGATCAACCATCATAGATATACCACAGGGAAGAGAGGTTAGATTTACCAGTCTCTAAACACTTTTTGGAATGTAGACATACAGAAAAACAACTTAAGTTTAGGATCATATACCTCCTTGGAGAAGAGGAGGAGATAGGGTATGACTACTGAAATGGAGAGAATTAGAATGGATTTATAAACTAAACACTCTAAAGCCTAATGGGTTGAATGTGGAATTTAAAATTACCGTAATTGTATTATATAGAACTGATGCTTGCCATCACCCCAGGGAAACGCATCTAAGCGATGTATTTAGGCTTACTCTAATTTTCTAGTACTTTATTATATGATTTTTATATTATCATATTTTCACAGATTATCCACTGTCACATAGGGACACCACTGTATAGAGATGATTCATCTGTATAGAACTTTTTGTGAAGGACCTGGTATTTCCATTGTGGAATGTCTTTCTTTTTTATATTCTTTGTTTATAATAATTGTTTTTTTTATTAGGGTTCTGACTTTGGTCTTTTATGCTGAGGTTGAGAGGATACAGTTGTACTTTATAAATTATTCTTGCAGTATATTGTGTAGTTAAATAATTTTCCATGAATATAATTATGAGGTGGGCATTCTCTCCTGTATATATCATGCAATTATTCCAGTGTATAAATACAACTGATAACACCCCATATATTGAAAAGAGGAATCATGATCCGATCCAGGAAGATCGTGATCCCCTTGCATGTTTTGCACCAATAGTGTTTTACCCAGCTAATGGGGAATATCTTTGGATCCAGGCGTTAGGTTTTCAAAGTGCTTAATAAGGAGAGTGAGATCCCAACACCTCTGATATATGACTAAACATGAATTTTCCTTCTTAAACGAATTTGATAATTTTACAATATATACTTATCTATACTTATATTATAATCACCACTATATGACATATTTTGTACAACTGGGCCAAGTATATTACTATGCCGTTGAGGAATATGGCGCACAGTTATTCTGAGGCAATCACATATGGGATGATTTCCCTCTTTAAAGAAGGTGGCTGAGATCTATTTATTAGTAGTGCGCACATGTCTGTAACCTTGACAGATACAGTAATCCTGATCCTCCTCACCACCATGACCAGGGCGAACACAGACATGCGCAGTAGAACCTAAGGAATACTGTTTTTTGGCTCTCATTATTATTACATTGTGTCTTTTACACACACTATTAGGTGAGTCATTTCCCTATTTATGCTTGAACATGTGAGTAATTATGAATTGTCTATGCACTTTGCACTTTATTAGATTTTATATTATATATTAAATTAATTTATCTATGGATCATGGAATGGTACAAACTTTGTAATTCATGTATGTATTCACATGATTGGATAGTTATATGAATTTTTATACGATTATTGTTAATGATATTAGAATTATGTATTTGACTGAGGACCATTTAAGCATGCACTTAATACTTGAAAAGGTTCGGGACCGAAACGTCACCACTTGGGCTAATAAAAGTCCATCTTATTTGGATAATTTATGGAGTGCTGCCTCATTTTTCTTCTTTTACTATAGTGGACAAAGTTGGGTGTATGTCCATGAGGCCATTCAGCCGCAGTCCAATATGTTTTTGGGTGTTGCTCCATTGCGTTGTTGTTTGAGAGATACATACTGTATGTATGTGTACACACAGACATATACAGTACACAACACAGTACCACTTCTCCAGTCCTGTGTACTGGGTGTAGTCCTCAGTGTCTGTATTATTCCATGTGTGTATATGTCGGTCTATCTATCCATCCATACACAACAAAAAAATGGCAGCACTCCAGTTGTGGGAGAGTGAAAAACTTTGGACTTTATTCAATCATGTACAGTATGTGCGACGCTTCGGCTCTTCAAACTGTATATACTGTATATAAATATATGATATTTACTATATTATAGTAAGTACTTTGTGTAGCATCGGCATCTCTGCCTCCTGCCGGGCAGTTCCCCTCACCACCACGGTCCCGGTCCGGCGTCTTCCTGCTCCCCTGGTGCTGCTGTGGCGCACACCGCGCGCAGCTTCCCGAGCACTGTGCTTAGGTCGCGCGCGCTCCCTCCCTCTTAAAGGGGCCGCACGCGCCGTCCTAAAGAGTACCGGCCAATGGCCGGAGGACTTCTCCTATATAAGGCACCTCCTCCAAAATGGTGGTGCCTGTGCAAGGTTGTTGTTTTGTGTGCTAACACTTTCCTCAGCCCTCAGGTCCCGCTGCCTGTCAGTCCTGCCCGCCAGTCTGTCTTACAGTCCTGCCCACCAGTCTGTCTTACAGTCCTGCCTGCCAGTCTGTCAGTTACTTGCCGTGCCCGCCAGCCAGCCTACCTGGAGCACCTGCCAGTTACTTGCCGTGCCCGCCAGCCTGCCTACCCGGAGCACCTGTCTAGCTATCTGCCGTACCTGCCTGCTTATCTACCCGGACCACCCGTCAGCCTTCCTGCCATGCTCATCCGCTGTACCGGTCAGTTCATGTCATCTGACCCGTGGGAGTCACCTGCTCTCACACAAGGTCAGTCCCAGAGTGGCACCTGGTTCACCTGCCCGGTCCCTCCCTGGTTCACGGAGTCGACTAGGCCGCCGTGTGACCTAGGTCAGTTCGAGTAGGCACTTAGTTACGCCCCTCTGGTCCCTCCTTCCACCGAAGCACAGAGGTTCCACCACCCAGACCCGTAACACTTTGAAGCTGTGTATATACAGGATTAGTTAGTGTGGAGCTATGTATATAATATATTCAGTACTGTGGACTCCCCACTACATATTATATACACGGGCACATATCCCCATTAATACTATATTCAGAGATTCACATTATATACTTTATTTTGCGGTATACAGTGGTGGCCAAAAGTATTGGCACCCCTGCAATTCTGTCAGATAATACTCAGTTTCTTCCTGAAAATGATTGCAATCACAAATTCTTTGGTATTATTATCTTCATTTAATTTGCTTGCAAGGAAAAAACACAAAAGAGAATGAAGCAAAAATCAAATCATTGATCATTTCACACAAAACTCCAAAAATGGGCCAGACAAAAGTATTGGCACCCTCAGCCTAATACTTGGTTGCACAACCTTTAGCCAAAATAACTGCGAACAACCGCTTCCGGTAACCATCAATGAGTTTCTTACAATGCTCTGCTGGAATTGTAGACCATTTTTCTTTGGCAAACTGCTCCAGGTCCCTGATATTTGAAGGGTGCCTTATCCAAACTGCCATTTTGAGATCTCTCCACAGGTGTTCTATGGGATTCAGGTCTGGACTCATGGCTGGCCACCTTAGAAGTCTCCAGTGCTTTCTCTCAAACCATTTTATAGTGCTTTTGGAAGTGTGTTTTGGGTCATTGTCCTGCTGGAAGACCCATGACCTCTGAGGGAGACCCAGCTTTCTCACACTGGGCCCTACATTATGCTGCAAAAGTTGTTGGTAGTCTTCAGACTTCATAATGCCATGCACACGGTCAAGCAGTCCAGTGCCAGAGGCAGCAAAGCAACCCCAAAACATCAGGGAACCTCCGCCATGTTTGACTGTAGGGACCGTGTTCTTTTCACTGAATGCCTCTTTTTTTTTTCTGTACACTCTATGTTGATGCTTTTTCCCAAAAAGCTCTACTTTTGTCTCATCTGACCAGAGAACATTCTTCCAAAACGTTTTAGGCTTTCTCAGGTAAGTTTTGGCAAACTCCAGCCTGGCTTTTTTATGTCTCGGGGTAAGAAGTGGGGTCTTCCTGGGTATCCTACCATACAGTCCCTTTTCATTCAGACGCCGACAGGATAGCACGGGTTGACACTGTCATACCCTCGGACTGCAGGGCAGCTTGAACTTGTTTGGATGTTAGTAGAGGTTCTTTATCCACCATCCGCACAATCGTGCGTTGAAATCTCTTGTCAATTTTTCTTTTCCGGCCACATCTAGGGAGGTTAGCCACAGTGCCATGGGCTTTAAACTTCTTTATGACACTGCGCACGGAAGACACAGGAACATTCAGGTCTTTGGAGATGGACTTGTAGCCTTGAGATTGCTCATGCTTCCTCACAATTTGGTTTCTCAAGTCCTCAGACAGTTCTTTGGTCTTCTTTCTTTTCTCCATGCTCAATGTGGTACACACAAGGACACAGGACAGAGGTTGAGTCAACTTTAATCCATGTTAACTGGCTGCAAGTGTGATTTAGTTATTGCCAACACCTGTTAGGTGCCACAGGTAAGTTACAGGTGCTGTTAATTACACGAATTAGAGAAGCATCACATGATTTTTCAAACAGTGCCAATACTTTTGTCCACCCCCTTTTTTAGGTTTGGTGTGGAATTATATCCAATTTGACTTTAGGACAATTCTTTTTGTGTTTTTTCATTGAAGACAAATTAAATGAAGATAATAATACCAAATAATTTGTGATTGCAATCATTTTCAGGAAGAAACTGAGTATTATCTGACAGAATTGCAGGGGCGCCAATACTTTTGGCCACCACTGTACATCAAATATAATACACTGAGACATATACAATATATGGTATATACAGGTGCATCTCATATAATTAGAATATCAAACAGTTAATTTATTTCTGTTGATTACAAACAGAGCAATCTATTTCAAGTGTTTATTTCTGTTAATGTTGATGATTATGGCTTACAGCCAATGAAAACACAAAAGTCATTATCTCAGTAAATTAGAATAATTAACAAAAAACACCTGAAATAGATCACTCTGTTTGTAATAACTCTATGTAATATACATGGGCGTACCCAGGATCAAAACTAAGGGGGGGGGGGGGGGGGGGTTGCAAGCCATGGTCGTTCAGGTTGTAAAATTTTAAAACGGAAAAGGTGAATGAAATTAAAATTTTAAGAAAATGATATGTAATTATAGAAGTGCTTTATTAGTTATTACAATTATTTGCTTGCAAAAAAATTTGATTTTTATTCTAATTACATGTCTTATACTAATATAATTTTTCTAGGGTTTGAAGAAAACTTGTTCAAAACTTTAGTTTCAATCCAGTCCTGATTTTTCTTTAAGAATTTCCGATGGACACTCATCAAACACAATCCAGTCAGTCTGTCCTCTCCCATTGTACTTCTGAGCCAGGTCTTTACCCTTCGAAGGGTACTGAAAGACCGTTCAACAGTAGCTGTGGTGGACGGGAAAGCACTTAAAATGAAGAGTACGTGCCTTGTTGCAGGGAAAAAAATATTAGCCTCCTCAAAAAGTGCAGCCACTTCAATGTCTTTAACCACCTGTCCTTTCTCCAGGTCCGGACCGGTTCCTACTCCCAAGGCCTAGGCCCTTCCAAATTTCAATAATTACACAGTGAGTGTATTGTGTAATTTACACTGCCTGGCTGCCACAGTCACTGGCAGCCGGCCCACAATAACAGGACAAGCGCTCCGCTCCGGCGGGATTCTCTGAGACAGGAAACAGGGGAGGCAGGCAGTGTGCTACGTCAGCACGCCTCAGGAGTCAGGACCCTGATCAGGTGACATGCGGCGTGCAGTGTCACTCAGCATGCGTTAAAGGTAATCCCGGACAGACCCAATGCAGTGACACTGCGCAGTTCCGGCCGCCGGGTGCAGAGCAGAGCAGTCACCTGTGGCCGGCCGCAGAGGGAACTTTCGCTGGCCGCGACCGCTGGTGATCTAAGTGTGTGTGCGGCAGGGCCGGCTCCAGGTTTTTGTGGGCCCCGAGCGAAAGAGTCTCAGTGGGCCCCTTTAACACATACCACGATGCATGATGCACAGATACCGAAGAGAAATATATATATAGTACAATGCAAAGATTTCACTTCTTACATTACATGAGTGATATCTATTGTAAATTCCACAATAGCTCAGAAACCAGCAAATCACTCCAAACAGTATACTGGCCCCCATAAAATGCTCCATACAGGAGACTGGCCCCCATAAAATGCTCCATACAGAAGACTGGCCCCCATAAAATGCTCCATACAGAATACTGGCCCCCATAAAATGCTCCATACAGGATACTGGTCCCCATATAACGCTCCATACAGGATACTGTCCCCCATATAATGCTCCATACAGAATACTGGACCCATATAACGCTCCATACAGAATACTGGCCCCCATATAACGCTCCATGCAGGCTGTTCCCCACACATAATGCACCACGCAGGCTGTTCCCCCCACATAATGCCCCACGCAGGCTGTTCCCCCCACATAATGCCCCATGCAGGCTGTCCCCCCCCCCCATATAGGATGTCACCCTTCCTTATAATGCCCCATGCAGGATGACACCCCCCCCTTCCTTATAATGCCCCATGCAGGATGTCACCCCCCCTCCCTTATAATGCCCCATGCAGGATGTCACCCCCCCCTCCCTTATAATGCCCCATGCAGGATGTCACACACACCCCCCTCCCTTATAATGCTCCATGCAGGATGTCACCCCCCTCCCTTATAATGCCCCATGCAGGATGTCACCCCCCCTTATAATGCCCCATGCAGGATGTCACCACCCCTTATAATGCCCCATGCAGGATGTCACACACCCCCACCTCACCCCCCTCCCTTATACTGCCACAGGCCTCCATACAATAAAAAAAAAATTCAAATACTCACCTCACGTCTCACCTGCTGCCGCTGCTCCGGACTCCTCAGCGTTGCCGGCCTCATCCCGCTCTGTGCTGTGACTGCTCAGGAGAGAGCGCAGTGTAAAGACGTCACCGCGCCCTCTGACCTGAGACCTCACAGTGCAGCAGCCGCGGAGGATGCAGGAGCTGCTGCAGAGGCACGGGGAGGGGTAAGTATTGTGCCGGGGCCCTGAGCAAGCAGGGGGGGGGAGCGGGCGCTGACACCGCTCTCCTCCGCTCACTGGTCCCATAGCGTGCGGGGTGCCCGACGGTGAGGGCCCCCCTGCCTGCTAAGGGCCCCGGCATTTGCCCAGGTGTGCCGGGTGCTGACGCCGGCCCTGGTGTGCGGCGTGCGTCCCTGCTTCTAGGGGGGGCAGCTGCCCCACGGTGGGTACGCCCATGATAATATGAGTTTCATTTTTTGTATTGAAGAACTGAAATAAATTAACTTTTTGACGATTTTCTAATTTTGTGAGATGCACCTGTGTATATATACTGTATATATACACACACATCACATAGTAGACACTGCGACTGTGTTACATACATCATATAGGATACACTGATACAACTGTGTATACTTCACATAGGAGACATTGTGACTGCTGTATACATCACAGTCACCCACCGGCTGCCACTTTCTCTCCCACAACACTGAACACATACCGCAGCCGATTCATCTCCAGTGAAGCTTGAAGGCAGAGGTCTGGAGTACCCGGTGGCATTCGCTCAGCAATCATTAGAGAGAGAGTTCTTTCCTCTCTTCAGTTCCTATTTGTACTGCACATGCCAGGCTTTCTGGTACAAGTGCAGTACAAACTTTAGGGAAAAAACAAAACACATATAGTGTTTTTTTTTCTGCCAGCCACTACAGACGGCAGAAAAAAAACACACCAGAGGCTGGGAAAAGTTGAGGCAGGAATAGGCAGCCCACTTTGGGCTCAAGCATAATGGTCTAGTGGGAATCTGCCCAGTCAGGCCTTGGTAACCAACAATATATGTAAAAAATATTTTTTTTCTACATCAAAGGTGTCTGTAGGCAGTTAAGCGTAACTTTGGTTTAGAGATGCAAATAACTTCGCAATTCACCTTCTTTAGTAGAAATGATAATCCTACTTCACTATGTAGTGATACATAATGATTTCTGTATTGCTACATAAGTAATCAAATGTTCCATTAATTGATCTGAGGATGTTAAACTGAATAAAATATAGAGAGTTCTCAATACTGAGTTTTTATGATTTTTGAGCCTGGTAACCTTTTCTCAAAAAGCAGAATCCTTTGTAATGGTAATTTCTACAATGGTGGCTCCCAACCTTTCTTTTTTAGAGAGCCACATTCCGCTTTGAGAGAGGGTTGCGTGCCCCTATAAAAGTAGCAACACCCAATAGCCAATTACCGTTAAGACAGCCAAAGCTTTCAGGAGAAGTACTTACACTGACGGGTTCCTACCTTACCCTGATTTGGCATTCTCGCATTAACCATTCCTACTACATTATTACATCCAGCTTCAAGCACCTCCTCTGACCGGCAGATCATCCTATCTTCAGCATAGCATACTTAATTTATTGCTCCAACACCAAGCCAGATCTGCTCTTTTGTGTGGGTCTACTCACAAAAGTCACTATTGTAAGATCTGCTCTTCATAGCTACGGGTATTTGGTAGACATGGTGCTAGTGCACCAAGCTGACAGACAACCACGAGCCACACATCATGGGCCTGCGAGCCACCAGATGCTGCCGAGCCATAGTTTGGGGACCCCCGTCTTAGGATGCCCATCTTCCTCCTCATTCCTCCCATCAATTGTAACAAAAACTGCACCACATAACACCTGTAACTGTGGCCTTTTCTATGCCATTTTATTACTTTTTTTTAAATAACATTTCTGGAACAAGCATTACTAAAAATCAGATGTTTAGAATCTGACAATGTGACAGAAGCACTGAAATTTACTGCTGCTTTAAACTAATTCAATTTATTCTTACACCAACCACTGTCTGCTCCCTGCTGTATAATAGTGTCATAATTGACAATGCCAGTTTGTTTGAATTACTACTCATTTGGTTGACCAACACAGATAATCTCAATTATATTTTGCATTAGAGAACACATTGAATTAGGTTACTTTACAAAAAATAACAATAAGTGCTGTATGAAATATTAAGCTCTGGGGTATTTTTCTTGCATTTGTGCAAAGAACAATTTGCTCAATGTCCTGTTTCTGGTAATTTTGTAGTCAATGATAATGTACTGTTGGAATGTTCCCAAAGTCAATGGCTCTTGCAGAATTTCATGCAGTATGTTACAATAAACGTGACAATGCGATTGCAGCTGAAGTGGTTTGATTGTTATCATATGCAGATTTTAATCATTTCAAGAAAAAGGAAACCTACTGTAACAATAGCAAAGGAAAAAAAAGGAAGAGAGTTGTTCTATGGAGAAAAGAACAGGAACACTCTGTGCCTTGTTTACTCCATGGAATTCAACTTTCTTTATTTCTGAAGCTTTTATAAAGTTTAATACCCAAATTAAGTTAACTGAGACAGTGTGTCACTTATCTCTATGGGGATGCACCTTAAATTGATCCACTTTGCAGAACTCCCATGATTTAGAGATACACGTGAAAACATTATTGTGCAACTTGTGATATTCTCTTTCCCTTTGTTACCAAAGAACTTTCTGACTACTCATTAAGTAACTCAAAGGGAAGCCATCGTCAGAAAATTACCTATTGTTTTAATCAGGTTTTTGTATTACATGTATTTAAAGAAAATATAAACTTTTTCATATAACAATCTTATAACTATCTTAAAACAGACATAACTTTAGAGGACATTGTGATAATGAAATACTTAATAGGAATACTTATTAAAAATAATTAAAAGTAACTCATAATAATTTTAATATAAACAGAGCAGTGAGTTGCTGGTCGTGTTTCGGCAATGGACATGGACAATCAGGCCCGGCGTCAGCACCCGGGCAAGTGCCGGGGCCCTGAGCAGGCGGGGGGCCCACTTGCCATCAGGCACTCCTGTGCACTATGGGACCCGTGAGCGGTGTGGTGCTAGCGCCCACCACTTCCCCCGCTTGCTCAGGGCCCCGGCAGCTGGCACAATACTTACCTCTCCCCGTGCTTCCAAAGCAGCTGCGGTCTCTTCCACGTCCTCTGACTGACGTCTCAGGTCAGAGGGCGCGGTGACGTCTTTCCGCCACGCCCTCTCCTAAGCCGTCAAAGTGCAGAGCGGGAAGATGCCAGAGTGGGTGAGGAGTTCGGAGCTGAGCAGTGGCAGCAGGTGAGGAGATGTGAGGTGAGTATTTGATATTTTTTTTCTTTATGTATGGACGCATAGGGAATTATATGGGGGAGGGGAGTGACATCCTGCATGGGGCATTATAAGGGGGAATGACATCCTGCATGGGGCATTATATGGGGGGGGTGTGACATCCTGCAGGGGGCATTATGTGTGTGGGGGGGAATAGCCTGCATGGGGCATTATGTGTGTCGGGGGAAGCAGCCGGCATGGGGCATTATGTGAGGGGGCACAGCCTGCATAGGGGCATTATATGGGGGCCAGTATGCTGTATGGAGCGATATATGGGGGCCAGTATCCTGTATGGAGCATTATATGGGGGCCAGTATTCTGTAAGGAGCGTTATATGGGGGCCAGTATCCTGTATGGAGAGTTATATGAAGGCCAGTATTCTGTATGGAGCGTCATATGGGGGCCAGTATTCTGTATGGAGCGTTATATGGGGCCCATAATACTGTATGGAGGACTATGTGGTGCCCATAATACTGTATGGAGGACTATAATGTCTGGTCTGCACTGTGCGCTGCGAGGATTCGCCGGTTTCTGAGCTATTGTAGAATTTACTATAGATATCGCTCATGTAATGTAAGAAGTGAAAGCTTTGGCACTGTACTATATATATATATATATATATATATATATATATATATATATATATATATATATATATATATTAGTACAGACCAAAATTTTGGACACACCTTCTCATTTAAAGATTTTTCTGTTTTTTCATTACTATGAAAATTGTACATTCACACTGAAGCCATCAAAACTATGAATTAACACATGTGGAATTATATCCTTAACAAAAAAGTGTGATGCAACTGAAAATATGTCTTATATTCTAGGTTCTTCAAAGTAGCCACCTTTTGCTTTGATGACTGCTTTGCACACTCTTGGCATTCTCTTGATGAGCTTCAAGAGGTAGTCACCAGAAATGGTTTTCATTTCACAGGTGTGCCCTGTCAGGTTTAACAAGTGGGATTTCTTGCCTTATAAATGGGTTTGGTGAAATCAGTTGTGTTGTGCAGAAGTCTGGTGGATACACAGCTGATAGTCCTACTGAATAGACTTTAACAAATTGTATTATGGCAAGAAAAAAGCAGCTAAGTAAAGAAAAACAAGTGGCCATCATTACTTTAAGAAATGAAGGTCAGTCAGTGCCTGGTTCCCACCGTGAAGCATGGAGGAGCAGGTGTGATGGTGTGGGGGTGCTTTGCTGGTGACACTGTTGGGGATTTATTCAAAATTGAAGGCATACTGAACCAGCATGGCTACCACAGCATCTTGCAGCGGCATGCTATTCCATCTGGTTTGTGTTTAGTTGGACCATGATTTATTTTTCAACAGGACAATGACCCCAAACACACCTCCAGGCTGTGTAAGGGCTATTTGACCAAGAAGGAGAGTGATGGGGTGCTACACCAGATGACCTGGCCTCCACAGTCACCAGACCTGAACCCAATCGAGATGGTTTGGGGTGAGCTGGACCGCAGAGTGAAGGCAAAAGGGCCAACAACTGCTAAGCATCTCTGGGAACTCCTTCAAGATTGTTGGAAGACCATTTCCAGTGACTACCTCTTGAAGCTCATCAAGAGAATGCCAAGAGTGTGCAAAGCAGTCATCAAAGCAAAAGGTGGCTACTTTGAAGAACCTAGAATATAAGACATATTTTCAGTTGTTTCACACTTTTTTGTTAAGTATATAATTCCACATGTGTTAATTCATAGTTCTGATGCCTTCAGTGTGAATGTACAATTTTCATAGCCATGAAAAAAACAGAAAAATCTTTAAATGAGATGTGTCCAAACTTTGTCTGTACTGTGTATATGTATATGTATATATATATATATATATATATATACATATATATATAATTTTTTTTTTTTTCTTTCTGCAGTAACTGTGCATTATGAATCGTGCTATGAGTTAATTGGGCTCACTGAGACTCTTTCGCCCAGAGCCCACAAAATCCTGGAGTCGGCTCTGTGGACAATAAAGCATCTAAAAATGGGAGTGAGTGAGCCTGTGTTTTCTTCCAAAGTATGTTTTGTATTAAAGAGAACCTGTTTCGTGAAAAAAAGCTATTAACCTGCAGATATGGGGTTAATATGCAGGTTAATAGTGTTCAGTACCTGTCCGGATATATATGTAATCAAGAGGAAGCGAGACCTGTTGCTGGCCGCTCACTTCCTCTTGATTACTTATGATAATTGGTAAATAGGCTTTTTTCTTTTCACAGGGGCAAACTTTCAGATCGAGAAGGGGATGTGCTAGTCGGGTTCTGGCGAGGAGTATCCATATAGCATACTTGCGGTCACATGATCGCTGTTCCCAGTGTGGACACTGGAGAATCCTCACAACACACAGTATGCGCAATGTGAGGATTCACAAGTCTGCAGTCACTATTAATTCACTGCCTAATGCACCAGGAGAACAGGGAAAGAGATGGTTACCCCCCAAAAAACAGACCATCCAATGTGATAGTCTGTGCCTGGGACAGCAGCAAGCTATTATTTTTAGATTAGGAAGTAACCAATATCTAAGGATCTTCACATTCCGAGAGGATCAGTTTTCTGCTGTTGGTTCTGTGTTGACCGTTTATAAAAATGTGCAGACCCACAAAAAAAAGAATAAATTTGGTTGTTTCACATGTAAATATTTTATCCTGTGTTAGCTTGAAAACGTAATCAGGGGCTCAAGTAGACAAAAATTACCTACCTGCTACTATTCTGAAGACATAGAAATTAATGGCCCCAGTATAGTGCATACAGACTGCACGATTGTGCATAACTGAAGAGTTAGACAACAAAAGTAACGTAACGTGTGTTCCTCTTATGGTAAATAACCCATGAAAGTAAAAATGACAGAAAACTGATAATGTTCGGATGGGAAAGCCCATGGATATTGCTCCCTTCACACCCTAAAAACACCAGCTAGCAGTCACTGCAGAGGTAGCCTGTCACATTGAATGGTCCAATTTTGAGGGTAACCCAGCTCTTCTCAATATGCCTGTGTTGGGTTAGTTAAATAATAGTGTGTGTGGGGTGGGAGGGAAAAAACTCTTGGGTGACAAACAACAACACTGGCTGATACCAAGTTCCAGCGATAGTACCGTATTTTCCGGAGTATAAGATGACTGGGTGTATAAGACGACCCCCAACTTTTCCAGTTAAAATATAGAGTTTGGGATATACTCGCCGTATAAGACTTCCCCTCTTCAAACGCACATACGGTAAAAATTAAAAAAAATCAGATTTGATTTCAATATGGTAATTTTAAAGTGATGAACCTTACCTGCTTGGATTGGTCAGCTCTCCCTGCCTCCAAGACTACAGAGCGATAGCGCATCCCTCTGGCCCGCCCTTGTATCCTATTACCGGTACCTCCTTCTCTGCCTCTCTGATCTCGCTCCTGAGGACTGCAGTGACGAGGTGAGGGGGCGCCTCACGGGGAAGGTGTAAGTGAAGCAAGCTGCAGGCGTCCGGGACGCCCGGTGTATGGATAAAAGAAAAAGAGCAGTGCTGTGCCCAGAAATACACTTCTCTTTCACTTGTCTGGCCCGCCCTTATATTACTTCCTTCTCTGCCTCTCAGATCTCGCACATACGTGCCTGTGCCGCTTCACTGCAGTCCTCAGGAGCGAGATCTGAGAGGCAGAAAAGGAGGTAATACAAGGGCAGGCCAGATGAGTGAAAGAGGCGTGTTTTTCTGGACACAGCGCCGCTCTTTCTCTTTTTTCCATACCCCGGGCGCCCCAGACCCCCAGCAGCTTGCTTCACTTACACCTTCCCGGTGAGGCGCCACTTCACCTCGTCACTGCAGTCCTCAGGAGCGAGATCAGAGAGGCAGAGAAGGAGGTACCGGTAATAGGATACAAGGGCGGGCCAGAGGGATGCGCTACCGCTCTGATAGTCTTGGAGACAGGGAGGGCTTATAAATTACCATAATTATACGCACTATAAGATGACACCCGACATTATAAAACGACTCCTGACTTTTGAGAAGATTTTCAGGGGTTAAAAAGTCGTCTTATACGCCACAAAATACAGTAATATAGTGGAAAATTGTTTGTCAAATACATTACTAATGCTTTAATAAAGTGTTAAAAAATTAAAATATTAAAAAAAAAAACATTCCAGGCACTATTCATCTGTGACCATGTTATTAAAGACATGGATGCCATGTTGGTCCAACGTAGTCCATCAAATCCGATGTAGACCAAACTGGAAGCCTGCAAAAAGTAAAAGCTCTACAAAACCATGGTTTCAATAATTTTATATTTAGATAGAATGGACTTTTTTAGACTTGGTGATGCTAAATATGTTTATTTTTATATATTTTTTATTTAATTGCAGGATAAGTGGAATGATTTAAATGTTTATATTTATTTATTTCTTTTTTAAATATTTTCTTTATTTTTCTTTATTTTTTGGTCCTTTTTTAGTCCGTGGCTGTTGGTGGAAAAATAAAAAGTTATGACCCTTGATAAAAGAAGGGAAAAATTAAAACACAAAAATGAAATTGGTTGCATAGTGAAGGGATAAAGGGAATGGCTGGACTGCAGTACTAAATTGGGTTATCAAGCTCAGAATTATTCAGTTTGGAAAAACGAACGTTTAGGAGTGATCCACCTATGACGTACAAATATATGAATGGACAATACAGAGATCTTTCTAATCATCTTTTTATATCTAGGCCTTCAATATTTACGTCTTGTACATCTAGAGGCAATAAAGTTTAATCATCGCCACAGAATGGAGATTCCTTACTATACAAACTATCAGATTATGGAACTCTCTGCTACATTTTGTGCTGGTCAGTTCACTAAACAAGTTCAAGGAGGGACTGAATGCCTTTCTTGAAAACTATAATAATATTATTGGGTATGAGGACTAGATTCTGGAGATAGTTTGTTAATACAAGGACTTGGACTGATTGTCATATGTGGAGTCAGGAAAGAATTTTTCCCATAACATGGGACAGTAATCATTTGTGTTATGGAGTGTTTGCCTTCTACTGGATCAATATGTTAAGGTATAGGTTACTCACCAGCCACCGTATTCAACTGCTTCCGGCGCCGTTCTGGTCCCGCATCGACGTCTTGTGACTCGAACTTCTGACTGACCAGAAGTCAGAGGTAACGGTCACAAACTGTCAATGGAAGTCTGAGAGTCTTGTTCTGGCTCTACTGGTACTAGTGACTTCCATATCGTCCAGCAAAAACTGGAGCGATCCTACAATTCACACTGGAGTGGTGGAGATAAAAGGTGAAGATGGCGGCTGGTAAGTATAACATCAGGGGCAGGGAACTTAAATTAGTTCCACTTCAGCGCTGCAATAAAACAAAACACTGGAGTGGTGCTATGAAACTGAATAATATTCTGTTTTTGTTGGACCATATTTTTTCACATTCTTCCAGCATATGTAGTCATTGCCTGGTTGTTCTTTTCTAGCTTTGTTCTCTCCATTCATCCTTTAATTTCTATGTCTTTATTTCCATTTTGTAATACTGCCTCCACCAATCCTGGTTTCTTTTGTCTGATGGAGACATTTTCTCATTGAAGATTAAGAAATAACTGTGTATGAAGTTCATCGCAGGGCTTCAAGCCTCCAGCATTCCTGATATCACAGTATGTGGATTAGATTTAATACGTACAATCACGTACACAATAGACATTTTCATTACTACTTAGGAAGTAATCTGGAAAGAGCAGCAAATACTTTGTTTCATTCCAAAACTTCAATCTCCAAACCTCAGGCTTACAATAAGCATGGGAAAAATCAATTTTGGGAATACTGTGAAATACAGTATTTTTGTTCCTCAAAGTCTTTTTTATTTCAGCAGTAAGTATGGGATAGAATTGATGCTGATAATAATAGCAGTAATGCAAGTGCAGATAACACTTAACAGCTTTGCTGGTACACTGACCTGCAAGACAGGGTAAGGTAATTTATATCATAGCCCCACAGGGAAGAGGTGAGGGAGCACATAGCCCAGCATCAAGCGCAATTATAGCCTGAACAACACAAATACATTTTAAAGGCACAGCTAGAATTACATTGAATTTGCGGCAATATATGCATAGCAAATCAATCACCTCTATAAAACCAATATATTCCAAGCGCAAGGTGCAGAACATTGTATTCAGCACATCAGTCTTTGTCTTGGTGGAGCACACAATATAATTTATGTGCCCAAAACATGCAAAACATATATCCTTGCTTACGTTCCTACATTTCATTGGAAAATTCAAGGTTTGAAAGAGATCATTCTGTTTTTCAGTCTGACTTCCTATTTTCCTCTATAACATTTGCAACATTTGTTGCAGATAAATTTAATACTACTAGTACGTAATACTGAAATTTCATGTTAAAAGACCATAACTATATGTTCATCTGCTGGCTCCCTAGTGGGAAGTAATTCTCCAGTAAAATATAATTCCAATTTTTTTTTACTCTTTAACGTAGAATTTCAGTTTATTTGATAGCATTTTAGTTTGTTAATTATGAAAATTCATCTTATTTTTATTTTCCCTGGGTAAGAGGTTCTGGAGCACTTTGCTAATTTTCACAGGTATATTGATATATTTATTGACAACCCTTTATTATATAAGGAGAATTGCAGTGACATTGGCTTGCTTATTATCCTATAGAATAATACAATCTTGGTGATTATTTAAAAGGAATCTGCAACCCCCCCCCCCCCCCCCGGGCGATATCAGACCTCTACTATGGCCATACAGGGTATAGAAAAGAATATCTATACATACCTGTATGGCCCATAGCAGAGGTCTGATTGCAGAGAAAAGCACTTTAATCAATTCTTTTTTCCACAGGCTTGGGACGCCAAGCAATCCCGCATATGTTCTTATTATTCCCCTAAATCCCCGCCTCTCTGCCTAATTATCATATCCCCCCCTCCCCTGCATGTCACAGGGCCCTGCGACGCGCACTGCACTCCTTGACTTCCGCGCATGCGGAGGGGGGATATGATAATTAAGCAGAGAGGAGGGGATTTAGGGGAATAATAAGCACATAGGTGGGGATTGCTTGGCGTCCCCTGGACGCCAAGCCTGTAGAAAAAAGAATTGATTAAAGTATCATACTGAGATATTTATGTATTTGCATTGAACATTTAAGATTAAATGTGTATCAGGGCATCACTGTTCATGTCTTATGAGTCTAGAACGCATATATCAAACTCCGGAAGTCTCTTTTACAACGTAAGCCTATGGTGCCTCGCTCTGATGCTCCATAAGCTTACATTGTAAAAGCCACTTCCAGAACGGAGCGTGATCCAGAGTCTGAATCATCATCATGTGACCCAGAAGAGGACTGGAATGTAAGTACGTTAACACACTGACACTACAGTACATACATATAGGATCAACCCTCCTAAGCCGTCTATATTGGCATGCAGGTCATAGAAAGTTGAATAACTTGATACCTTGCCATTTGCGATGTATGATTCTAGAGAAATCTGATTTTTTTAATATATAAATGAGCCTCTAAGATCTATGGGCCAAATAGAGATCTCCCCGAGAATCTGCCTCCAGAGCTTATTTCAAATGAAACGAGACGTTACAAGTGTAAGACATATAGATCATGAGAGTGGACTGGCAGCCATTACACTGGCAATATTCCCTTTCATTTAAAATAAGCTCTGGAGGCAGATTCTTGTGGAGGTCTGTATTTGGCCCATAGATCTTAAAGGGAACCTGTCAGGTCCATTCCTTGCCTAACCAAACATGTATAACATTATTTAGTGAAAAGAGGTATTAAAAAAAAGCATTTATAATGTCCCTGTTTTCTATGCCCCTGTGGGCGAGAGAACATAATTTGCACGAGCTGGCGTCATCACCTGCTCATGAAAATCTTGCACATGCGCACCACTCATCTTGGCAGCGTCACTGCGTCTCTGCAGCCAGGTGTACGCTTCCGGGCTTCAGAGGCGCACTGCGCATGATTGAAAGCCATCTTCTGAACTTCCGGTCATGCGCAGTGCGCCTCTGAAGCTGGGAAGCGTACACCCGACTGCAGAGACGCAGTGACGCTGCCGAGATGAGCGTTGCGCATGTGCAAGATTTGCATGAGCAGGTGATGATGCCAGCTCGTGTAAATTATGTTATCATGCCAACAGGGGCCTGATAACATGGAAAGAGGGCTGACTAGTCTGGGGCAACTAACGCCCATCGACTAGTCAAAGGCCATTAGCATAGCAAACGGGGACATTATAAATGCTTTTTGTATACCTCGTTTTCGCTGAATAACATTATACAGGGCTGGTTAGGCATGGAATTTACTCATACATAGCCGTATGTTGCTGGGTTGGAGATCATGGGAGACCTGACAGGTTCCCTTTAACAGCTTATTTACATGTTAAGATAACTGTGGATTTCTCTGGAAAAAGACATCAGGTCGCAGATAACAAGGTATCATTTTAGTCCGCTTCCTATGACCTTCATGCCCGTATAGACAGCTTACGAGGATCAACTCTACTGACAGATTCGCTTTAAGAAAAAAAAAGTATATGGGAGTGCTTATTTAACTCCTTCACAACATCTGCCGTACATACACTGTGCTGCGGGAGGTGCGTTCCCACAAACTGCCGTACATGTACAGCGTGATGATCGTGCGGGCTCACTCTGAGTGCCAGCACAATCATAAGTGGGTGTCAGCGCTATATGAGAGCTGATACCCTGCAGCAACGCTTTCATCATACCGATGATCAAAAAGTAAAATAAAACGCGATCAAAAAGTCGAATGTAATTAAAAATGGCATTGCTGAAAATGTCATCTTGTTCTGCATAAAACACAATACAGCTCCATCAGCGAAAAAATTAAGACGCTATAGCTCTCAGAATAGAGAGATGCAAAAATAATTATTTTTTTCGGTAAATTAGTTTTTATTATGTAAAAGTGCCAAAACATAAAAAAACGATATAAATGTAGCATCGCTGTAATCATACTGACCCGAAGAATAAAACTATCTTTTCACTTTTACCACAATGAACGGCATAAAAAAACTCCCAAAAAACATTTCCTGAATTGCTGGTTTTAGTTCATTCTGCCTCCCAAAAATCGGAATAGAGAGCAATCAAAAAACGTTAGGTGACCGAAAATTATAGCTCTCAAAACATGGCAATGCAAAAACGTTGTTTTTCAAAAAAAAAAAAAAAAGTTTTTTTTTAGCATGTGATGGTAGCCAAACACAAAAAACTGATATATATATATACGGGTTTCTGTGTAAGTCTCTGAAATACTTGATTCAGACGGAACCTCAGGCGGAAGATTCCCTACAATGAGGCAGATGGAGACAGTGTGGACCCCGTCTGGCCCATGATTCAGCGGTGTCAGTCTTTTTACTTGTGCATAAAAGAGCGGTCGACCACAGTTTTATGAACCTCTGAAAATAATGACACAGCTAATCAGAATAACTCTGTTGCCTCATTATAGTGAATGGATCCCTCGGGGGTTCCATCTGAATCATGTCATTTGGAGATTTAGATGGAAACCCAATGTAAGTGCTCAGAGTAGAGCACAGAATAAATGTGATCCAAAATTTTATGTAAGCAGTTCCCAATAAAAGTTTTAATTCAATCCACAAAACAAGCAAGTCCCCACTCAGGTCCGTCATAGGAAATATAGGGGGTTTCCACATTACCGGTAGCCCAAAGGCTCTGGAAGAGGCAATTTTTACCACCATCCCTCTTTTCATTTCTATCTGCAGTGCTCCAGGACCCTCCCTTTCTTTGGCCTGACTTGGGTAAGACTCCAGGGGAATATGGTTTGACTCCCTATTCCACTCGGATGCATTCTTATACTTTGGTGTCTAACATGTGACCCCTATGTTTACATTCAATATGCATCGATTGCCATCATGGCGTACAAAATCTCAGGCCCATGTGTGCTGTTGCCCTGCAGACCCTGGTCTTTTCACTTCCTTTGTCTGTATTTATGATGTTATTTAAAGATTTGTGAATGTTATTCCTATTATTAATAAAATTGGTTTCATATGCCAGTTATACTCTTGTTCTCCCTTGTTCTCATATATTTTTTGAGTTGGCGTTTCTATGTGTAGATGCCCGGCTTACTTAGGACTGGGCATCTGGCACCTTTGAGTGTTATTATGTATTGGCTCGTTTCTTTTTCATGTTTGTCATTTCTGTAGAAATGAGAGCTCACTTAGTTTACGGGTACATGTCTCAAGAACCATGAGATGGGCATAATGTACTGGGCACTACAAAATACGAGCATTACAATGGCAGATTTGCAATTTTCACTCAGCAACATTCACTGCTGCTTGATTCTGCCAAACACCCAAGGAGTCAAAATTGTCTCTGCATCTGTAGAAAAATTCCCAGAGGGGTTGCAATTTCCAAAATAGGGTCACTTGAGGGGGATATTATGCTCTTCTGGCATTTAGGGGCTCTGTATATGGAATCCATAAACTATTCTATGATATTCTATGTTCTCCAAGAGTCAAATAGCGCTCCTTCCCTCCTGAGTCTCGTCGTGTGGCTAAGCAGTACTGTATAGCCACATATAGGGTATTTCCACAATCAGCAGAAATTGTGTGACAAATTTTGGTGCCATTTTTACCCATTTCCTTGTGTGACAATGTAAAATTTTGGTCTAAAACAATATTTCAGTGGTAAAAATGTAATTATTTTTTCTTCACCACCCAATGGTATAAAATTCTGTGACACATATGGTGTCAATATGATCACAGCACCCCTAGATGAATTCATTGAGAGGTGTAGTTTACAAAATGAGGTCACCTATGAGGGGATTCTGCTGTTCTGGAACCTCAGGGGCTCTGCCAATGTAACATGGCACCCTCAAACTATTCCAGCAAAATCTCAACTACAATATGGCGCTCCTTCCGTTCTGAGCTTTGAACTGTGCCTCAAAAGTAGTTTTTGACCACATATGGGGTATTGGCATACCAAAATTGCATAACAAACTGTACGGTCCATTTTCTCCTATTATCGCTTTTGAAAATTGAAAACTTGGGGCCAAACAACATTTTAGTGGAAAAAAATTTAATTTTCCATTGACTCAGCCAAATGTTATACAATTTTGTAAATAGCCTGGTTGTTAAAATGCTCACTACACTGCTAAATTCCTCAAAGAATTTAACTAAAGGTATGGTGAGCACCTTAAATCCACAGGTGCTTCTCAGAATTTTATAGCGTTGAGCAGTTAAAATGAAAAAATAAATTTTTCCCTCAAGCCTCAAATTTTTCATTTTCACAAGGGTAACATGAGAAAATGCACCATACAATCTGTTGCGCAGTTTGTCTTGACTACACTGATACTCCATATGTGGTGGAAAACTACTGTTTGGCCACACGGCAGGGCTCCGAAGATAAGGAGTGCCAATTGAATTCTGGAGCGTAATTTTGGTTGGAACAGATTGCAGATGCCTTGTCACATTTGAAGAACCCCTGACATGCCAAAGCAGTAATCCCCCAAAGTGACCCAATTTTGGAAACTACACCTCTTGAGGGGTGTAGTTTCCAATATGTGGTCACTTGTAGGGGGTTTCCATTGTTTAGGCACATCAGGGGCTCTGCAAACATGACATGGTGTCCACAATCTATTCAAGCCAATTTTGTACTCCAAAAGTCAAATGCGCTCCTTCCCGTCCTGCCATGCACCCAAACAATAGTTTTCCTCCACATATGGGCTATCGGCTTGCCAGGAGAATTGCACAACAAATTGTACGGTTCATTTTCTTCTGTTAACCTTGTAAAAATGCAAAATGTGGTGCTAAAGTAATATTTTTGTGAAAAAAAGTAAAATGTTAATTTTATCCTCCACTTTGCTTTAATTCCTGTGAAGCACCTAAAGGGTTCATAAACTTCTTGAATGTGGTTTTGAAGACTTTGAGTGGTGCAGTTTTTAGAAGGGTATCAACACTTGTTGGAAAAATTAGAAATTGCTGATCAATTTTTACCCCTTCAAACTTATTAACAAAAAAATTATGTTTCAAAAATGATGCTGATGTAAAATAATGTGGGAAATGTTACTTATAAATTATTTTGTACAGCATGACTAACTTGTTCAAAGATATAAAAATTGAAAGTTTGAAAATTGCAAAATTTTCAACATTTTTGCCAAAATTTCGATATTTTCACAAATAAACACAATTTTTTTTTACCCAAATTTACCACTAATAAAGTTCAATGTGTAACAAAAAAAACTGTTTCAGAATCAGTGAGATCCGTTTAATCGTTCCAGAGTTATTACCTCATAAAGTGACACTGGTCAGAATTGGAAAAATTTGGCCTGGTCATGAAGGTGAAAACAGGCTTCAGGGTGAAGGAGTTAATACAACTTGTACAATAAAAAGCTGTATCTGGTTTTTGTTGATTTATCTTAAAGTCTTCAACACATTGAGAAGAGCCTTGGGCAACATTGTGACAATTGTTTTAGAAGAGCAGTTTGATGCTAACAATGGCATGGCACCGTTAAACTTTTACTTAATGATGAAGAGCAGATTTTTGATAATGCTATAAATATTTATGTGTCACAGCAGAACAAGAGAAGTGACAGACAAAAAATAAAGCATCAGCCAGAAGTTCAGAACATTTCAAAGTCTGTTGAGAGCAAAGCTTCTAGCTACCCTCAGAATGCAGCATGCATCATAAAGACACACAATTTTTCTCACACGGCTTGATCACATACTTTTTAATTTCCTCTCCCTTTTACCATGTGTGAAGTCTTCCTTTTAATTTTTTTTCTTTATTGCTTTACTACCAGCCATGCCAATCAAAGTTTCCTTACAGCTGCACGTTTCTCTTCTATTTCTTTGAGCTTCTAGATCAGCAGATGGTTTCAAACTTCACAACTACACAAATTTGTGTCAGTCATTTCTACATGATATCTGATCATCGGGAAAATTAATTTAGCAAGTTAATAGTTTATAGCCAACTTAAATATTCTAACTGCCTCCTATAATGATAAAAAAAGGCTTCAGAGTAGAAATCTCCCAGCAGTCCTTGCTGGCTCAGTGCATATTTTTAGCAACATGGTTTTTTACACATTTAGGCTATGTGCCCACGATGCAGAAATGCTCAGGATTTTTTCCTGAGCGCTTCTGCATCTCCCTGGCAGAAAAAACGCATGTGGACTGTACATGTGGACTGTACATGCGGATTGTACATGCGGATTGTACATGCGGATTGTACATGCGTTTTTCCTGTCAGGGACATACGGATGTGAAGCGTTCTTCACATGCATTTCCGCATGCGGGTTGACAAGCGATTTTCCCATCGATTTTAGCATCACTTGGAAAGTGCTTGACAACTTGGTCACACTATATAAATCCATGCAAACGGCATGGATTTATATAGTGTGACCTTAAAGAATGGTAAAAAATAAAAAAATAAACCTATACTTACCTTCTGATGGCCCCCGGAGTCTTGCTTCGCTCCATCCTGGCTCGCGGTACACTACACTGAAGGACCTGCCGTCACATGACTATGACGTCAGCGCAGGTCCTTCAGTCCACCGAGATCTGCCGGCAATGGAAGACAAGGAGACCGGGGCCATCAGAAGGTAAATATAATATTTATTTTTTAGTTTATTCTTTTTTTTACAGGTCCTATGGTACCCGGGTTCGGAGGAAAGTCTCCTGTCCTCCACACCCGGGTACCATCCGCACATTGAAACGTTTGGATTCCGCATGTACAGATGCAGTGATGCGTAATCCAAGCGTTCCAATGAAAGTCAATGGAGGCGAAAACGCAGCGCTTCCGCAAAATAATTGTAAGTGCTGCGCTTTTTTCCGCAATGATAACCTGCAGCGGAAATTTCCGCAGCATGTGCACAGCACATGCGGATTATCATTGGGGAACATGGCAGGCCTTCTACTGTGCGCTTTTTAAGCGTTTTTGCCGCTGCGGAAATGCTTAAAAAACGCATCGTGGGCACACAGCCTAAAAGTGAGTTAATCTCACATGATCAATAATATTTTCTAAATCCTGAACTGTTTCAGCCATTACTTGTAGTCATACGTCCGTTCTATTTTTTATGGTGACAGGTGTCATATGTTTCGTCAATCCCTCCACTTTTTTTATCACATAAAAGGGACTTTTATTGAACTTTTACTACAATATGCTGCCATATTTTGGTATGCAAGTATATTGTGCCTGTGCCTATAGATGTGCCGTAACATGTGCCTGTGCCTGTTTTCTACAAATGCAACTTATAACAATGGCCCTCTGGTCTGGGTTTGAGGTGCAGGGAGTAGCATCCAAACCCAGATATAGGCACATAACATAACATCTGCACACTCTGTGAAATTGCTGGTAGTGATGAAACAAGGTGTGCCAACTGTATGAGGCCCTTAATAAACTATTACGTCATGGTGCAGGAAGGGTTTCCATTGAGTTTATTTTAATCCCTACCTTTATCAACATACAGTGCTGCTCACCATTATTGGCACCCCTTCATTTTCATAGACTGTACAATATCTTCAGAAATTAATGGAAATGTACCAAAGTTATAACCTCACTTTTTTTTAATTAGTGGTCCAAAGTAATACAACAATAAAACATTGTTTTTCAACTTCCGTGTTGCAATTTCAAAGAAGAAACAGAATAAGCAGCATGTGCAGCAATAAAGGCACCACTAATTAATACTTGGTTGCACACTTTTTGGCATTGATGACAGCGTCCAAACGTTTCTTGTAGCCATCTATAAGCTTCTTGCACTTCTCAGCTGGAATTTTCTCCCACTCTTCCTTTGCAGTTTGTTCAAGCTCTTGGATGTTTGCAGGGTTCTTTTTAACCAATGGCAGATTTCAGCTCACCCCAAAGATTTTCAAAGGGATTGCGGTCAGGACTCATTGCTGTCCATTTTAAAACCGTTCATTTTTTTTCTTTTTCAACCATTCCTGTGTACTTTTGGATGTGTGCTTTGGGTCATTGTCTTGCTGGAGGACCCATGATCTTCGACTCAAACCAAGTTTTCATACACTGGGTAGGACATTTTGTTCTAAAATCTCTTGATCATTTTCTGAGTTTATGATTATGTGATAAGGTCAAGGCCCCCAGTGCCAGACACAGCAAAGCAACCCCACAGCATTATGGATCCTCCAACATGCTTAACTGTTAGTAATGTGTTCTTTTCCTTATAAGTTTCATTGCGCTGTCTGTAAACAAACTGTTGCTTTGCATTGCCAAAAAGCTTTATATTTGTTTCATCTGTCCACAGAACATCTTGCTAGAAGGATCGTGGTTTGTCAAGGTACTCTTTGGCAAAGATCAGTTTTTATGTCTCTTTCAGCAATGGTTTCTTTCTTATTCTTTGCCCATAAAGCTCTGCTTTTTTTAATGTGTGGCGAAAGGTACTTGTTGAAACCATAACCCCAGAATGTTCCAGGTTGGCCTTCATGTCTTTGGATGCTTGACGTGGTGTTTTTTCCACCATACACACCAACCTTCGAAGACATCTCTTGTCAATTTTCCTCTTTTCCCCACGTCCAGGGAGGATCTTGACGGTTCCATGCTTAGCAAACTTCTTAATAACATTGCGCATTGTTGAAACTAGGATACCAAGGTCTTTGGAGATGGCCTTATACCCTTTGGAAGCCTTGTGTTTGCTAATAATAGCAGTTCTGATGTCCTCAGACAGCTCCTTTGTCTTTACCATAGTGACAAAGGAACAGGGCCTACCATGTGGCTTTTTAAAACACTGAAGTTATCATTCATTGGCTAATTCATGTCACATGGGCACTGACAATTAATCACAGGAGAATCTCTTTTGTGATTTACCACAGGCGAGTCAAAATGTGTTTCCATACTAAATTAATGTAAAGGGTGCCAATACCAGTGACACAGCAAGCTTTAGGTTTTACTATTTTTCCCTCCCATTGTTTTTGGTTTTAAATTATTGTTTATCATTTGCTCTTTTGTATTTAACATGAGTGCTGTATACAAAAAACCTGTTTCACTTGATTCATTTTTTCAGGAGATATTTCACATTATGTATTTAACTTCAAGGGTGCCAATAACAATGAGCAGGACTGTATGTAGAATAATTTTTTCTTATCCAACATATTATTCCACAAAACTTTATAGAGATTTCCACTGATTTTATCTGTCCATGTTTCAAATGGGGCACATAATATAATTTCCTTAGCTCAGACATATGCACAGTAGGAACAATTTCATAGAAAGCTAATTAACCTGTCAGTATGGGAAAAAACTGCAGTACCCAGAGGAAACACACTCAGATATGGAAAGAACACACAAATTACATATGGATGTTGCCTTGTATGAATTTGCATGGCTAGATAAATTTATGTTTGATTATTTTGTAATTTTCGTCTGATTATTATTATTATTATTATTATTTTTTAAGTCTTTCTTTTACTAACACCAATAAATTAAGTGTCTAGTTAATACAGATCTGAAGTCTCTTCATTTATTGGAGTCTTAGGATCTGGATGCATTTTGACAGCATTCACCTTGATGCTAAGGAAGATAATTAAGGAAGAAGGTATGGCTGAACTTTAAGAACCTTGTCTTTTTTAAGTTTAACAAGCATTCATGTCGAATTGAGAGCCATCCCCAGTCCATCATCAACGGTAAGATTTAACAACTCACTAGATCTCTGGAGCTTCTGCATCTTAAGGATTAATAAGACATAAAGTAGCAATCCTGACAGAGCAGCAAAATTACTAATGTGATATATTTGTGCTTTTCAGACCAAAAAAACCTTTTCTTTATACTGATGTAGAATCTAAATTCAAATTTTCAATAGGAATAAGTGTCATACGCATTAATGGAAAAAAAAAAACTATACAATTTGTGGATTCAAGCATTTGCTAACGGTAAACAAAAAAACTTTCATGAAGTATTTCAAAAAAGTTGTTGGACTTTTCATTATACAATAAATAAGCTGTATTTGAAAATCCTGTTAGAAGAGGTCCCTTTTACGATGAACCGCCGATAGCTGATGTAATCCCTTTATGTCATGCTGTATAACTCTATCATCTTTATGTAAAGGATTATTATTTCTCATAAAGTGATGCTGCCATGTCTCAGCATAGCAGGCAGATTATTCCCTTTGATCTTGCTAAGTAAGATTGATGAAGTTGGAGGTTTGGTCAGAAGTTTGGTCAAACACTCCAGGCAAAGTTTTATTTCTCCTTTTCTTGGAGTGATATTTTTAAAAGGAGTTACCCCTGAACCCTGCTAATAAAAACACAAAATCATCCCTATAATGTTAATAATGCCAAAAGAAAACTCTAAATTTTCACTTTCTTTTCCTTTTGGTTTCCGCTCACTTCCTCCCCATTTCCATTACCAGCTTTTAGACATGTCTCAGAACGGCATCATGTGATGTTCCTCGCTACAATACAAAGTTCACTGATAACAACATCAAAATGATCCTGCTTGTTTTCAACATAAAGTGCATGTTCTGTTCTTGACTGCAGATTGAAGCTTGCAGGATAGGTCAAGCAATCCATGGAGTCACCAACTTTTGAGTGGATAACGACGTCACAACTAAATAAAATAGCCTAGGCCAAACTATACCCCTCCAGGCTTCAATATACCACCCGAGGGATAAACTGTCCTCGGCCAAATTATACCTGGGGGTATAAAATAGCCTAGGCCAAACTATACCTCTCCAGAATATACCCCTCTATTTTATGAGCGCTTGTAAATGAGATTTAAGGTGCCATTTTTTAATAACTTAAAACTGACTTACATGTACGTAGTGGGAAGGTATTTGTGTTGTTAATCACATGATGAAGATTGATCTTACAATACAATGTGACTGGGAAGTCTTAACATCTGAGCTGTGTCATGTTTGTTGTAATGACTCAGATGTTTGAGTTCCACAAAGATAAAAGATGACTTGCACACTTCTCAATAGTATTTACTGAATAAATTAAAAGTACTTATCTAAACCCTGACACGGACAACTATTCATAAAAAACTCCACTCAACCATCACTACCAATGTCCACTCTGCCAGGAACACCAGAGGCGTTCCTTTGATCGCCGACACTACACCAACAACGAAATAACTTCTGCCACCATTGTTTAAATCAAGAATCAGCACCGTATCCATCGCATGGGTTCAAAGATGGAACCACACCACATTGGACCCTACCTTGTTGTGGAATCCTTGACCAAGAGACGAGTAAAACTTAAGAACAATAAGACTGGAAAGATACTGAGCAACATCTACCACACCAGCAACCTTAAGATTTATCAATATGAAGAAACTTCTCCACCACCCCCATTCCACTGATGATTGTTCCAGTGACTCTGCCATACAGCAACACAAGCAAAGCAAGACTTTCAAACCACCACCAAGTTCAGGAAGAAAGTATCTTAGCATGACTCTTGGCCTTAAGTTTGGTAAGACTGTGTACCATGGATGCACAAGGGACTTTGGACAACCACGGCATACATACAAAACCAAAGTTGATGGGAACTGCTACTTCCGGGCCATCAGTTACATTGTTACAGGAACAAAAGATAACCACTTGCTTCTCAGAGATAAAGTCATCCACCACATGAAAACTGACTAGACATGAAAACTGACTAGTAACAAAGAAAATGACAGAACTTCCACTATAAGAAATAGGTGTGAACAGGTGCTTACTAAGATGTGCTAAGATTTCTCATTTATTTCTATATTCTAAAGCAGTAATGCTATTCATATTTCATACTTCATATTTACATGCGCTAAAATTTTTTCAAATATTTTTAATTTATTTCTATTTTCTACAGCAGTAATGCTATTCATATTTCATACTTCATATTCACATACTCAGCGTTACAGAGTGCTACTTTGTTTTTTCATTGTATATGGAGGTAGCTCCTCTTAGTAAGCACCTGTTCACACCTATTTCTTATAGTGGAAGTGCGGTCATTTTCTTTGTTACTAGATTTAAGCTTTGACTGAGCACTCCACCCCCATGCCGCAGGTGGTTTTAATTGCATCAGGATCTTACTTTCCCACACATAAGCAGAAGGATGTCCCTTAGAGAGGTATTCACATTGTTAGGTCTTGACATTGAGAAACGCCTTATCGCGGCTGTCAGGTACACATGAATTGGCCAATTTATGCGCTAAAATTTCTCATTTATTTCTATATTCTACAGCAGTAATGCTATTCATATTTCATACTTCATATTCACATACTCAGCGTTACAGAGTGCTATTTTGTTTTTTCAATGAAAACTGACTAGACACAAAAACTGCAGGACTATTTGAACCAAATTGTAAGTAAATATATTAACACATCTGGCATCATTCATGATGGAGTCTGGGCAACTGATGCAGAGATTATGGCCACAGCTAATCTGTTGAGTTGTGACATCGTTATCCACACAAAAGTTGGTGACTCCATGGATTGGTTGACCTATCCTGCAAGCTTCAATCTGCAGTCAAGAACAGAACATGCACTTTATCTTGAAAACAAGCGGGATCATTTTAATGTTGTTATCAGTGTTTAGTTTTGAACGTTTCTATAGTAGCGAGGACTTACTAGTCTTAGAAGTTGAAGTTTCAGGACGTTATGACTTTTTATATTATCAACAGTCAAATTAGCTGACTATTATGCTACAATTGCATTATAATGTTCTAGATTTGTGCTTTTATTTTAATGTGAATTTTTTATGGTTCAAATAATTAAAGTCTATGTGTTTAGAACTTTAAGGTTTAAGTCAGTTATCTTCTCACATAACTTACCTGACAAACCTGAACCCTCATTAAGATGTTGAAAAATTAAGTAATTCTTGTGTATATCACTCAACGCTGCTGATATCAAGGAGGGTATAAACTGGCCTGAGGGGGTATGAAATGGCCTATGACAATTTATACCCAGGGTATAGATTGGCATAGGCCAGTTTATCCCCCGGGGTATAATCCAGCCTAGGCCACTTTAACCCCGGGTATAGTCTGGACTTGGGTATACTCTGGCCTGTTACACCGGGCTTTTGATGTAACTGCTAGGACTGGCATTCATGCTGATCCTAGCAGTCTAACTTCTCATATTTCAAGAGTGACAGCAGCACACAAGGAGTCTGACAGAGGAAAAGAACTACCTATGTCACCCCACCAGTTCCCCCACAGTGCTATTGTGGGTGCCGATCCCACCGGGAGGTGGGCCTGATTGGCTAACTGTCAGTCAAGCACTGAGTGGGTAGTCCTTTTTGGTGGCTAATAGTTATTTTAAAAAAATGAATGTTGCAAAAAAAGGAAATGAAAGAACAACATCTAAAAAGACCCTTTTATTCATCCAGCCTCACAAAGAAAAATTATATAAAAGTTATGATCAAAAAGTTGTATTCACTTAAAAATGGTTTTAATAAATGCAACAGCAAAAGAAAGCATGAAGAATTACAGCTCTGTAAACCAAAAAAAAAAAAAAGTTATGGCTCTCAGAAGATGATGCAAAAAAATATTTCCATTAAAAAGTGATTTTCTTGTCCAAAAGTAGTTAGTTGAAAGAAAAAAAAAAGGTAGAAGTTGGATATCACTGTAATCATAATCACCCATACTATGAAGCTATGTAGTTTTTTCCATATGATGCACATCTCCTGAAAAGAAAACAAATATGTAAAAAATAGATTTTAGAATTGCTTAATTTTGCTCCTCTAGTCGCTCTCAAAAAAAAAAAATAATTGTATGTACCACAAAATGGCAAGAGTAAAACTACAGCTTATCCCACAAAAATAAGCCTTCATCCAATTCTGGCAGATGGATGGTGTTTAACATTGAAAAGCATAGGAGAGGCTTTGTAAGTTAATTCTTTCTTTATCTATACCTGAAAAACACTGATGGTAAAAATGGACACATGGATGACGCACTGATGGAAAGCACTGAAGGCACAAGTATTGTTTTTTCCCGAATGTGGCTAAACATGAACGTGTGAAGGAGGCCTTAGAAAGAATTCAACGGCAAACATTAAAATATGGATGCAAGAGTAAAGTTCTGTGCTCTAAGGTTAATAAAACATAGTATGCGCAGTTTTGGAGCTCCGCTACACAAGCTAGCTCTACTAACTGGCTCTGTTCACAATGTTCTCGTCAATAGAGGTGTCAGAAACAGGCAGGAGTTGCACAAATTTTCCTTGGCAGCTAAGAAAACGAGTGCATTCTTAGACACTCCCCAAGGACAGATATTCAAAGCATGTTCTGCTGACTCAAGCCAGTAAGAGTCCTGGGAGGAAACAAACATCATTTTTGTAACATTTTCATCAGGCAGAACATGATCTTACCTTGTGATGGAAGGTCATATTTTAAATTAGGGCTTGGTCCAGGACACTTGTGTACGACAATAAGCATTATTTAATTTATCCCACTAAATGTCACTGTCTGAGGATGTGACAGCTTCCTTAAAAACGTAAACCAAAAAAAGATGGGAAACTATTTCTCTCCATATCGCAGCTGCTAGTCAATGCTACAACAGAGACAATAAAATACAAAAAGATTAACTTTGTTAGAAAAAAAAAAATAAAAACTAAATTTTGTTATACTGCATCGTATGAGTCACTATGAATAACATCTGCCCAAAACAGCACAAGATAACCCCTGCGTTACAACTAGGAGGGGAGCATTTTGTTTGTTTTTAAATATCTCTGCACAGCTGGCAATAAAATTTTGCACCCACAATGCCCATTAGTGCCCCAAAGGCCAAAGGACTGAACTCAGACCAATGTTATTCAATGGGGAAGTGCAGACAAGAGTATTTTTCACGATTAAAAGGGTATTCCTATCTCCAAGATCCTATCCCAATATGTAGTAGGGGTAATAATACTAATATTAGCAAATACCTCCAATTAGAAATGTAGTATAGTTTTTCTGATTCGCTATGTCTCTTTCCTCATGTGCAGGGATTGCAGGACCTTACGTATTCATGGCTATGACCACTGTTCTAGTGACAGTTATCTAGTTGCTAGTGGTCGTAACCATGGATACCTAAGGTCCTGTAATGCCTGCACATGAGGAAAGAGACATAGCGAATCACAAAAACTATACTACATTTCTAATTGGAGGTATTTGCTAATATTATTATTATTACACCTACTACATATTGGCATAGGATCTTAGAGATGGGAATACCCCTTTAAGTCTGCGAGTGTGGAAAGAAAAAAAAGATTGTGGAGACAGTCGTGGCCGACAGCTGACAGCGAGTGTCCCAATTTTCCTTGCATCGTATTTAGGGTTCGCTCACACTGGCGTGTAAGACGGCCGAATGCTACCCGATGTTTTATCGCATAGCATTCGGCCCAATTTTCTACTATGGGGCAGTGCAGATATGCAAATTTTTTCTTATACTGATTCGGCATGAGAAAACAACAATCACAGCATGCTGTGAGTGCATCCAATCGAATCACGCGCACCCATACAAGTCTATGGGTGTGTGTGAAACATCAGACTGCACTCGGATGCCGTCCGAGTGCAGACAGATTACCACGGACACAGAGAATGGAGAAGATGGAGAAATTAAGTTCTCCGTTCCTGTGCTGCGATTCTCTCATGCGAGAGAATCAAATCATACTAAGGTAACATTAGCATATTTCACCAATTATATGTCCGTAATGTTAGTATTGTTGAAAAGGAACTCAAGTAGTGAGACAGAGAGTCTTCCACCAGAGTTCTCCTGCCAGGTGGTGATCATTAACCCCTTAGTGACAGAGCCAATTTTGAGCTTAATGACCAAGCCTCATTTTTCAAATCTCAACAAAGTAATTTTATGTGGTAATAACTCTGGAATGCTTCTATATATCCCGGTGATTCTGAGACTGTTAGGTTAGCGCTAAATTTGGGTCGATTATTTTTTCGATTTTTTTTTATGAAAATATCTGAAATTTGATGAATTCGATGCAATTATCAAACTTTCAATGCTTATATAGTTAAATTTGATAGTGATACCACACAAAATGGTTAACAACATTTCCCATGTCTAGTTTATGTCAGCATCATTTTTCACACATCCTCTTATTTCATTACGAAGTAAAAAGGGTTGCAATTTAGCAGCAATTTTTTTTTTTCAAGAAAATTTGCTAATCCAATTTTTTAAAGACTTTTTCGGTTTGAAGGGACTTTGAGGGGCCCTTATATCGGAAACCCCCCAGAAATTATACCATTTTAAAAACTGCACCCCTCAAATTATTCTAAACAGCGGTTAGGAAATTTGTTCACCCTTCAGGTGCTCCACAGGAATTAAGGCAAAATGGATTGAAACAATGAAAAATTTAATTTTTCAACTAAAATATTGCTTTAGCTGCAAATTTTTCATTTCACAAGGGATAACAGGAGAAAATGGACCCTAAAATGTATTACACAATTTCTTTCTCTCTTAAATGTGGACAAAAACAGCTGTTTGGGTACTTGGATGGGCTCAGAAGGGAAGAAGTGCTGTTTGGTATTTGGAGCATTAATTTGTCTGGAATAGATTGCGGACACCATGTAAATGAAAACGATAATTACTTTTTTTCTGCTAAAATGTTTTAGCCCGAAATTTGAAAATTTCCCAATGGATAATAAGAGAAAATGGACCCTGTAATTTGATACGCAATTTATCCCCGAATATGATGATACCCCATATGACAAAAACTGCTGTTTAGGTATATTTGGCTGGAATAGATTGTGAATGCCGTGTTGCATTTGCAGAGACCCTGATATGCAAAAACAGCATAAACCCCCCACAAGTGACCCTATTTTGGAAACTAGAAGGAATTTATCTAGGGGTGTACTGAGCATTTTCACCTACAGGTGATTCTCTAAACGTCAACATTTAGATGTGAAAACAAAACATTAAATTTTAGCACTAAATTTATTGTTTTTGCTAGATGTAATAGGAGAAAATGGAGCCCATAATGTGTTATGCAATTTCTCCAGAACAGAATGATACCACAAATGTAGTAAAAAACTAATATTTGGACACATGTCAAAAATCGGAAAGCAAAGAGCGCCATTTACTTTATGGAACGCACATTTGGACACACTGTTGCATTTGCAGAGCCCTTGAGCTGCCAAAAAAGCAGAAACACCGAAAAGCGACCTTATTTGGCAAAATAAACCCCATATGGAATTCAACTAGGGTGAGCATTTTTAACACACAAACTACATCACATAATTTTATAAGGTTGGGCCATGAAAACAAAAAACTTAGGGTTTTTCGGCTAAAATTTTACTTTAGCTACAAAGCCCTGACCTTCCGGGAATGCCCCCTCAACTCGGGCTGAATCTGGGACAGTTAGAAGCTACGCAGAATTACACATACAACACACTCACTATACAGTATGTATACATGTACGCATAGGCAAGAGACACTCTTATTTCAGGTGATGCAAAGTACTTTATTTTCAGTAAAGGCAGACGTGCAAAAAAAGCAAAAGGTGATGTGATGTGCGACAGGGGTAAATAGGACGTTTCGACCCTTCCAGGGTCTTTTTTATGATATCGCTAAGAATTAAATGTTCACAAGGTGCTCCTGCGCCTTATTTGCTTTGTCTAAATAAGAGTGTGCGGTGAATTTCTCTTGCCTCGGTCTACGGGTTTAGACACCCAGTTCCATCAGCACCTCGAACCTTGACCGGGGGCATGACAATCTTCCTACATCTACATACACACATGTATATCCTCCTTCCTTTCTGTCGGTGAGTTAGGCGCCGAAGGCCCACTACAGGCCATTTCCAGGGGGCAGACTTCACAGAAGAACAGTGGATAGGTTCAGTTTGCTTACATGTTGATAATGTCACAGCTCTGCACTCTCTGCTGTCTCCCTCCATATTTCTCCTGACTGTTGAGCTGCCTGCATCAAGTTACACAGTCAGTAGCTTCTAGCATTAGGACAGGGGTGCGTTAACCCTTGCATGTCACTGCATTTGTAGTCCACATAAGGATGAAGGAGGAAAAGTAGGCAGCAGGGGAGAAAACAACAGAAGTGACTAGTTTAGGAAAGCAGGAGAGAAGGTCGGGAATGGTAGATATGTGTTGGTAATGTAAGCTGTACCAGTAACACTAGGTTACTGAGAGGGTTTAATGTGACTGGATTTTGGGTCTGGGTTTTTTGAATATTCAAAATAACCTGTCTGGGAAAAGTCGATCTTATGATCCAGTCCGGAGTTTACAAGCCTATTAACAGCACTGGTTAGCAGTGACACAGGACACTGGTTAGTCTGCTCTGCTGCAGAGAGGTGTGCTGGAGCCAAACAGAGGTATTTTGTTGGTGAACGCATTTAATACAAATGTGAGCTGCTGCTGGGAATACCAAGGTTGGTGAAGCTGCCACATTCACATTGTTTCATTCTGCCTGAAAAAAAGGAATGTTTATGTTATCCATTGAAACTGAAGGAAGGCTGTTTTTTTTTTTGTTTTGGAACTGTAAAGCTTATGATGGACAATAAACGACATGCTGTTTTGATATAAAACCCTGTGCCACGTGTATCCAAGCAGCTACCCGAGAGCGTGAAGCTCTACAGCAGGAATACACTCCAGTGGGGACCTGAGGCTGCATTTAATCACATCAAACAAGACATATAATGTGTAATACTGTGTAATGATAATACCAGTCACCAAAGAAGTTTAGATATTGAGTATTGTCACTTATATACGGGAGTTTTTGTTATTTAGCAACAGCTCAAACATATTTGTACCATTAGGCCGCATGCCCACTATGCATTTTCAAACGTTTTTGCAGCGGAATTTCCGCAGCGAAAACGCTTAAAAAATGCTTGGTAATATGTGCCCCATGGTCCCCAATGATAATCCGCATGTGCTGTGCATATGCTGCGGAAATTTCAGCTGCGGATTATCATTGCGGAAAAATACGCAGCATGTCCATTAATTTTGCGGACACGCAGCATAATTGCCGCCATTGACTTGCATTGAATCGCTAAAATATCCGCATCACTACATGTGCACATGCGGATAACAAGCGATTCAATGTGCGGATGGTACAAGGGTCTGGAGAAGAGGAGACTCTTATCCAGACCCGGGTACCATGGCACCTGTTAAAAAAAGAATTTAAAATAAAAAATAAACATATACTCACCTTCCGATGTCCCCTGGTCTCCTGTATGATGCGTCCTGGCTCCCTGACGGCTCGCAATGGTCTAAAAGGACATTCTATGACATCATTTAGTCATGTGACAGGTCAAGCGACCGCTGACATCAGAGGTCGAGTGACCTGTCACATGACTAAATGACATCATGAAAGGTCCTTTCACACCACCGCGAGCCGTACAAGAGACCGGACGCAGCAGAGAAAAGACCACGGGCCATCAGGTGAGTATAATGTTTTTTTTTATTATTTTTTACCATTTTTATTCCTTTTTTCAACTATTAACTTAGTCACACTATATAAATCCATGCCGGTTGCATGGATTTATATAGTGTGACCAAGTTGTCAAGCACTTTTCCAAGTGATGCTAAAATTGATGGGAAAAGCGCTTGACAACCCGCATGCAGAAATGCATGCAAAAACGCTTGACAAACGCTTCTACCAGGCAGGAGAAACGCATGTAAAATCCGCATGCGTTTTTCCTGCCAGGGAGATGCGGAAAAAATCTGCAGCATTTCTGCATCGTGGGCACTTAGCCTAACATAGCAAATAGTGTATATCAGCTATTATTCAGAAAACCTGAAGTACTCAGATTTTCTCTTCCCTACCTCCCCAAGTGATACGTTGTCATGTCTTTCTATCAATTCACTTTATCTTTTTACTATGAAATTATAAAAGACAAAATATTAATAGAAATCATTAGTGCTATCTAAGATACCAAATATCAGGTACTATTACAGCACCATAATATCTCTAATCCTTTGAATGAAGAAAAGAGCAGTAAAGATTCTGAAGTCCATGGACCCAAATGAGCAGCAGATGGTATGATTATTAATCAATATTTAGAAATCATTAATTATAATATTTTGTCAATAAACTTGAGAGTTTGTCAAACTGCCAATGTCATTTTCTCAGGGTTAATGTAAGTTATTTGAATACACAATCTTGCTAATGCCAGCTACAAAACTACTTGTAAAATAAAAATAACCAGAAGGCTGGACAACAAAGTACAAGACATGTCAGAACAGCCAGCTCATCCATTAAGTAAAGCTTAGGCACAGTAGACATAAATAAATGTGGCCATGGATTTGATCCTTGCAAATCTTACACAGATTAGATGTTTCTTAGGAACGATTACTGTTAAATGAAAGGATCTGTATGTATACCAGAAAGATTGAGTGCTTTGCTTAAAAGTATAAACTGTATGACACATGACAAGCAAAAAAATCAAACCCCAATATTTTATCTAGGCAGATAGATGCTGACAAAATACATAAGCACTCTGCAATTAATGAATATATAAATTCCAACTATTACAGCTCACATAAAAATTTAAAGATATTTAGTTCATATTTTTTGATTAACCCCTTAAGCCCCGGAGCATTTTTCGTTTTTGCATTTTCGTTTTTGCTCCCCTTGTTCCCAGAGCCATAGCGTTTTTATTTTTTGGTCAATATGGCCATGTGAGGGCTTATTTTTTGTGGGACGAGTTGTACTTTTCAACGCCATTACTAGTTTTATCATATCCTGTACGGGAAAACGGGAAAAAAATTCCAAGTGCGGTAAAATTGCAAAAAAAGTGCAATACCACAGTTGTTTTTTATTTATTTTTTTTACCATGTTCACTGAATGCTAAAACTGACCTGCCCTTCTTATTCTACAGGTCATTACGAGTTCATAGACACCAAACATGTATATGTTCTTTTATATTTAAGTGGTGAAAAAAAATTCCAAAATTTGGTAAAAAAAAAAAATAAAAAAATAGCGCCATTTTCTAAGACCCGTAGCGTCTCCATTTTTCGTGATCTGGGGCTGGTTGATGGCTTATTTTTTGCGTGCCAGGCTGACGTTTTTATTGATAACATTTGGGGTAGATCCGATGTTTTGATCGCCCGTTATTGCATTTTATTGCAATTTTGCGGCGACCAAAAAACGTAATTCTGCCGTTTAGAATTTTTTTCTCGCTACGCCGTTTACCGATCGGAATAATTCTTTTTTATATTGATAGATCGGGCGATTCTGAACGCGGCGATACCAAATATGTGTATGTGGGGTTTTTTTTTTATATATTTTATTTTGAATGGGGCGAAAGGGGGGTGATTTAAACTTTTATATTTTTTTATATTTTTTTATATTTTTAAAAACTTTTTTTTTTTACTTTTTGCATGCTTCTATAGTCTCCATAGGAGACTAGAAGCAGCAACTGTCCGATCGCCTCTGCTACATACAGGGGACGAGCAGGTCCCCTGCATGCAGCAGAAATGGTCCTGTGCTATGAGCGCCGACCACTAGGTGGCGCTCATAGCGACAAGATCATGACAACCACAGGCGTCTGCTGCAGACCCTGGGTTGTCATGCACGCCCATCGGCGACCCGCGATCACGTGATGGGGTCGCCGGTGGCCGGGGCTTATGACGCGCTACCCGGAAGCGCGCGTTAAATGCTGCTGTCGGAGATTGACAGCAGCATTTAACTGGTTAACAGTCGCGGGTGGATCGCGATTCCACCCGCGGCTGTTGCGGGCACATGTCAGCTGTAAGAATCAGCTGACATGTGCTCCGTTCAGTGAGGGCTCAGCGCAGCAGCCCTCACTGAACGGAGGGTACGCAAATATGCGTACTAATACGTCCCCGGGGGTTAAGTGGTTAAAAAGTGTATAAGCCATCCACCAAAAAGGAGTACATTGTGGAAGGAAACTAGCCCTCTTAATTCACCTGTTATGAACTGACCTGGGTTGGAGTAGTGGTATTGCAACCACTATGGGGCAGCACTGACAGGTACCGTAGTCAGGAATAACCAGAGGTTGGTACATAGGAGCAGCAGTATAGTTTGAAGGATAAGCAGGTTGTGTAGTCAGGAATCAGCCAGAGGTCGATACACGGGAGCAGCAGTATAGTTATGGACGAGGCAGCAGGTGAAAGGAGAGCTAGACTAAAGGCTGGGAGCTCAATAATCTTGCAAGGAATGAAGTGCAATGCAAGGAATAAGTAGAGCGTTCAATCAGGATATTACAGGGTGGAGGCAATCAGGAACTTAGGGTGGAGGCAATCATGAACAACACAGGGACTAATATCTGGAGTAGCAAGGAACTGTCCAGCAAGCTGAATAGCTCAAATGGAAGAGCTGCTGCCTGGTGCACAAGAGCTGTTTGGTTCAAGTCCTGACATCACCTCTATTTGAGTCTAAAAGCCTGATATGTAAGGGATAGGATCCTGCTTGCTAATTTATAAAAATAAACTATTTACACATCTAATTTTGAAAGCATTCTTGCTTGCAGCATTGTTTCCCACACCAGACCAGTGAGTGGCCACATCCTCCAATGCAAGAAAATATATTGGCCATGGTATATGTGCATCTATGCATTAACTTTTACGATAGGAGTACTTGTCTTCTATATACAACGGCTTGCGAAAGTATTCACTCCCTTGCCTTTTTACATTACAACCTATGTCTAAATATTTTTGAAATCCGATTTGTGTGATACATCAGCACTAAATAGTCTAAGTTGGTGAAGTGAAACGAGAAAAATATAGGCATAAATTAAATTTATGGGATCAACTAACTAAAAATTGGCATGTGCATATACATTCACCCCTTTTACTATGAAGCCCCTAAAAATTTCTGGTGCAAGCAACTATCTTCATAAGTCACATGCTTAGTTAAAGGAAGTCCACCTGTGTGCAATCTGTCACATGGTTTGTCGGTATATACACATCTTTTCTGAAAGGCCGCAGAGGCTGCAACACCATTACCCAAGAGGCACCACTAACCAAACAACAACATGAAGACCAAGAAGATCTCCAAACAAGTCAGGGATAAATTTGTTGAGAAGTACAAGTCAGGGTTGGGTTATAAAAAAATATGCCAATCTCTGATGATCCCCGGAGCACCATCCAATCGATTATCATTAAATAGAAAGAAAACGGTACCACAATAAACCTGCCAAGACATGGCTGCTCACCAAAACTCTCAGCCCAGACAAGGAGGGCATTAATCAGAGAGGCAACACAGAGACCATAGGTAACCTTGAAGGAGCTGCAGGGACTGGAGTATTTGTCCATACGACCACAATAAGCAGTATACTCCATAGAGGTGACATTTATGGAAGAGAGGCCAGAAAAAAACCTTTACTTACGCAGAAAAATTTTAAGGCTCGTTTTGAGTTTGCCAAAAGACATGTGCGAGACTCCCCAAATGTATGGAGGAAGGTGATGTGGTCAAATGAGACCAAAATTTAACTTTTTGGCCACCAAGACAAAAACTATGTCTGGTGCCAAACCAAAACAATTCATCACCCCCAAAACACCATCCCCACAGTGAAACATTGTGGTGGCAGCATTATGCTGTAGGGATGTTTTTTGGCAGCAGGGACAGGGAAAATGATCCAAGTCGATGGGAAGATGGATGGTGCAAAATACAGGGATATTCCTCTGCAAACCCTGATTCAGTCTGTCAGTGATTTGAGATTGTGACAGAGGTACACCTTCTAACAAGACAGTGACCCAAAGCATACTGCTAAAGCAACACTCGAGTGGTTTAAGGGGAAACGTGTAAATGATTTGGAGTGGCCTAGTCAAAGCCCAAACCATAATCCAATTGAGAATCTGTGGTCAGATTTGAAGATTGCTGTTCACCAGAGGAAACCGTCTAACTGAAAGGAGCTGGAGCAGTTTCGCCTTGAGGAATGGGCAAAAATCCCAGTTGCAAGATGTGGAAAGCTCAAAGAGACTTATCCAAAGTGATTTGCAGCTGTAATTGCCACAAAAGGAGGCTCTACAATGTACTGACTTTAGGGGGGTGAATAGTTATGCACACTGAAGTTTTCAGTAATTTTGTCCTATTTGTTGTTTGCTTCACAATAAAAGAGCACCAAATGTTCACAGTTGTAGACATGTTCTTTACATGAACTGATGCAAACCCTTAAAAATAAAAAACTGTGAAAATCCAGGTTGTGAGGTAGCAAAACACGAAAAATGTCAAAGGTGGTGAATACTGTCGTAAGCCACTGTATATATTTTGCATTGTACATTGTATTCGCTGGGCCATGCGCGTTTATCAACCCATTTTTCCCAGACAGATTTTAATTAGAACTATGCCAGATCCTATTCCTTCCACAGTACATATTAAGCCATTAGGCACAAAGAGAAAGTGTTAACCCTGAGATACACCTTGTCGTTGGTGGAAGGCTTGCATGCTAATTGATCAAAAATACCTAAGTACCTCACATTTTTATGTGTGTGGCATTAGTGGAATTTATGTGCTCATTAACTGTACTTATGAACTTTGAGACGGAACTTGAAAACGCATCTGTTCAAGAAAGCTTACAACCTGCAATAGCCCACCTCACCACAGCCTGAGCTACCGCAATCTCCCTAACCTACTGTCTCCTCCCGCATATCCGGCAAGGGCATAAGCCCTCTCCTTTCTGTATCAATGGTATGTAACCCATTCTCATGTACAGTACATGGAATCAATGGTGCTCTAAAAAATAAATTATAATAACTGCTACCCCTTAGACCACAGTCCAGAGCCTCTCACCTAGCCAAATCAGTTCTCATACTTTGCACTGACGAGGGCCAACAGCCCGAAACACCGTGTCTGCAAATTGAGATTCTGATTTGGATTTTATCATAAGTCATATTGCATGACCCGTTAAAGGGTTGATTGTGACTTGTAGGATTGCTACTTCCAACAGGTGGCGCTATAGAGTACAAGTCCTCTTTTTCTCTGAAGAGACAATTTGCATATTACATTTCCCAGAGGAGCATGGCATGGCGAATAAGCTTCCTTACCTTGACGTGCCAGAGCTGGTGTGTCACTCTCCATAACGAGAAACGCTACCCCTTTGACCTCAGTCCAGAGCCTCTCACTAGGCAAATCAGTTCTCATGCTTTTCACTGACGAGGGCCAACAGCCCGAAACACCGTGTCTGCAAATTGAGATTCTGATTTGGCTTTTATCCTAAGTCATATTGCACGACTCGTTAAAGGGTTGATTGTGACTAGTAGGATTGCTACTTCCAATAGGTGGCGCTATAGAGTACAAGTCCTCTTTTTATCTGAAGAGGCAATTTGCATAATAACTGCATTGTATTGATGCATTTTGTTAGTATGTATGTTTGTAAATTGGGAATAGTGTGCAAATTGAAGTGGTCAGTGGGGCGCTAGAAACTGGATAAGGCGCTGGAAAAGGATAAAACAAACCTCTTTATTGAAGTATTAATGCGTTTCTGCAGCGGTCTGCTGCCTTCATCAGGTGGAGTTATGTAAATTGGGAATGGCATATGTTCAGCCGTGCATTATATTAGTACAGGCAAGCTGGCCATGTCAGTATAGATAGAAATATTTGGTAAAGGAAAAAAAAAAAGAACCAGCACAGTCTTGAGTCTACGATTCAATCCCTCCTATGATGGTAGTCAAAAAAGTGCTCTATGTAATAAAAAGTGCAAAAAAAAATGGAGGTGGCAATATTTAAGGGCACATGTGAAACAAAATGTGGACTTTTTCAAGGCTTCAGATTTCAGTTAATAAAATCGCACTTTATTTTCACTTGGACCCATCGACTGCGGTCTCCATGTTTGCTCCTGTTTTAAGTTGTTCACTAAGGCCGGTTTTACATGTCCATATATTTCTGGTACTGGAAAAACCGGTTCCGGAGATATCCGTGTCCCGTGTGTACGTGTGTGTCACACATGTGGCAACAGTGTGCCGCATCTGGATCACACAGACCAGCGCCTGGAAATCAGCGCTATAGTTAGCGCTGTTCCCAAGCACTGGGTGCTGAACACTGCCCTCATCTTGGTTTCTGCCGGTGCTGCGATCAGCACCAGCAGGGACAATGATGAGGGTAGTAGTAGTCTCCTCCCGCAGTGTCCCTGTGTAAAAATAAGATAAAAAAAAAATCCATATACTCACCTGTCCTAAGTGTCCTCCGCTGTAATCATCTGACTGCTGACGCTGGGAAGAATGAGTCAGTCCAGCGAGCGGCTCCGGAGCTGCGCTCAGTGAGTGACAGGACACTGCTCTGAGTTCAGAGCAGCTCTGGGCCAAGCTCGCTGCAGCGGCTCATTCTCCCCAGTTCCCCAGCGTCAGCGGTCAGAGAATTACAGCGGGGGACACTTAGGACAGGTGAGTATATGGATTTTATTTTTGTAATCTTATTTTTACACAGGGACACTGCAGGAGCAGACACTACTACTACCCTCATCATTGTCCCTGCTGGTGCCGATCGCAGCGCCGGCAGGAACCATGATGAGGGCAGTGTTCAGCACCCGGCGCTTAGGAACAGTACTAACTGTAGCGCTGATTCCCAAGTGCCGGTACGTGTCACAGTGATGACACATGGATGTCATCCGTGTGTGTTCAGCATGAGACACTTTTGCGGACCGTGTATCCGCAAAAAAACGGACATGGCAGCGTGTGCAGCACTCAGACACATGGTCCATGGAAACACACTGACATGTGTGCAGACCCATAGATTTGAATGGGTCTGCGTGTGTCAGTGTCTCCAGTATGTGTGGAAACTGTCACCACTCGTACTGGAAACACGGACGTGTGAAAGAGCCCTAACACACAGTTTTGAAAGGAACTCATTAGGGAGGTTGATCTAAACCTCTTGGGAGAACCACAGATCTTCTGTGGATATAAACTTGCACAAATTATTTTGTCTCTTCATGTAGTCCCACAAATAGAACTGATGCTGTTTTGAAGGCAAAGATTGTTTGCACCAAATACTGATTTTGTTAATTTATAAAAATAAACTATTAACACTTTTTTTTTTAATTATTCTTACATTGTATACTTATATATGTACACATTTCAAAAGAAACAAGTATATTTTGCTTACATATTAGATTGATGTTTACTAAAAATCTAAAAAGAAACAAAGTAATAACTTGCAAAAGTAAGACATAAACTGCCAACCCAAAAAACTGTGGCACATTATTATAGTTGGATTATATACTGCTCAAAAAAATAAAGGGAACACTTAAACAACAGAATATAACTCCAAGTGAATCAAACTTCTGTGAAATCAAACTGTCCACTTAGGAAGCAACACTGATTGACAAATAATTTCACATGCTGTTGTGCAAATGGAACAGACAATAGATGGAAATTATTGGCAATTATCAAGACACACTTAATAAAGGAGTGGTTCTGCAGGTGGGGACCACAGACCACATCTCAGTACCAATGCTTTCTGGCTGATCTTTTGGTCACTTTTGAATGTTGGTTGTTCTTTCACACTCGTGGTAGCATGAGACGAACTCTACAACCCACAGAAGTTGCTCAGGTAGTGCAGCTCATCCAGGATGGCACATCAATGCGAGCTGTGGCAAGAAGGTTTGCTGTGTCTGTCAGCGTAGTGTCCAGAGGCTGGAGGCGCTACCAGGACACAGGCCAGTACACTAGGAGACGTGGAGGGGGCCGTAGCAGGGCAACAACCAAGCAGTAGGACCGCTACCTCCGCCTTTGTGCAAGGAGGAACAGGAGGAGCACTGCCAGAGCCCAGCAAAATGACCTCCAGCAGGCCACAAATGTGCATGTGTGTGCACAAACGATTAGAAACCGACTCCATGAGGGTGGTATGAGGGCCCGACGTCCACAGATGGGGGTTGTGCTCACAGCCCAACACCGTGCAGGACGCTTGGCATTTGCCACAGAACACCAGGATTGGCAAAGTCGCCACTGGCGCCCTGTGCTCTTCACAGATGAAAGCAGGTTCACACTGAACACATGTGACAGACGTGACAGAGTCTGGAGATGCCGTGGAGAGCGATCTGCTGCCTGCAACATCCTTCAGCATGACCGGTTTGGCAGTGGGTCAGTAATGGTGTGGGGTGGCATTTTTCTGGAGGGCCGCACAGCCCTCCATGTGCTCACCAGAGGTAGACTGACTGCCATTAGGTACCGAGATGAGATCCTCAGACCCCTTGTGAGACCATATGCTGGTGCGGTTGGCCCTGGGTTCCTCCTAATGCAGGACAATGCCAGACCTCATGTGGCTGGAGTGTGTCAGCAGTTCCTGCAAGATGAAGGCATTGAAGCTATGGACTGGCCCGCCCATTCCCCAGACCTGAATCCGATTGAGCACATCTGGGACATCATGTCTCACTCCATCCACCAACGTCACGTTGCACCACAGACTGTCCAGGAGTTGGCGGATGCTTTAGTCCAGGTCTGGGAGGAGATCCCACAGGAGACTATCCGCAACCTCATCAGGAGCATGCCCAGGCATTGAGAATGAGAATATTTAATTAATTCAGATCTAGGATGTGTTATTTGAGTGTTCCTTTATTTTTTTGAGCAGTGTATATAATAGTGCTTGAATGTTAGTAAACCATTCAGAATGGTCCTTATTTCTGCATAAATTTGACCTAAAACTACATCAGATTTTGACAAAAGTCCTAAAAGTTTTTTTCAAATAAGTAAAAAATCTTAGAAAATGATCCAATATTACATGTCTGTGACCAGCAAATGTATGTGAAACCTTAGGATTAGCAACTAATTTGAATGTGAAATTATAGTATGTTTTAAATCAATGGGTTTAGAATTCGGTGCGAAGGGTAAATGAGTTTGGACTCGACAAGTTAACAGATTGTGTACAAACAGAGGAAACCACCAATAAAATAATGAAGTGCTAACCAAAATATATAATATATGTTATACAAAAAGGAGGAAAGATGTGTGCAAAAGATCAGTCGCACTTCCTAAGTTTTAACAATTTATATCTTTATTGTATAGAAAATACAAAAGCCTAGGCAGCACATATAAAAATATTTGAAAATGTGTACAATGTGCCAGAAACTTTTTCCTAGGCCAAAATCTGGCACTGTGATACAACACATATGATCGGCATGATAATCATTAGAGCATATAATTAATATCTGAAATGGGTTTAAATAGACACTACAACCAAAGGGATAATGAAAAAAATTGCAATACTTACGAACAGATAATAATTAGAAATGAGCGGATAGCTTTGAGCAACCCCGGTCCAGGTCAGTGCACTCTGCCATGGATTGAAGATGCATGAATTTTCTGACCTTCCTTGGTACAGTGTTCAATTTGCTGACCTGGTTTGATGTCATCAGAGCGCTATGCAGTGCACACGTGATGTTGTGCTAACACACCAAGTCATAAGACGGGCACAGGATTTCGGAAGGTCATGAAATTCGAGCAGCCCATGTCCATGGCCAGAGTGCATTTACCTGGACCATGGATGTGCGGTGTGATCAGCTCTTCACTAATAATAATACATAAAAATAATGCATTATCAAAAAGAATATAAAAGAAGTAAGCAGTAACACTGTGCAATAAAATGCCATGTGCACGGTCACCCAGGTGAATAGGCTTATAGAAAGAGAGTAATGTGGGAATGAGAACCCCAGGAATATCAGCACAGAATGTAGCTTCTTCAAGGGTCAAATGGAGGAAGTTAAAAACTTTTATTTCACTCCTCAAGAGTGGTCAAAGAACAATGATCACTTCCAGATCTATGCGTATATTAGCCGTAAGGTTATAAAGAAACCCAAGATAACCACTAAGCAAGGAAAGGCCTCTCATATTAGCTAATGTTAGTCTCAATGAATCCACTATCAGGAGGACAATGAACAACAATAGTGTGCACAGCGGGATTGCAAGGAGAAAGCAACTGCTCTGCAAAATGAACTTCAAAATATGTTAGTAAAGCCCCCGTCTCACATAGCGAGATCGCTAGCGAGATCGTTGCTGAGTCACGGTTTTGGTGACGCAACAGCGACCTCACCAGCGATGTCGCTATGTGTGACACTTTGCAGCGATCAGGCCCCTGTTGTGAGGTCGCTGATCGCTGCAAAATGTCCTGGACCATTTTTTGGTCTTTGCCCTCCCGCTGGTCAGCACACATCGCTGTGTGTGACCAGCGGGACCAGCGATCAGACTGGTAACCATGATAAACAGCGGGTTACTAGGGGCACATGCGCACTTAGTAACCCGCTGTTTATCATGGTTACCACTCTGCTACGGTGAGCGGTAGCCTCCCGCTTACCGTAGCAGAGTGGTAACCATGATAAACAGCGGGTTACTAGGTGCGCGTGTGCCCCTAGTAACCCGCTGTTTATCATGGTTACCAGCCTGCTCCTGCTTCAGCAGGCTGGTAACCAGGAGCAGGACATCGTGGAAAGATTCTTTCCACGATGTCGCTGCTCCCCTGATCGCTGGTGAGCCTGCCTGTTTGACAGTTTACCAGCGATCACATAGCAACACAGCAACGATCCCTGACAGGTCGTATCGCTGTCGCGATCGCTGTAGCGTCGCTATGTGTGACGGGGCCTTAAGGACCCGAATGAGAGAAAACACACCAACATAGTTAAAGTTTTTTTTGTAGGGAGGAATGGACTAAAATTCCTTCAGGACGATGTGCAGGTTAAATCAACAATTACCGGAAACTTTCAGATGCAGTGATTGCTGCACAAGGGGGGTCACACCAGATACTGAAAGCAAAGGTTCACATATTTTTGCCACTCACAGACATGTGATATTGGATTATTTTCTCAATAAAAAAAATTACAAAGTCTAATATCTTTGACTCATTTGTTTGATTTGGTTCTCTATCTACTAGAAAAATCCCATTAAGTTTTAAGGGCATCTGTCACCAGGTTTTTGCTACCTCAACTGAGAGCAGCATAATCTAGGAAAAGAGATCCTGATTCCAGCGATGTATCACTTAGCTTACTGGGTACATCAGTTGTTATACAATCAAAGTTTTCTCTGCTGTAGATTTAGCAGTACTCAGAAAGCTGACACTGCACACACCACTGATTAGCAGCTATGTACATTATATAGTGACAGTAAGCAGCTAATCAGTGCTTGCGTGTGTGGTTGGACCTGGAGGCACTAGTTGGCAACGACAATCTTCTGCTGATAAAACATGGTTTGTATTGAAACAACAGCACAAAGCCTAAAAAGTGACATAGTTAAAATCAGTGTCTCAGCTCCTACATCATGCTGTCCTCAGATTACATAGCAAAATCCTGGTGAAAGATTGCCTTGAAAGGGAATCTGTCACCATGTTTTTGATACCTCATCTTAGAGCAGCATGATGTAGGCAAAGAAACCCTGATTCCAGCGATGTATCACTTAGTTTTACTGGGTGCAGTTGTGGCACAGAGTTCTTAAATTTAGCATCAAGCAGAGCTGAGAAAGCTAACCCTGCCCACACCAGGCTTTCTATGCACATTGTTTATTGACAGTGAGCTACCTATCACAGGAATGGATGAAGTAGACCTAACAACCATGTGTCATGTAGTCCCAGCAGTGATCATCACCAGGTGATAAAACCTTCATTGTAAGTAAAACTCAGCACACAGCCTGATAACTGACACATCGCTGAATTCTGTGGTTTAACCCCTACATCATGCTGTCCTCAGATTACATGGCAAAAATCTGCTAACAGATTCCCTTTAAGTAAATTTTCTGCAGAAATATGGAAAATTTGAAGGGTTCTCAAACTGCAGCATGCTTCATATTGATGAACAGGACAACACTTTCTAAGAAGAAAACAACTATCCTCATGTGCACCGAAAATTCAGCCATCTACAGTACTTCATCTGTTTCTGTTAAAAGTTGTTCACATGGCAGCTGCCAAGCCCTAATACTGTACATGCTGAGAAAACAAAGACCAACACTTTACAGTTCTCACATTCAAAATCTCCTTCAATTGTTTTCATTTGAAATCCAACTGCAATTATTGTTGTATTTTTTAAATAAACTATAAAGAAAATGGAAATTATGATGAAATGCAGCATCCCAATGGGAGAATAGACTTTAGCGTTTCACATTGTATACTATGTAATTAAAAAGTTTGGTAAACAAATGCAATACAGTTAGAAGAGTGAGAATACCTCTTGGTAAGCCCTTCCGTGGTGATATTGTATCATCTGCTGATGCAGAGTTTAGTATAAGAAATCCTCGAATACCCCTGTGGATAGGAACCTTGTATAATAAGTCTGTTTTAAGCACTACCTTCACCCTGACACATTGACATATAATTATAAAAGAGAGTAAATAACTATCTGTGCAAAGAACTAAAATGCTAAATAACTTGCTTTTCCCCCTGGGGATTATATATAGTGTAAATGAAAATGTTGTGCTCAACACCTGGGGATGGATGTTTGTTAGATTCCAATTGATATCTTTTATTCTAAAGTATGACAGTAACCTTGCAGTTAAAGGGAACCTGTCATCTGATTCAAGCGACGAAAACCACGGGCAGCACGAATGAGAGTCTGGCTGTATGATTGCAGTCACGTATATTTTTATCTCTAAAATATACTTTAAGTATCCATGGTGAAAGACCTGACTATCACCTAGAGCAGCGTTGGGAAAAGCTGGCCAAGTGAGGCGCCGGATTAGTTTAGTCTCTGGCTATGATCCCCAGCTTTTCCCATCGCTGCTCTAAATGATTGACAAGTCTCTTGTTATGGAAGACACTTATTGTAACATCCATGGCGGCGTGCTGGCATGGCTTACCACCTCCCACCATGCAAGACCGCCATCTTACCTATCAGTCCTGGCCGCACACTTTGCTCCAGTATCTGCTGTGTGCATGTCTCTTGTCTGATTGCTTAGGGCGGCTGCGCGGTTACTGTCTGATTCTTATAGTTACTGTGTGCGCACTCCTAATGCGTCCACAGCCTATTGTTGTGAGTCACTGGATACTTAAACCCCCTCCATCCAGTAGGAGGTGCCTGAGCAACACTTTGTTTCAGTGTGTTCTGTGCAACTGAGTTGCCAGGTCCTGTCCTGTATCTTGTCTGTTTCTGCCACCCTGGGGGCTGAGTACCCAGGCCTGTTACCTGTATCTGTGACTTCTAGTCTGTTCCGCCACCCTGGGGGCTGTATACCCAGGCCCGTTACCTGTATCTGTGACTTCTAGTCTGTTTCCGCCACCCTGGGGGCTGAGTTCCCAGGCTCGTTCCTGTATCTTGTTCCTGGTTCAGTTCCTGTCTGAACAGTGTCCTAGCCCATTACTTGTTTGTCTCTATGTTCGTATCTTCCCTTTTCCTGCAGTGTCAGAACCTGCACCTAGCTCAAATTCGTTGTCTGTGTACTTCTGTTTGTGAGTTTAGTGTTCACTCGCTACTTTATTGTAAGTATCTAGTGTGTATCTGCTCTGCTTGTCTCTCGCACTTGCGGATTTTGCTCTGCTCTGCTTGTCTACCGCACCTGCGGTTTTGCTCTGCTCTGCTTGTCTACTGCACCTGAGGGTTTTGCTCTGCTCTGCTTGTCTACCGCACTTGCGGGTTTTGCTCTGCTCTGCTTGTCTACCGCATCTGCGGGTTTTGCTCTGCTCTGCTTGTCTACCGCACCTGCGAGTTTTGCTCTGCTCTGCTCGTTTACCACACCTGCGGGTTTTGTTCTGCTCTGCTTGTCTGCCGCACCTGCGGCTCTGTTCCTGTATCCCAGTCTGTACTGGTCCCTATCCTGCCTGCGTTCCTACCTGCCAGTACCCACCTGTCTGCATACCAGCCGTACCTGCCAGTACCCACCTGTCTGCATACCAGCCGTGCCAGCCAGTACCCACCTGTCTGCATACCAGCCGTGCCTGCCAGTACCCACGTGTCTGCATACCAGCCGTGCCTGCCAGTACCCACGTGTCTGCATACCAGCCGTGCCTGCCAGTATCCACCTGTCAGTATACCAGCCTAACTTGCCTGTTCCTGTATTCCTTGGTGTGGGTCAACAGCTGTGACTGGGGTCTGACCTGGAGTAGCACCTGGTCCCTCTGCTCGGTTTCTCCCTGGTTCACGGAGTCGACTGAGCCGCCGCACAACCATGGTCGGACCGAGTTGGTACTTAGTTACGCCCCTCCAGGCACTCCTCGGTTCATGGTCCAGTGGGATCACTAATCATGCTCACGCCAGTCAGTCCGGGCGTGTGAGTAACACTTATCATTACCCTGCAGCAGTTCAGGGAAGAACCGGATTAGTTTGGTTTCTTCCTATTGTCCCCGGCTGGACCTTTAAAGTACTGTATTTTTTGGATTATAAGATGCACTTTTTTTCCTTCAAAAGTTTGGAGGAAAGTGTGGGAGGGTGCGTCTTATAGTCCGATATACATAAATACTGTGGCTGTGGGTGGTGGGGGAAGCGACAGCAGCGGAGTAGCAGGGCACAGGAGGCAGCAGCAGTCTGCTGCAGCCTACACTGTGCCCGCTACTAAAGAAAATGAACATTCACTGCTCCCACGCCCATGGGCGTGGGGAGCAGTGAATATTTATTTTCCTTAATACCCGGCACACTGTGCCTGCAGTGCGGCTCCTGGTAAGTATGGCACCCTTCATCCCTGTATGTATGCCCCCCCCATCCCTCTTCCTGGTATGTATGGCACCCTTCATCCCTGTATGTATGGCCCCCCTCATATCGGGATGAGGATGAATATTCATGGACTTTAATAGCGGGACACTTGACCGCAGAGCGGCAGCAGGAGCCGCGCTACGCTTGCAGTGTGCACGCTACTAGGGAGAATGAATGGTCACTGCTCCCCACGCACACAGTCCCGGCATGGGGAGCAGTGACTATTCTGTAACAGCAGATCACTGTGTGAGGGCACATGGCAGGGACACCATGCGCGGCTCACACAGTGAGATTATAGTGATGAGTGAGTATGTTAGGTTAACCCTTTCAGTGAGTATGCTTGGGCGAGTACCGAGTATCTTCAGCATACTCGGTGATATGTTTGAATCACTCCTGTGTGCATGATTTGCAACTGTTTGACAGCTTTAATACATGTGAGGAATGGAAAAGAAACAAGCATTCCTCACATGTATTAAAGCTGTCATACAGTCGCAAATCATGAACACATCACTGAGTACGGTGAAGATACTCGGTACTTGCCCGAGCATACTTGCCAAAAAAGTTAACTGAACATACTCGCTCATCACTAAGTAAGAACCCTGTCGGCAGGAGAGCGGGACGCAACGCTGGAGGACAGAGGAGGTGAGTATGATTGTTTATTTTTTGTGTGCAGCGTGACAGGGATGGGGGGGGCAAGCATACCAGGATGAGGGGGGCCATACATACAGGGATGAAGGGTGCCAAGCATACCAGGATGAGGTGGGGCCATACATACCAGGATGAGGGGGGGCATACATACCAGGATTGGGGTGAGGGGGGCCATACATACCAGGATGGGGATGATGGGGCTATACATACCAGGATGAAGTGTGCAATACATACCAGGAAGAGGGATTAGGGGGGCCATACATACCAGGACGGGGGATGAGGGCTGCCATGCATACCAGGATGGGGGATTGGGGTGCCATGCATACCAGGTTGGTGGATTGGGGTGCCATGCATATCAGGATGTGGATGAAGACCACGTATTACAGGAAGGAGGGGGCCATATATACTATTATGGAGGATATTAACATAATTGGGGGACATTATCCATATAACAGTGTCAGCAGCAGACCCCCTTGCCCTTAACAGTGCATCATGACCACATTTTTTGCTTTATGTTTTTTTTTCTATTATCCTCCTCTAAAACCTAGGTGCGTCTTATGGTCCGAAAAATACTGTATATTTTCTTTGAAACAACGGAGCGTTTTAGAGGAAAATACACCTGGCGGTAATTGTGTGGATTGGGAAGAATGAACAAATGTAAAACATATGAACTGCTGGTTGCATGGTAAAAAAGGTATGTCTATATACTGAATAAAAACACTATTTTTAATGAGTACAGATTCTAAATATATCATAAGGGCTCATACAGATGTTTGACCAAATCGGACCAAGCACAGACAGCAATGCACAGACTGGCTACGGCTCTCCTGACCAGAGTGTGACAGTCTCAGAAATATGGGAGACCTGTGGCCAGTCCATGCATTGCGGTCCTTGCTCGGACTGATTTCTATGGAAGTCTGAATGAGCACTTACTCATGTTTTACTACCATTAAAGAATTCTATTATCTTGAGCTATTCTGTAATATATTATGTGTGCTATAAACTGAACCACAGGCAGCAAGAAACAGACACTAGCTGTATTTTTGCATTTGACCGACATTAGGCTAAGGCTATGTGCACACAGTGCGTTTTTGATCCGTTTTTGCTGCATTTTTTCGGCATGGAAATGCACCAAAAACGGTAGGTAATTCGTGTGCCAGCTAATGCAATGACAATCATGAAGTGCAGTGCACATGATCAGAATTTTCCTGTTAGGATTGTCATTGCGTTTAAATCCGCAGCATGTCAATTCTTTGTGCGTTTCTGTAGCGTTTTTCACCCATAGATTTAAATTGAGTCAGTCAAATCCGCAACAAAAACGCAGGTATAAATATATTTGCTGATTTCCTGCAGATGTTTGCTGCGTATTTGACTGACTCAATTCGAGCCAAAAACACTGCAAAAACGCACAAAGAATGAACCGCAGGAGACTACTCCTCCCATCATCCGATGGCCGCTCCCACTGACAATAGCGGGAGCAGGTGCGGCTGAGGGGAGAAGTAGGCTCCTCAGCCGGCGTCTGTGCAAAAAAAGAAAAAAAGTAAAAATAAATCTATATTAAAATAAAAACACCTTATTCTCATCTGTCCGCCGTCCTCCCGATGTCTCGCGGCGACCCGATCTCCCTGCAATACACTGATGGGAGCATGATCACTCCTGGCAGTGTACATCGCTGCGCTGCTGGGACTGAGTTCACCGGAGTTCATCAGATGAAGATCAACTGAGAGCTCCGGTGCCCTCACTTAAGGCATCGGTGCTGCGTGGGAATTTTCCCACGCAACACTGATGCAGTAAGTGAGGGCACCAGAGCTTATCAACTGATCTTCAGCTGATGAACTCCAGTGAACTCAGCTTCAGCAGTGCAGCGATGTACATTGACAGGAGTGATTACACTCCTGTCAGTGTATACAGTGCTGTCTTCTAAAGCAGTCACATCAGTGATTGCTGATGTGATTGCTGTAGAAGTGAGCTGGATCGTCGTGCGCCACTGGGATTACATCATGACAGCGGACAGGAGAGGGATATGGTTGTTTTTTATTCTTGGTTTCTTACAGGAGACAAGGGGTTCGGGGATTGGGCATTAGGTGAATATACAGTGTTTTTAAATTTAATTAAAATATTAAAACTATGTGGAATTTTATTTAAAATAAAAGACTTTATTCTAGCCGTGTCTTTATTTGAAAAAATGTCAAAAACTTTACTACGGGGTTAGTAATGGAGGGCGTCTTACAGACGCCCTCCATTACTAACCTGGGCTTCATATCAGCCGCCAAAACAAGGCAGACATGAACCTCATTCTTATTACACCACTCGCCATTGCTACACGGAAGTGGGAAAAGCAGAGGCTAAGTGTCAGATTTGGCGCATCTTATGGATGCGCCATTTCTGGGGCAGCTGAGAGCTGATATTATTAGCCTAGGAGGAGGTTAGTTTCCATGGTCTCTTCCCTGGCTATTAATGTTAACTCACAGCTGTCTGTTTAGCCTTTGCTGGTTAGATTTTATAGGGGGACCCTACATAAAAAAATTTCTGGGGTCCCTCTGTAATCTAGCCAGTAAAGGCTAAGCAAACAGCTGTGGGCTGTTGCTAATAGACAAGGAACATTCTTGGCTAATGGCCCCTTTCCCGGCTGCTAATATCAGCCCCCAGTGGTCGACTTTCACTCTGCTGCTTATGAAAATGACGCCGGAGCCCGCGTAATTTTTTCTTACTCCTAGGCTATGTGCCCACGATCCGGACATATTAGCGCTTTGGATGCAGCATATTTTTGCTGCGTCCAAAACGCTGTGTTCTATTGAACGTAGGTAAATCCACGTGTTCACTGAACCATGCGGATTTACCACATTCAATACATTAGTAACATAGTTTGTAAAGCCGAATAAAGACTTGCGCCCATCAAGTTCGACCTGTTAGTTCTGTAATTGCTAAAGTTGATCCAGAGGAGGGCAAAAACCCCAAATGATTTAGCCAATCTTCACCTGAGGAAAAATTCCCTCCCGACTCTGAAACCAGCAGTCAGAATAAATCCCTGTATCAACCTACTATTTTATTTTATTTTTAAGTATACGCTGAAATCTGCCTGGTATCTAGAAATGCATCCAGTCCCCGCTTGAACTGGTGTAGTGAATCCGACATTACCGTCTCCTCACTCAGGGAATTTCATATTCTCACTGCTCTTACCGTAAAGAACCCCTTCCTATGCTGGTGCTGAAACCTTTTCTCTTCCAGTCTTAGTGAATGCCCTCTTGTTACCGTAATATCCCTCCTTTTGAACAAATCCCGGGCAAGATCTCTATACTGTCCCCTAACATATTTGTACACATTTATTATGTCCCCCCTCAACCTTCTCTTTTCCAGGCTGAATAGTCCTAGTTTTGCCAACCTCTCTGGGTATTGCAGTCCCTCCATTCCCTTTATTAATTTTGTTGCCCTCCTTTGTACCTTTTCAAGCTCATTTATATCCTTTCTATATATTGGGGCCCATAACTGAGCACAGTATTCCAAGTGTGGTCTGACCAGTGCTTTGTACAGTGGAAGAACAATGTTCTCATCCTTTGCAGCTATACCTCTTCTGATACATCCCATTACCCTGTTTGCCCTTACAGCAGCGGCCTGACTTTGGGCACTCCAATTTAGTTTGCTATCAATCAAGATGCCCAAGTCCTTCTCCATCTCTGAATTCCGCAATGATTTCCCATTCAGTGAGTACTGGTGACTTCCATTTTTCCTTCCCATATGTATGACCTTACATTTCTCCTCGTTAAACCTCATTTGCCATTTAATGCTCCACCTACCCAGCTTATCCAAATCCCTCTGTAGGTCTGCACTGTCCTCTTTTGTATTAATTGTTTTACATAACTTTGTGTCATCTGCAAATATTGATATTTTACTATTTATCCCGTTGACTATGTCGTTAATAAAGATGTTAAATAACATTGGGCCTAGTACAGACCCCTGTGGTACCCCACTAGTGACGCTTACCCAATCTGAGTATATTCCATTTATAACCACCCTCTGCCTTCTATCCTTTAGCCAGTTAGCTACCCACTTGCAGACATTTTCCCCCAGCCCCATCATTCTCATTTTGTATACCAACCTATTATGTGGCACGCTATCGAACGCTTTTGAGAAGTCGAGATACACGACATCCACTGGTTCCCCCTGATCTAATCGAGCGCTAACCTCCTCGTAGAAGTCAATCAGGTTTGTTTGGCAGGAGCGATTCCTCATGAATCCATGTTGGTTCGGGATTAAAAGATTATTAGCATCAAGATGCTCCGTAATTGCCTCTTTAATGAAGCTTTCAAAAATTTTGCCCACAACGGACGTCAGACTCACCGGCCGATAGTTTCCGGCGTCACTTTTCGCTCCCTTTTTTAATATTGGCACTACATTCGCCTGTCGCCAATCAAGTGGCACAGACCCAGTCTCAACAGAGTCCTTAAATATAAGATATAACGGTCTGTCTATCACATTACTTAGTTCCCTTAGTACCCGTGGGTGTATGCCATCAGGTCCTGGTGATCTGTTTATTTTAATGTTACTGAGGCGTTTCTGTACCCCAGCTTGGGTTAGATTTGTCATACTTAGTGGAGGATTAAGCTTGTCACTTCTCATTTCTCCTGTTAGTTCTATTTCCTTTGTGAAAGTTGTCGAAAAAAAATTATTTAATAGATTAGCTTTATCCTCATCTTTCTCTATGATTTTGCCTTCCTCACTTTTTATCGGTCCAATATTATCCGATTTAATCCTTTTACTATTTATATACGTAAAGAACAGTTTGGGATTTGATCTACTTTCCCTAGCAATACGTTTCTCTGTTTCCTCCTTCGCTATTTTTATTTGTTTTTTACAGGTTCTCGTTTTTTCCTTGTAACACTTTAGTGCCTCCTTACTGTTTTCCTGTTTTAATCTCTTGAATGCCTCTTTTTTGCTATTTAACGCCCCTTTTACGTTCTTGTTCAACCATATTGGTTTCCTCTTATTTCTGGCCCTTTTATTCCCATACGGTATATACCTCTCGCACTGAGTAATCAGAATTCTTTTGAAGGTTTCCCATTTACTATTCGTATTCCATTGATTAAGTACTTTGTCCCAGTCAATAAGTTGAAGGTTTTCTATCAGCTGATCAAACTTCGCCCTCCTAAAGTTTAATGTTTTTGTTGTTCCCTTATTGATAACCCCAGTGGGCAAATTTATGTTGCAGAGACTAGCGACTCTGAAAGAGAGTTTGACATGCTGCAGTCCTGAAAGACACGCCACATGTCAGGGTCCGCGGGTGATCGACAGCCTCAGATGCACGCATAGTGGACATGGGATGCCTAGAAATCCCATTCACTATTCCGTAACATCTGGATGCTGCGGGTTTGACTCTGCATAGACATTCAGCTTCAAACCCGCAGCGGCTCCTGATCGTGGGCACGTACCCAAACTCATCCGCAGCATTTCAATTTCTGTAGCGGATACAATAGTCTCCGCTGCAGATTTTGACTGATTGGAATGTCATTACATGCGGTGGATCCACATGTACTGACAACAAAATTGCGGCTTTACACAGTGTTTTGGACGCAGCTAAAATACGCTGCGTCCAAAGCGCTTCTGGTTGCTGATTTAGGGGATGTAGCAGCTAAACAAACAGCTGTGAACTGTTATTAATAGCCAGGGAAAACATGTTTGCCTAATGGTACCTTCCAATGTCTAAAAATAGCAGCTCTTAGCTACCCCAGAAATGACATGAATGGGAATGCAAATAAGATTAAGGATTATGAGAGTAACTGACACCTAGCCCTTTGTTTAGTGATGAAAAGGTGTCAAACAGACCCTCTCATTATTAAACCTAAGTAAAGAAAAGTAAAGAGTTAAATAAACACACACTGGGAGTAAAACACTTTATTTGAAATAAAACAGACACATTCTTTAATCATTTAAATTAACAAATATATTCACCCCAGGTTTTATGGTAATCCAAGGGTTATAGCGATGTCCCATGTTTCTTTTTTCAAGTATCATTATTTAGCTCCAAAAAGCATTCATTGCTGTACAAAAAAGTATCAAAAAATGCATCAATATCGCGGCAAAATGCTCGTTTTTTCTTCAGCGCTTTTCCTGCCAAGAGATACAGAAACCTTAAGGAATTTTCTACATTTAAATCCTGAATGTGCATACATGGCCTAATTGTGTGCCTGCTTGCTAGATAAAAAGCAAAGCCAGTTGCAAGAAAAAACCCGGCTGTACAATTAACATAAAAATATCAATAAAGCAAGCCAATTTAGAGATTTTTTTTTTCAAGATTCATATCTGACATTATTTTCACGAGTTTTGCCATAACATACTTAATTTATTTCTACGTAGATATGTCTTGCAAGAGATACAGTTATCCTGTATCACTAATGCCCAACAGCTACCTTGAAGATGTATTCACAGTCTGTTATGTCTACAGTGCAGTTTCTATGAAATTCACATGACCTCCCTGGGTATGTCGGGAAAATTCCTGTATGGTGAGAGCCTTGCCCAAGCATAAAGAACAGAAGAGATATTCTATTTTCTACTTTGTTTAAGGGGGCCCTTCTCAAGTATTTTTTCACTTACAGGTGCATCTCACTAAATTAGAATATCATCAAAAAGTTAATTTATTTCAGTTCTTCAATACAAAAAGTGAAACTCATATTATATAGAGTCATTACAGAGTAATCTATTTCAAGTGTTTATTTCTATTAATGCTGATGATTGTGGCTTACAGCCAATGAAAACACAAAAGTCATTATCTCAGTAAATTTAAATAATTAACAAAAAAACACCCGCAAAGGCTTCATATGCACCTGTATGTATCTTTGATTCCATGTTCATAAGTATCTTGTCAAAAACAATTCTAAGACGTTTTGAAGAATTGGCCACAAATACAGCTTTTTTTTTTGCTTTGCCATAGCTGTATTTGTGGCTTACATTCATCCATGCACCCTACCTGTAGCTTGGTCATCGCAAAATGTTATGTCTTCTGATGGAAATAAGGGCCACATTTGAGCCCACCATTTCTCTACCTTAAAAGAATTTTAAAGTCTGCAGTCACTTTGTGTGACTGCAGACTGTCAAATCATGACAGTGTGCCCTGCGCACACTATTCCTCCTTATTTCATGTGCAGGTAGTCATGTGACCATATGTATGTGATTTGCACAAGAATTTTGTTGAAACATGACTGCAAGTATGCAAACCACATACATGCAGTCACGTGACCATCCACCCATAGAGGAAGTACAGGAGAGTCTTGACAGTGTGCACAGTCACAATTAATCAGAGTGATGATTTTTCATTTTACCCAGACAACTCCTTTTGGACTTATGATAACAGTTTGTAGTTTATATTTGAAGAAGGCTCAGTCCAAGCCTGAAATGTGTAATTTAACTCCCTGCATCAACCTCAGAGTGTGAAACCACTTAATCTCATGCAGCAGCGCGGTCATTCAGACACCTAACTTCCATTCTATCATCTACTGCAGTTAATAATGTTATAGAGAATAATACAAGTACTGGCACCATGTAGGCTCAGTGTACTGTAGGGAAGCAATGATTCATGTAATGGATTCATGATGTATTAGAAGTTATTACGAAGTGTCAAGTTGGAAAGCTCGAACGTGGGACTGCTACTGAACACAAAGAAGATAAAGATATTGACTACTGCCAGATATGGCCGGGACACATTTGAGATGGACGGCGACGTACTAGAAGTTGTAAGGGACTTCAACCTACTCGGTGTATGGAGAGCGGCAGCTGTAACTGTGCCCCGCACACTGACTGATAGCAGGATTAGAGAGCAGACAGACAACCGTATTTCTCTTGTGAGGATTGCATCGCAATCCTCAGACTGGTCCGGCATCTCTCCTGACTGAGCCTGACAGCTGCATAGAAATACATAAATCTGTCATGCTCAGATTAGGAGAGGTGTTGGGCCAGTCTGTGCACTGCGATGCGATCCTTGCATTAGAAATACGTGCGTCTGTCTGCACCCTTAGCATTAGAGCTGGCTGTCAGTCAGTGCTAGGGCCGCGGTTACAGAAGCCGCTCTCCATACACAGAGCGGTGACTGAACCCGTGCCGGCACCACACCCGCAGCTGAAACCCAAACATTGCCGGGAGGAGTAAAGTTAATTTCCTCCTGGCAGCGGGGCTCCAAGTGCACGTGCCGGGCAGGTTCACAATGCTATTAACCTGCAGATTAACTCCATATCTGCAGGTTAATAGAGTTTTTTCACATGACTGGTTCTCTTTCAATATATGTAAGCTGTAATGTAAGAGGGTAAGAGGCCATAGCTATACAACAAAATATGTAAAAATATATGCTAATATATATAAATATTTGCCAATAGAATATCACTAAGACATTTTTTTAAGAAAAGGGGTTCTCCTTACTGCAAAATTAGTGCCCTAAAATGTGTATTACCTTTTTATGCTCAGTGGATTTACCTTCCAAGCAATACATTCAATTACAATGATGGAAACAATTATTCAGGACTTTTTGCATGGTACTAAAGTAAAAAAGAAATGCTAACAAAACTCAACCACAGAAATCAAGGCCAACACAAACAGCGGTCAACAAGTAGGTCAGCTCTGTCAGTATATGAATTATTCATGCTCCTGGCGGTGTTCCACTAATATCATGCCAGTATTTTTTATCATTATATATTAGCTTTCATTTTATAACTTCATGATTGGCTTTTAAAAGTTTATTGTTTTTACATAATAAAAAAAACAAACACACATAAAAGTTCTATATTGTACTGTCCCACAGTTTGAAGGAGTTAATCTACAAAAGACTTAGGGGCCGATTCATTATTGCATTTACGCCTGTTTCTTGTTGAGTTTCTGGTTTGCACTAAATTAATCTTTAGGCCAAGTTCACACGTTCAGTATTTGATCAGTATTTTACATCAGTATTCGTAAGTCAAATCCAGGAGTGGAACAATCAGAGGAAAAGTCTAATAGAAACACGTCACCACTTCTGTATTTATCACCCACTCCTGGTTTTGGCTTACAAATACTGATGTAAAATACTGACCAAATACTGAACGTGAGAATGTGGCCTTACATTTCTACCTTATTTGAAGTCTATTTTATATGTGTTCCTTTTTTTTATTAATTCCAAGCAGTAGGTGTGGTTTAGGGTTTTCCATGTATTTTTTGGATAATTTATCATTTAGCTTTTAGAAAATTTGGTGCAAAAGTACTCCTGTGCCGCAGAATGATTTCATGACTGGAGTGGAATTTCTGGCGGGGAACATGAAGACATGCACCACTGATAAGTGCACTGAATTAAGTGGCGTACTTCTCTTAATGAAGTTGTAGCATCTTATTCTTGTACACTCCTCATTAGGAGTGCAGCATCCCTGTGGCGGTCGAACCCTCAGGGACGCCACATACAGTACAGACCAAAAGTTTGGACACACCTTCTCATTTAAAGATTTTTCTGTATTTTCATGACTATGAAAATTGTACATTCACACTGAAGGCATCAAAACTATGAATTAACACATGTGGAATTATATACTTAACAAAAAAGTGTGAAACAGCTGAAAATATGTCTTATATTCTAGGTTCTTCAAAGTAGCCACCTTTAGCTTTGATGACTGCTTTGCACACTCTTGGCATTCTCTTGATGAGCTTCAAGTGGTAGTCACCGGAAATGGTCTTCCAACAATCTTGAAGGAGTTCCCAGAGATGCTTAGCACTTGTTGGCCCTTTTGCCTTCACTCTGCGGTCCAGCTCACCCCAAACCATCTCGATTAGGTTCAGGTCTGGTGACCTGCAGATTAACCTTATAACTGCAGATAAATAGTGTTTTTGAAGGTGACAAGTTACCCTTAAAGGGACTCTGTCAGCACAGAATGACAGTTCAAACTAAATCCTGCCCCTCGGTGCTTCACGGCGCAGCCAATCATTTATATACACCTTTCCACCTTCTTGTTTTCCCTCAATCACCATCTCCCCCTCCAATTTGATTGACAGCTCTGGTTTCATAGAGCCAGAGAAAGATGGAGATGGATGGAAACCAACAGGTGGGATGGTGCATATAAATGATTGGCCGCCACGATGCACGGAGCGCCTGTCCTTGGTTTGAACAGTCATTCTGTGCTGACAGAATCCCTTTAAAGAGAAGTCCAGTTCACTTAAAGGATTTCACTCTGACTCATAACATTGTATATAATGCACCCAACATTATACAGTGGGGAAAATAAGTATTTAATACTCTGCCGATTTTGCTCGTTTTCCCACCTACAAAGAATGGAGAGTTCTGTAATTTTTATCGTAGGTACACTTTATCTGTGAGAGACAGAATCTAAAAATAAAAAACAGAAAATCACATTGTATGATTTTTACATAATTAATTAGCATTTTATTGCATGAAATAAGTATTTGATACAATAGAAAAACAGAGCTTAATATTTAGTCCAGAAACCTTTGTTTGCAGAGGAAAAAGAAGATCCAGCACCTTCAGTCCAGAAATTTTTTATTTTTAAAAAAAAACAACATTTATTGAAAAACTTGATTTAAAAATTCATGATAAAAAAGTGCTTTGTCAGGAGCATGCAACCGACGCGTTTCGAACACTTTGTTCTTAGTCTTAGTAATGCATTACTAGGACTAAGATCCCAGTGTTCGAAACGCGTTGCATGCTCCTGACAAATAGAGCTTTTTAAATCAAGTTTTTCAATAAATGTTGTTTTTTTAAAAAAAATTAAATAAAAAAAAATAATTCTGGACTGAAGGTGCTGGATCCTCTTTTTTCTATTGGGATTTCTACCTTGTTTGCTGACACAAGCTTCATGATCTGTGCACGGACGGAAAAACCTTTATACAAGGACTGGTGAGCTGATACACTAACTTCATTTTGTACCTTTGTTTGCAGAGGTCAGACGTTTCCTGTAGTTCTTGACCAAGTTTGCACACACTGCAGCAGGGATTTTGGCCCACTCCTCCATAAAGATCTTCTCCAGATCTTTCAGGTTTCGGAGCTGTTGCTGGGCAACATTGAGTTTCAGCTCCCTCCAAAGATTTAGTATTGGGTTCAGGTCTGGACACTGGCTAGGCCACTCCAGGACCTTGAAATGCTTCTTACAGAGCCACTCCTTAGTTGCCCTGGCTGTGAGTTTCAGGTCATTGTCATGCTGGAAGACCCAGCCACGACCCATCTTCAATGCTCTTACTGAGAGAAGGAGGTTGTCGGCCAAAATCTCGCGATACATGACCTCATCCATCCTCCCTTCAATACGGTGCAGTCAACCTGTCCCTTTTTCAGAAAAGCACCCCCAAAGTATGATGTTTCCCCCACCATGCTTCACGGTTGGGACGGTTTACTTGGGGTTGTACTAATCCTTCTTCTTCCTCCAAACATGGCGAGTTGATTCCAAAAAGTTCTATTTTGGTCTCTTCTGACCACATGACCTTCTCTTATGCCTCTTCTGGATCATCCAGATGGTCATTGGTGAACTTCAAGCGGGCCTGGACATGTGCTGGCGTGAGCAGGGGGACCTTGCGTGCCCTGCAGGATTTTAATCCATGACGGCGTAGTGTGTTACTAATGGTAATGTCTGAGACTGTGGTCCCAGCTCTCTTCAGGTCATTGACCAGGTCCTCCTGTGTAGTTCTGGGCTGATTCCTGACCTTTCTCAGAATCATCCTTACCTCACGAGGCGAGATCTTGCATGGAGCCCCAGACCGATGAAGATTGACAGTAATCTTGTGTTTCTTCCATTTTAACAAAAAACACTTTGATACAGTGCAGTGTACATTACAATTCTTTTGCACATTGTATAGTTCGTAAAAGCAACACGTTTTAGTGAGAGAGGCTGAAAAATGAACAAGTAATAATACTGTTTATGGTAGCTATAATGTGGACCCCTAGAGTCAATTCCCTGGGGGGCCCTAGGCACCCCAGTCCGACCCTGCTCCCACTCCTGAGAACAAATACTGATCGAATACTGACCAAATACTGATAGTAGGGAGGCACGGTGGCGCAGTGGTTAGCACTGCAGCCTAGCAGCACTGGGGTCCTGGGTTCAAATCCCACCAAGGACAACATCTGCAAGGAGTTTGTATGTTCTCCCTGTGCTTGCGTGGGTTTCCTCCAGGTTCTTCAGTTTCCTCCCACACTCCAAAGACATACTGATAGGGAATCTAGATTGTGAGCACTGATGGGGACAGCAACAATAATGTATGTAAAGCACTGCAGAATATGTTAGTGCTATATAAAAATAAAGATTATTATTATAGTGGGGCAGTAGCCTTACAGTTCTAGTAAAGTGGATGGGATTATAGAAATCTAGTGCCCACTGTGCTACTTTTTTTAACAAGCGTATCCTGACCTTCGGTGCAAGTTTCCAATCCGCAGCATGTCAATTTCTCTTGTGAGTACTCTGAGTTTTCTGTGCGGATTTTCCCCATAGACTTGTATTATAAATGCATTAAAGATTAAAAATGCACATGCGTTTTTAGTAAGTTTTCGCTGCGAAAATGCATAAAAAACGCATGTAATCTGCATATGAAGATATAAATAATGTTTTGTCAAAGCCAAATACCAGGAAGTATCAAAACAAAGCAGCTTTATTTAAAACATAAAATATCAACAAGAGATAAAAGCCGCAGCGTCAAAAACACAATAAAAACACATGTAAAAAACAACGCACTCAAATAAGCAATGAAAAAAACGCAAGTAACCTAATTACCTTAATGCGTGCAGAAATGCTGCAGAAATTCTGCAATATCAAAAACTCACCAAAAGCTCATTGTGAGAACTTAGCCTAAATCACCGACTAAATAACAGCATGCAATGTCAATCAGCGGCTTCTAAAGCCAGCAGGATACTGTCAGGTATTAAAAGAAGTATAAACTCTCAGGACAGCTATGTAATACTACTGCTTTACAAGGTGTTAGTGCAACCTCATCTGGAATTAGCACTTCATCACTTCAGTTCCTGGCAACAGTTCATAGAAAGGATGCCCTGGAAGTACAAAGAGGAGCCACAAAACTGATATCGGGCATGGAGGATCTTAGTTATAAGGAAAGATTCAAAGAATTAAATGCATTTAGACTTTAGTAAACAGATCTAAGGCTATATTCAAAGTGGCATTTTTTGCAGAGTGTTTTTCTGCAGAAAAGAAACTATATTTTAGGCTACGTTCACATGTTCAGTATTTGGTCAGTATTTTACATCAGTATTTAAGCCAAAACCAGGAGTGGGTGATAAATACAGAAGTGGTGACGTGTTTCTATTATACTTTTCCTCTGATTGTTCCACTCCTGGTTTCGGCTTACCAATACGGATTTAAAATGCAGAACGTGTGAACATGGCCTTACAGTACTAACGAAAGATACGAGATTTTAAAAACCCCATGGAAGAAAAGTTTTCCAGCGGAGTGGTATCCAATTTCCAAAATTTATTATGCAGAAAATAAAATCTTCAATCCAAACAGGGAGTTACACAGTGCTTAAAAACCCCATGCACACACCAGCTTTTTTTTCCGGAATGGATCTGAGCACTGGAGTAATTCTGAAAATCTTCCAGCATGTCAACTGCGTTTTTTCACTCATAGAAAGCAATGAGAAAGTGCACACATATGCTGCATTTTTCTGCTGTCAAAACCTGATCTCTTGGCAGCAAAAAAGCTGCAGCCAAATCACTGGTATTTCTGCTTTTTTTTTTGCTGTTTTTCTTCCTCTGAATTTCAGGATTCCAAAGATCATCTTTATCTCCATCTTGCAACCATAAACAATCCAAGGTGTTGGGCCACCAAAGCAAGACGTAGGTGAAACCATAAAACATTTTTGTAAAAAAAGGCAATGAGATTATTTACGGAAAAAGATTTTTTTTATGTTTACAAGGATGGCATTACTGTATTTATTTTTAACACATCATTAATGACTAGGCCTCAATTTTTAAATCTGACCACTGTCACTTTATGTGGTAATAACTCTGGAACGCTTCAACGGATCCCACTGAGACTGTTGTTTCGTGACATATTGTACTGTACTTCATGATAATACTAAAATTTGTTTGATACGACTTGTGTTTATTTGTGAAAATATCGGAAATTGCAAACGACTGTATTTTTGGTCCGATTGGGGCCATGCACATTGGCCATGCGATTTTTCCCTCAGTTTGAGTGAGGGAAAAAAAAAAATTGCAGCATGCACGATTTGCATACGATACCCGGATCACACTCAGCCATGCAAGTCAATGAGTGCGTGGAAAGAAATTTTCATGGACTGACAGAATGGAGAAGATGGATACATTTTTTCCCCATCTTCTCCTCATCCGAGAATCAGATCATACTCTGACCAAACTCTGATCAGAGTGTAATTAGCGTAATCAGACCAATTTTCTTGGTTGAGAGAAAATCAGTCGTGTGACCCTTGCCTTACACATCACTAATAGTTTAATTTAATTAAGCTATGCTTGCAGTGGGGAAAAAGAAAAGGATTGCTTTAAAAAAATTAAGTGCAAATTACATTACAATAAAAAATACTTAAACACAGAGCACCAATGCTCATGTCAGGATACCAAGATATTATGATTTATACTTGGGAAAAATCACAAAATAAATGAGTGTCACCAACTGCTGTACTGGCATTTTTTTCACCAAAAATGCTGCAAAAACTTATGGTAGCATTTTTGCATCTACTCATTGCTTTCTATGCCTATGTTCCCACGATGAGCTTCTGGGGAGTTTTTGATGTTCTAGATTTTCTGCACCTATTAAGTATATTAGGTTACTTTTTTTTATTTAATTTTCTAACCCCTTAGAGACCAGGCCAAATTTTTCAAATCTGACGTGTCGCTTTATGTGGCAATAACTCTTGAATGTTTCATCATATACTAGTGATTTTGATTGTTTGGTATGTTATGATAATGGTATATTTAGGTTGATATGCTTCACTTTTATTTATAAAAAATATAAGAAATTTGACAAACATTTTAAAAAATTTGCAATTTTCAAACTTTCAATCAAAATAGTCATACCACACAAAACAGTTAATAAATAACATTCCCCTTGTGTCTGCTTTACATCAGCACCATCTTAAAAATATTTTTTTTCTTTTGTTCGGATGTTAGAAGCTTTAAAATTGTAGTGGTAATTTTTCATTTTTTCAAGGAAATTAACAAAACTTATTTTTTTAGGGACCTATTCAGTTTTGAGGTGACTTTAGGGGTCTTATATATTGGAAAAACCCCAAAAGTGATACCATTTTAAAGACAACAGCAGCCAACATATTCAAAACTGCTGTCATGTAGTTTATTAACCCTTCAGGTGCTTTTCAGGAATTAATGCAAAGTGACATGACAGGAAAGAAAAATATTATTTTTATCACCTAAATATTGCTAACTTCTGAACAATTTCCTATAGCTGGAAGACTCTAAGGCATTTATTTGTTTGTGGATTGCCATTGCCACCATCAGGACCACACAATCATGATCTGAAGGTGCCGATGGGGTTGAAGAGGGAGCCCCCACACACTGTTAACCATCTAGATGCCATAATCACTATTGACAGCAGCATTTAAGGGGTTAAATGGCCATAGTTGGTGACAATACCAATCGTGACTGATGCAGCAAGATGTCTGCTATAGTGTACAGGTGAGAGCTGCTGCATTTTCACCTGTCGGGGGCTGCTATTCACTTGTATCTCAGGTCAGTTTTAAGTTGTATTGGTGGTCACTAAGGGGTTAAGTGCGTTTTTATTGAGTTGTTGATGCTGCATATTTTGTCTCTTGTTGACATGTCATGTTTTAAATAAAGCTGCTTTGTTTTTGATAATTCCTGATATCTGGCATTGGCAAAACTTTATTGATACAGTCATGTGCTGATTAAATGCGTTTTGATGAGTTTCTGAAGCATAAACGAACTAAAAACACGTGTGTTTTTTACTTTCGGCTCTGATGCAAGTCTATGGGGAAAATCTGCACATCAGGGCTCACTTATGACTCGCCCAGGGGGGATATATGGGGTAAACTTGGTACCCGGGCCTTTACCTCATTGGGATGTCGCGGCAGTCGGCTCCCAGGCCCGTCCTCTGGGTCACTCTTTAAAAGAGGTTTTAGTGGTTTTGTTAACAGTTTGTCTCGTGGCGCCACCTGTGGTTTCTGGTAATGGTTACCGGCGCTGCTGCAGACCTCCGGGGGTGATGGGATGGCAGCTGGGATGTTTCTGCTCCCCACATGTGGAGCGGGCCCCCGGGGCAGAGTTGATAGATGGGATGCAGGTGAGAGATGGCCCGGTCGGGTCAGGGGAAATGATGGACACGCACACAGGGGATTCGCTTCAGTAGCTTTACTGGTGTAACGGCAGGTATGATCCAGGGTACTTGCTAGGAAGAGTGCACTTCAGGACTCTCCCCAGTGAGCGGGTATAAGGCCTCCTGATCCGTTTCTTCCCCTCTCTAAGCTTCTGACCCGCCTGGAACTTGACCTAGCTTCTATGTTGTGTTGCTCTCTCAACTGACCGCTTGGTAGTAGGACTTTCCTTTGGCAACCACTATCCCTGGACACCGGGGCCTTCGTGGTTCCTAGTCCTGTATTTGATGGTAGCTTCGGGATGACCAGGGGTCTGGAAGCCTCCTGGTATGCCGGTTGTCCCTACTGGGTGTAGAGAACCCTGTAGGCACGGACCCGGTGTCCGGATTGTGTCTTGGGGTGAGCCTGTGATGCTCCTCTGCCCCCTCAACTCCTCTCTCCTCTCCTCTTGCCTCGGCCACACTCGGGGCCCTCAACACACACAGCAGCTCACGTGCTGCTCTCAGACTGCTCTCTGACTAAAAAAAGACTCACTGCCTATCTCCACCCTCCATATATATATCCCTAACAGGGCTCCCTCTGGTGGTCTGAGGTGGAAGGGTGGAGGTGTCTGTAGTGAGGGCCTCTTGTGGAGAAGTCCATCCATGCACCCTTTTGGGTTCTGTGGTACCTGTGGTGGCAGGATGCCACAGTTACGCTGCTGTATATTCTCTCATACGAGAAAATCGCGCCGATTATGCTAAAGACACTCGGCTGAAACTCTGTCAGAGCTTGGTCCAAGTGTCACCTTACTGTGATCCGATCCTCTCGCATGAAAAAATCACAGTACAGGTGTGGAGATGACTGAGAACTTAATTTCTCCATCTTCTCCATTGTCTCTGTGAGCATTCATAGGACTGCACTCGGATGAGATCCGAGTGCAGTCCGATGTTTCACTCGCACTCATAGACTGGTATGGGTGCATGCAATCCCATTATTATCGAATGCTGAATCAGCATGAGAAAAAAAAAATCACAGATCTGCCCTGCTCCACAGTATAACATTGGGTCGAGTGCTATCCGATAAAACACTGCATAGACAAGAGTGTACATGAGATTTCTGAAATATCATAGATTCGGTGGTATTGTAAAAATCAACAACAAAAATGCTGCAAAAACGCAATCTGTGAACACAGCCTAACATTTGTGCTGTGCTTTTGGCGAATCAAACAACATTTCTTAACATGTACTGTACACAAATCACACATATAATCAAACCTAAAAAAGTATCAAAAAAGCCATAACTACTTACAAGTAAAAAATGCTATAAGAGTGAAAGTTTCGGCTGCAGGAAAAAAAAATGCTACAAAAATGCCACTTGTGAACTTAGCTTAACTGGGAACATCTTGTACTGTAGAGAAATCACACATTTAATCTGCCTGAAAAATGCTGCAAACCCCCCCTTCCCCCCACAGTTATTTAGAGCGCTTTTACTGCCAAAAGTGAGGGTTTTGGCTGCAGAAAAATATGCTGAAAAAACACCAGGTATGAACATAGCTGTTATGATCTGCAACACAGGCTAAGGAAAGATGGGGAGAGCTGTCCCTACAGTAAGACTAAGCTGAGCCCCTAAGTTGTAGCGGGCTACCTGTTCCTTGTGAACAGACCCGCCTTCGTCCTCGGCTAGTCTGAACGGAGACCTATAGAGAAAGGGAGGGGTCCCTAAAGGAACTAAGGACTGGGACAAAAATGGGACACCTCCTAACAGAAGTTGTTGCAGAGCAAAAGATAAACTGACAAAAAGTACTAGAGGTCCCAGAAGACCAAGCAAACTAGAGAGAGATAGGCACAAAAGCACCAGGCTAGAGAGACAGTCAAAACAACACTGAAGTCCAGCAAAGCCAGAAGGGCGGAGCTGGAATATACAGGCAGCAGGTCACGTGACCGCAAAACACAAGATAGCAAAAACTAACAGGAGGGTTCTAACAATAGCCTAAAAGGGGCAGACATGATTAACCTGTGTATGTACATAACTGGCTCATACAAAATTCTAAACTGTAGGTGCGTTCTCACGCTACTGTCAGTGTGCTCCGGCTGGCGTGCTGAGTAGTCGCATACTCATGCCACACGCCATCCAGATGTAGCAAAGTTGGGGATCGTATGGATTATCTGTGGATAGGTGAGGATTACTTTGTTTTTTTATTTGGATCTTAATAAATGGGTAAAAGAGTGTCGGGGAGTGTTGTGTTCAAATAAAGGACTTTGCTCTGTGTTTGTTTTTTTACTTAAACTTAAGTGGTTAGTAATGGGGGTGTTTTATTGATGCCTCTTCATTACTAACCCCTGGGCTTCATTCATGTCAGCAAACATCAAACAGCTGACATCAACCGCAAAATCATTATTTGCCAACGCACCAGGCCAAGTGGGAAGAGACGAGGCTAAGTGCCAGAACTAGCGCATCTAATGGATGCGCCATTTCTGGCGTGGCTGAGGGTTGACGTTATTAGTCTGGGAGGGGGCCATTGGCCCCTACCCAGCCTATTAATATCAGCCCACTGCTGTCTGTTTAACCTTTGTTGGTTATTAAAATTAGGGAGGACCCCAAACCATATTTTGAGGGAACCCCCTTTTCTATAATCAGCAAAGGCTAAGCAGACAGCTGTGTGCTGTTGTTAATAAGCTGGGAAGATCCATGGATCTTCCTTGAATAACAACACCAGCCCTCATCTGTCTGCTTTCCCTCAGCTGGTTAAGAAAAATGAGGGGGACCCATGCCATTTTTTTCTTTAATTTATTTATTAGCTAAATACATGTATAGTAAGCTATACACACACTGCACTAATTATATGTGTCACTGACATATTTCTTACTATCTATATCTGTATTTAAGATTCTTTTTTTATTTAGAAATATAGCTTGAAATGACAGAGATTTACTGTATGTAAAAGCTGATATTAAAAACACATTGCATACGGATTGCATACGCATGTCATACAGATGCTAGTTGAAAAAAAATCACATTGTACTCGCATTAAACTCATCCTACTTTTTTAGGAACACCATCAGAGCGATTTAATTTACGCTGATGAGTACAAGCCCTAAAGAAGCACTCCCGTTAAATTTTTTATTCTCTTAATATGTTGCAGTCGTCATATTACATGGCACTGTGCACTTACAATTGCTCATCGAATGGTCAAGAGGAAAAAAAAAATCGCAGATCTGCACTGCTCCATAGTATAACACTGGTCCGAGTGCTATCCGATAAAACATCAGATATGCTCGGCGGTGTTATACGCTAGTGTAAGCGTACCCATAGACAGCTGCCCTGTAAGTCAATATTTGGAACTGGGAACTACACTATAGAGACATTATTTTCTTCTGGAGGATAGCAGTTTTAGTCAAAAAAACATATGAAAACCCCTTCAAAAAGAATCTTAGAGCTTCAGGCATCCCACAGTTTATACTTAACCTTAGAACTCTCAAAGAAGATCATAAGGGTATGTGCCCATGATCAGGAAATGCTGCGGGTTTGACGTGGCGTGATTACACAGTGTTAAATCCGCAGTGGCCAGATGTTACAGCATAGTGGATCTGATTTCTAGAAATCCCTTGTTCACTATGTGTGCATCTGAGGCTGCGGATCACCCGCGGACACTGACATGCGGCATAATGCGTCTTTCAGGACCGCAGCATGTCAATTCCTCTTGCAGAGTCGCTAGTCTCCGCAAGAGAAATTTGTCCACTAGAATGTATTGAATGCGGTAAATCTACATGGTTCAGTGAACACATTTTGATTTACCTGCGTTCAATAGAACGCAGTGTTTTGGATGCAACAAAAATATGCTGAGTCCAAAACGCTATTAAGTCCAGACCGTGGGCCCATAGCTTAATAAGTGGGGATGGCTCCAGGTTTATACAATATGTGTCAAATTCAAGACCGTGGGCCAAATCTGACCCGCAGGGTGGTTATATTTGCCCCGCGACACCAGAACCACCACCCCTATGTGGGGCCATTATTCTGCATTTAGGACTATGTGAGGTCGATTATACTGTATGAAGGACAAATTGGGCCCTATTATTCAGTATGGAGGACTATGGGGGGCTCATTATTCTGTATGGAGGACTATGTGGGGCCTATTATTCTGTATGGAGGACTATATAGGGCCCATTATTCTGTATGGAGGACTATGTGGGGCACATTATTCTGTATGGAGGACTTTGTGAGTCCCATTATAATCTACACTGGTTTGCCCACGACTTTGTCCAAGTTTTTCATTTTGGCCCTCTGTGTGTTTAAGTTTGACATCCCTGATGTAGGCTCTTCTTCACTTCTGATTTTTCTCTCTTCCCTTCCAACTTTTTTATTTGTCAGTCGATAGTTGAATGAAGGTTTGTTTTTTGCAGTACGAGTTGTAGTTTTTATCATTACCATTTTGTGGTCTATACAACTTTCTGATTTCTTTATACTATTTTTATTTCATTTTGATGTTCACTGTATGGGATAAATATTTTATTTGGACACTTACGAATGTGGCGATATGTTCATTTATTTATTTACGCACCTGGAAGAGGGAGTCTGATTTGTATTGTACACTGTAACACACTAGTGTAGGGTGGGATGCATGAGCACAGCAGACACGGGAGTTCTGAATAGGCTTATGACTGTAATTACAGTGCCATTGACAATGCAATGGAAGGGTGCTGCTAGTCGTAGGAAGGGACACTTCACCCCTATTTACAACCACTATTACAATGGACAGTGGCATCTAAAAAGAGAACCGGTCAGTTCCGTCATGCCCTCCAACCCAGCAGCATTCACCTAGGTATGAGCAAATTCCCTGCCTAACCATCCCCGTATAACGTTATTGAGTGAAAACAAGGTATAAAAAAAGCATTTATAATGTCCCCGTTTGCTATGCTAATGAGGGCTTTGACTAGTCGATGGGGTGTTAGTTGCCCCAGACTAGTTAGCCCTCGTTCCATGTTATGACGCCCCTGTGGGCATGATCACAAAGTTTGCATGAGCGGCATCATCGCCAGCTCATGCAAATCTTGCGCATGCTTCTCACTCATATTGGCAGCATTACTGTGTCTTTGAAGCCGGGTGTACACCTCCTGGCTTCAGAGGTGCGCACTGCACATGACTGGAAGCTATCTTCTAAACTTCTGGACATGCGCAGTGCACCTCTGAAGCCGAGAGGTGTACACCTGGCTGTAAAGACACAGTGACGCTGCCGGAATGAGCGGCACCCATGACACTGCCGGAATGAGCAGCACCCATGGTGCAAATTGTGCAAATTATGTGATCTCGCCTACAGGGTGTGATAATATGGAATGAAAACTGACTAGTCTGGGGTAACTAACGCCCCATCGACTAGCCAAAGCCCTCATTAGCATAGCAGGCGGCGACATTATAAATGCTTTTTTTATACCTTGTTTTCACTCAATAAAGTTATACAGGGCTGGTTAGGCACAGAATTTGCTCATACATAGGTGAATGCTGCTGGGTTGGAGGGCATGGGGGACATGACAATTTCCCTTTAAGTGGCTACGATGTGAGTTAGCTGTGATCACAGCAGCTAGACTCATGCCAGCTGTACAACAGATTTTGTATATTTAAGCTAAAAAGTGTGCAATGAAAAAAAAGAAGTGTAAAACTTTACATTACACTTTTCTTTATTAAAGTTTCACTCCTCGTTTTGGCACAGAGCTCATTGGGATCTCTGTAGAGTATAATGGGTATGAATATTGTAAAGAACAAAATACAGATTGCACACGAAAAATTGATATCTGAATGAGCATTTATATGACAGAACAATACTGACCAAATGTGCACTGTCTGACTGCAGCCTAAAGATGAAATCAAGTAGACTTTGAAATATGTTGTAGTTCCTCCTGTTAAACCTACATATGCAACAGTAATTCAACAAAGGCTTATTATTGTTATACTAATGGCGAGTAAAATATTGTATTTCTCTATTGCCACCACACAATGGAGTGCTTTTCCTTCTCCGTTCCTTAAAGAGGACCTTTCAATTATTTTTTTTTATTTAAACTGCGTACCTGCTCCAATTGCAGCTGTTCGACTGATTCTACTGTGCAGAAAAATAAAAGAAAAAACTGTTCAAGAATCAGTGAAACAACAGCAATTGGAGGAGGTACTCAGTTATACAGACACACACATATATACATACTATATACAGTACAGACCAAAAGTTTGGACACACCTTCTCATTTAAAGATTTTTCTGTATTTTCTTGACTATGAAAATTGTACATTCACACTGAAGGCATCAAAACTATGAATTAACACATGTGGAATTATATACTTAACAAAAAAGTGTGGAACAACTGAAAATATGTCTTATATTCTAGGTTCTTCAAAGTAGCCACCTTTTGCTTTGATGACTGCTTTGCACACTCTTGGCATTCTCTTGATGAGCTTCTAGAGGTAGTCACCGGAAATTGTCTTCCAACAATCTTGAAGGAGTTCCCAGAGATGCTTAGCACTTGTTGGCCTTTTTGCCTTCACTCTGCGGTCCAGCTCACCCCAAACCATCTCGATTGGGTTCAGGTCTGGTGACTGTGGAGGCCAGGTCATGTGGCGTAGCACCCCATCACTCTCCTTCTTTGTCAAATAGCCCTTACACAGCCTGGAGGTGTGTTTGGGGTCATTGTCCTGTTGAAAAATAAATGATGGTCCAACTAAACGCAAACCGGATGGAATAGCATGCCGCTGCAAGATGCTGTGGTAGCCATGCTGGTTCAGTATGCCTTCAATTTTGAATAAATCCCCAACAGTGTCACCAGCAAAGCACCCCCACACCATCACACCTCCTCCTCCATGCTTCACGGTGGGAACCAGGCATGTAGAGTCCATCCGTTCACCTTTTCTGCATCGCACAAAGACACGGTGGTTGGAACCAAAGATCTCAAATTTGGACTCATCAGACCAAAGCACAGATTTCCACTGGTCTAATGTCCATTCCTTGTGTTCTTTAGCCCAAACAAGTCTCTTCTGCTTGTTGCCTGTCCTTAGCAGTGGTTTCCTAGCAGCTATTTTACCATGAAGGCCTGCTGCACAAAGTCTCCTCTTAACAGTTGTTGTAGAGATGTGTCTCCTGCTAGAACTCTGTGTGGCATTGACCTGGTCTCTAATCTGAGCTAATTTTGGGTTCTTGGAGTTCCCTCTTCTCCCCCTCTGGGTCCTTCTTTTCTCCTCTCTCTCACTCTCTTGGCCTTGGAGCTGGCTGAGCTGCTCTGCTTGTCTGACCAAACCTCTACAAAAGACCCTGTTCTAAGATGGTTCCCACCTTATATACTCCCTCTATGTGTGAGCTCAGGTGACCAGCACCCAATGAGCTCCTAGCATTACCCAGACTGCTCCCCCTATCTGCCCCTACACTACTGGGATGTTCCACCCCCCTCCCACTCCAGCCAGGGACAGACGCTGTCGTACCTGCACATTTCTCTAGTGGGAGTACCATTGGTCTGTCCCCCGGAAATGGGATGTATGTAGTGCATGCAGTCTACTGAGCTCAGTTCCACACTCCATCCTTACCCGGGAGTGGAATACCACACCTCTGGCTTGAGGTGTAATACCCCTGTAGCAGGCGAATCCTCAGGGTGCTACATTCCCCCCTGGTAAATCACAGCACGTCCTCGGGCTGTAAGATATAAAAAACATCCAAAACATACAAATTGTTTTTTTTTTTCATAAACATAAACATATAAAACATCACATATATTATCAGCAATAAAACTTTTCATATAAAACTTTTCATAAATAACATCCTTGTAAACACTCTTGCTCCTCCGGCCACGGTGCAACTTGTGACCGGGAAAAGTGCGACAGTCTCCTTTAGAAACACGGTTTTCCTATAAAACCTGTAGAGGGCGCCTTAGAAAGCGCAACTATATACAGGGGGAATATGGCCGCTCTCAGTCCTCGGCCAGGTAATGGGAATAGGGACACACGGGTTAACAGTTCACTCTTGTCCCAACGGGGACATATTTAAAGCAGCAACAGTTCACTGTACCCCGATGGGTAACTATTTACAGTCTCTTTACCGTACTTTAACGACGGCGTCCTCCTGCTCCTTCTTTGGATTCAGACCCGTCCGGGTCCTCCTGCTCCTCCTCACACCGCAGCTCCTCCTCCGTCAGGCGATGCACATGGAGGGCGTAGGGTCCTTTGGCACACTTGTGCCGGCTGAACGTGACCTCGTCCCCTACGTACAGGTCACGACCTCTGTGTCCCTCCGGCAGATGGCTTTCTACGTCTCTGCGGGTGACAAAGACGTCGCCGGGGGTATGATGGTCTCTTATGAAGCCCCACCCATGCTGCAGGTTGAATTTAATCACAGTCCCGGTGGTACGGGGACCATGAGCTGCACGGGGATCTCTCCTGGTCCGGCCCTTCTGCTCCGCGCTCCTTATCTGTGCTTGCTGTTCCCGGACCCGCCTCTCTCTCCGCTCCTTCTCGAAGACCTCGAGCTGCTGGCGGCAGCACTCTGCACGCTCCGCTGCGGCCGCCCGAGTCTCCTGAGTGAACCCCATGAGGTCTCCTCCGGTGGGGTCCCACTTAAACTGTGCCTCCTCTAGCGGGGGCTGGGTCCTCCTGACGGGCTTCGGAGCCGGAATCAGGGGCTCACACAGGGGCCTCGCCCTTTGGAGTTCCAGTTGGTAGTACTCCTGGGGCCATATGAAGGGCTGCCCATCCGGGCACGTATGCTGGGCGAACAGGTCCTCACCCAGGTGCGGTACTTTGGGTGTTATGGGCGCTGTGGTGGTAGCGGCGCCCGGGTTGACCAGGCCTTGCGACCAGGCTTGGGGCACGCTAAAGGAAAAGGGCACCGTAAGAACGGCGGCGCCCGTGGTTACTCGGCCCTGCGACCAGGCTGGTGGCTCCGCGGAGGTAGGGGGCGCTGTTGGAATGGCGGCGCCCGGGTGTACTAGGCCTTGCGACCAGGCCGATGGTATTTCCTGCTTTGCCGCGCTCAGGGTCGAAGCGCGTGACGTCACAGGGGTCACGGCCGCGGTTTCCGGTTGAGGCCTAGTCTGCGGCGGTGACGATGCAGCGACGGGCACGGCAGGGGGAATTTCGGGCTCTGCGACGGGGAGCTGGGACAGGTACACGGTTTCTCGGCTCGGGGTAGAGACGTCCCCTTTACCTGCCTCCAGTTGTCCAGCTCCCTTCTCGGCGCCGTCTCCGGCCTTCACTCCTCCTGCACCATCCTCAGAGGCGGTCTGTCTCCTCGTCTCGGGTGGCGTGCTCCGCTGACGGGTTCCGGTCTGCTGGGCCATCTCACGGCTCCACTCCGTCAGCGTGTCTTGCTGCACCTGGGCCATCCTCCGTGCGAGGCCCTCCAGCGCGGTCTGTGCACACTCCCGGTCTCGGGGGAGCTGTGCTAGGATCTCCACTAAGCCTAGTGGGGTTGTTGCTTGTAGCAGGCTCCTGACCACTGGGTCGGTGCTGCCTGACTCTCCCTCCATCTCCGGGTAGGCTCTCTCTGGACTCCTCTCCAGACTTCTTGTCTCCGGGTGCGCTCTCTCCAGACTGCTCCAGGCGACACCCATCTTCGCTCTCTTGTTTTGTCTCCGCCCACATTGAGGGTGGTCCCGGGGCAACTTTGTGATTGTCAGTTCCAGGGGCAGTTCTCTCACGCTGATGGACACTTCCAGCATCACAGTCTCTGTTGGTGGGCGCGGTTTCCGCTTTTGGCGCCATTCTTCGACCTGGCCCACGATGGGAGGTGACCTCTTGCCACCCTTTGGCACGCCCATAATGGCGTCCGCTCTTCCAAGGCGGGAAATCTTTGGAAATGGCGGGAATCGTCTCCCAGTGGCGGGAAACTCCACGGATGGCGGGAAAAAGCTGCAAATGGCGGACAACCGGCGGGAAACGACCTGTGATGGGGTCCGTTGGCGGGGACCCTCCGGAACCGGCGGGAGACTTCTTTTTAAGGTAACGGTGAACTTTTCTTCAGGCACGCAGTACCCGGTTGTTGCGGGCACGTTATCCTACCGACTACGCCAAAGTTGACGCGCCCCCTGGGCCAGTGTTGTTCGGGGGATACCCGGAGCCGGATCAGATGGGGGTTGTAGTCTCCGAGTGGCGGTGACCCGGTCCGTGCCCAGGGTGTCAAGCTCAGTGTGTGGCAGTCCTACAGATGTTACTGGATGTTCTTTAGTGTCGACTACGCCACCCGTTGATTTGCGGTCACTACGGCCGCCGCTGCAGCAGGGTCCGCTGAGGCTGGTGGTGTGTGTGCAGCTCAGGTAGTATAACCCCCAACGGGAGGGGTATAGCCTCAGGGGGTCAGTTGCAGAGGATGGTGGTTGTGGAGGTGCAGTGAGGATGGTAATGAAACTCAGAGTCGGGCTGTGCAGTTCAGGGTTTTTACTTACTGCTTTTGTGTTGGTCACTCCGGCCTTGAGTGACCACCCGAGCCGTGCTGCGTCCACCAGGTCCTGGACTCGGCCAACCCCCAGGTGATTCTGGAGCGTGTTCCTGAGCTCCCTTTCTGACTTGTCCTTCTCTCTGGCCTTCCCCACCAGGGATCCACCTAAGTCCGGCTCCCTCGGGACTCTTGTTGGTAAAACCCTTGTCTCTGGGTTCCCTGACCCTATTCTTGGTTTGCCTTCCGGGTGGATTTAGTGGGTGGTCGTGGCAGATCCTGCCCACGACCTCCGGTCTCTGGCTAAGGATTAGTGCCCTCCACCAGCTTGGGATCCGGTACCCTTGTGCCAACTCTTCACCCTCTGGTCTAATTTTGGGTTCTTGGAGTTCCCTCTTCTCCCCCTCTGGGTCCTTCTTTTCTCCTCTCTCTCACTCTCTTGGCCTTGGAGCTGGCTGAGCTGCTCTGCTTGTCTGACCAAACCTCTACAAAAGACCCTGTTCTAAGATGGTTCCCACCTTATATACTCCCTCTATGTGTGAGCTCAGGTGACCAGCACCCAATGAGCTCCTAGCATTACCCAGACTGCTCCCCCTATCTGCCCCTACACTACTGGGATGTTCCACCCCCCTCCCACTCCAGCCAGGGACAGACGCTGTCGTACCTGCACATTTCTCTAGTGGGAGTACCATTGGTCTGTCCCCCGGAAATGGGATGTATGTAGTGCATGCAGCCTACTGAGCTCAGTTCCACACTCCATCCTTACCCGGGAGTGGAATACCACACCTCTGGCTTGAGGTGTAATACCCCTGTAGCAGCCGAATCCTCAGGGTGCTACATATATATACTGTATGTATATTACCGTTGAGCGAACGTGCTCGGATAAGGACTTATCTGAGCATGCTCGAGTCCTAACCGAGTGTCTTCGGCGTGCTCGTTAAGTTTGTTTGCGTCGCCGAGGCTGCATGTCTCGCGGCTGTTAGGCAATCCCTGTATGTGTGCGGCTGTCTAACAGCCGCGGCTACGCGAACATATTTAACGAGCACGCTGAAGACACTCAGGATTCGAGCATGCTCGAATAACTCCTTACCGAGCATGTTCACTCAACACTAATATGAATCCAATTAACCTCTTCAGGTTAGGGTCCAGAATTCAGGTTAGGGTCCAGAATTCTAGTACTAAACACCATATTAAACCAGCGACATAATTGGGACCAGATTTGCTCAAGTGAAGATGTTATCCCTGTGTAAGGACACCCCTGGCTGTCTTGTATTGAAGACTAGAAAGAGAAAAAGAAGTATGCAAAACCAAGAGATCACCTGTATACAACTATACAAATATTTATTAACAGATAAGCCAAAACATACATTTAAAAACTTTTATAGCTTTCAAATAAGTTAACCAGACTTATCTTGAAGACACCACAATCAATAGAGATCACAGCATTTAGAAGGTTGTGAGAGAGAGTGGGCTCCCACATTCCATTGGCATCCCTGCAATGTGATTGCGTGGACCAGATGGTAGTCATGGCAGCCAGAGGTGAGATAATGACCTACGGGTCTGCCAGCTAAGGTGGCCTATTAGACCCAGCCAGAAGCAGGGTCTAACAGGCGATCTGTCAGAGTGAAGTTGACAGGTCTAATGCATAGCAATGCATTAGACCAGTGATTGGAGACAAAAAAGTTGAAGTCCCATAGAGGGACTAAGTAAAAAAAAAAGTAAAAAAATATTAAAACACACACAAATAAAGAATGGAAAAAAACACGAGAAAATATTAAAATGATAAAAAAAAAGTACACATATTTGGTATTGCCGCGTTCGGAACACCTTGATCTATCAAACTCTCACACTTTCTAACCCCTACAGTAAACACAGAAAAAAATAAACATAAAAAAAGGTGAAAAACATTATGTGGAATAATAATATGCTATAAAACGTATATGAATAGATATGGTGTCCCTGAAATCGTCATCTTATCCTGGAAAAAACAAGGCCCCGCTCAGCTCAGTCAGTAGAAAAATAAAAAACCTATAGCTCTCAGACTGCGGCTATGCAAAAAAACAATTTTTTTCTATAAAATTGCTTTTAGTGTGTAAAAGCAGCAAAATCTGTTAACAGAAATACAGTGGAGGGGGGTCCACATTACAGGTAGCACAAAGGCTCTTGAAAATTGACATGGCTGACCGAAAATAAATTCAGTAACATCTGCACTCTAAAATCCAAATGCCCCACTCCTGAGCCCTACAGTGTGCCTAAACCGGAGTTAATGTCCACATATTTGGCATTACTGTAGCAAAGAAAGTCCACTTAATTTATGAGGTGCATGTTTTCTGTAGCATAAGCTGGGCATAATGTGTGGGCACTACAATGGCATATTTGCAATTTTATCCCTGAATCATGAATTGCATACTTGTTTCTGGAAAACAACCATGGAGTCTAAATCATCACTACACTTATAGATGAGATTCCCAGAGGAATGCAATATCCAAAATGGGCTCATTGGGAAGGAAGGTGGTGTGTGTGTGTGTGTGTGGGGGGGGGGGGGGGTGGTATTCTGCTGTTTTGGCACTTAAGGGCTTTTCAAATGGACTCTGCAAAATTGTAAAGTCAAGTAACGCTCCTTACCTCTAAAGCCCTACCATGTAGCCAAAGAATAGTGTACAGCCAAATATGGGATATTGCCATGTTCAGGAAAAATTGTGTGACAAATCTTGAGGCCAGTTTTACCTATTTCCCCTTATGAAAGTGTTATAAATCAGCATTTTAGTGGTAAAAATGTAATAATTTTTTCTTTACCGCCCAATAGTGCAAAATTCGGTGATACACCTGTGGTGTCAATATGATCGCTACATCCAGGATGAAGCGGTATAGTTTCTAAAATGTGGTCACTTATGGAGGGGTTCTGCTGTTTGGCATTTCATGGGCTCTACCAATATTACATGATACCAGCAACCAATTCCAAAAAAATCTGTAATCCAAAATGGCGCTCCTTCCTTTCTGAGCTTTGCGCTGTGGTGGAAAAGTAGTTTCTGTCTGCATATGTGATATCATCGTACTCAGGAAAAGTTGCATAACAAATTATGTGGTCCTTTTTCTTTTAGTTTAGTAAAAAAATATATATATTTTCACAGCACAATGCTATAAAATTCTGTGAATGACTTGAGTTTAAAATGATCACTACACCACTAGATGAATTCTTCAAGGGAAGTAGTTTCCAAAAGGGAGTCACTTATGGGGGTTTCTGCTGTTTTGGCATATCAGGGGCTTTCGTAATGTAGGGAAAGAACGGATATGATCCAGCTCCAAGATTCATATTTCCACGATGTGTTAAAACCAATAGTCCTTTATTATAAACATTTTAAAAATTAAGGGGAAATATGACAAAATTAATAACAGGCAGTGAAACCTCTGGCAAGAGGTGGAGGGGGGACGAAAGCAGAAAAAAAATTTACGCAGCCATACGCGTTTTGAACGCCAAGCGTTCTTAGGCTTTGGTATCAGATACTAAAAGCCCCTCAAAGTGACTTTATAGTCATAGGGACCACTTCACTTTTAGATTTTGTAAATTTGTTGAAAAAACAAGAACTCCTGTTTAACTCTTAACTGTTTTTAACAACTCCCTTTCCCTCCCCTCCAAAAAATGCTGCGGGTGTAAAGGTGATTTGCAGTAGATGCTATTCATGAATTAATTTTGTGTGATATGACCCCATCTTTTATGAGGGCATAAAAATTCAAACTTAAAAAAATTGCTATTTTTTCTAAATTTGTCACATTTTTGATATTTTCAAAAATAAAACAGATCCTATTGACCCAAATTTACCACTAACATAAAGCATAATGTGTCACACAAAAAAAAACAACAATCTTAGAATCACTGAGATATGTGGAAGCATTCCAGAGTTATTACCACATAAATGACACAAATCAGATTTGAAAAATTCGGCCTGGTCAGAAAGGTGAAAACTGGCTTAGCTGTGAAGGGATTAAAAAGTCCTTTCTAAAGTTCTCTTTTCCTATAACAAAATATAAGTTAGCACTACACTGAAATACTTATGAGAAGTAGCTGTTTGATCACTTTTTGATACTTTTAGGAACACTTACAAAAAAAATTTCATTGCTGGAGTGGTGCCACTAATGTAGGCTCCCTGACACTGGTAATATATTTACCTGCCACCGATTTCAGCTGTTCCTGGCGTCGCTCCGTTTCCACGGCGCCATCTTGTGACCAGAACTTTTGACTGACTGTAACAGTCACAATGTAAGTAAAAGTCTATGAGAGACTTGTTCGGGCTCTCATATACTTACATTGAGTAGTGACTTCCAGCATGCCTAGCAAACACTGTAGCGATCCGGCAGGTCACAAAATGCAGAAGAGCGACCGGAGCGGCGCCGATAACAGATGAAGACAGTGGCTGTTAAGTATAATACTAGGGGCAGGGAACTTACATTCCAGCGATAAAATAAAAAAAATTAAAAAATGCTGTTGTGTTTTAATAAAAACATTAGATTTTCAGTAACTATGATTGAAAGACTTTTCAAAAGTTTATACTAACCTCACTCAGCATAGAAATTAAGTATGAATATATGGTGTCCATGGTAAATGCTTTAAGAAAGTAATCATAGCAGATTAGATTAAAAACAGTAGCAAATTTTCAGGACATCAAGTTCTTAGGTAGCTTTAAAAGTTTTGCTTCTGGGACTGTAATTCAAATTCCTCCACACCATTAATTTGTTACGTTTTATCTTCAATTGCCTCTGAATGGAATGAATGTTACTGTTTTATCTAACACTTCACAGCTAATCCTTAAGATGTCTTGTGTCGACATCATTAATGAGATTGATTGTGGTATGAGCTAATGGAGACACCAGGGGAGGTAGAGTTCTATTAAACAGTTCTGACACAAAAGAAAGCCAAGTCTTTTAATAATAAAAAGCAATATCGTTCCGATTCATTACTAAAGGCGATATTGAGAAAGTTTCCCCCCTGCTCATGTTGGGCTAGTTCTGGTAAAATACAATTTTCAGCATTTAAATTTATGGAAATCAATCAATGGGCTAGAATAGAACATTTGGATGCTGGAAGGAAAGTATACTTCTGTAAAATTTTCCAGGTGGCTCATGGAACTCACCACTTCACTGTGTATAAAAGCTGCATTTTCACCTTTTTCCTAGAATGACCACTGAAACCATTGTCCCCTCTTATGATAGTGGCTATACTCACTGTGATGTCTCCGTAAAGTAAGGAACAAAGTTAACTTGAAATTGCCATGTCCATACAACAACGTCTAAGGGGTCTTTCACACATCCGTGTTTCCAGTACGTGTGGTGTCCATTTCCAACCATACTGGAGACACTGACACACGTAGACCCATTTAAATGAATGAGTCCGTGCACAGGTCAGTGTGTTTCCACGGACCGTGTGCAAAACACGCTGACATGTCAGTTTTTTATCAGCAGCACTGGCCGCAAAATGTCCTGCACACATGCACACTGATGACACACGGATTGCATCCGTGTGTCATCCGTGTGACACATACCTTCGCCTGGGAATCAGCCATATTGTTTGCGCTGTTCCCAAGCGCCGGGTTCAGCAGGCATCTGTCATCATTAATTGCTTGGGCTGCAATCAGCGTGAGCAGGGGACAATGCTGACAGTTGTATTCTGCCCCCGCAAGTGTAAAATAATAATAAAATAAAAAACATTATACTTACCTTTACACACAAATACAAATTCCCTGAAGTCATTGTCCCCTGAAAAAAAAAAAAAAAAAAAAAAACAACCATAATACTCACCCACCCGACGTAATGTACCATGCTGACGACAATTCTACATCAGCGTCTGTGGTGGCTTGAGGCGGCCGCATACACTGAGGAACAGAGGAGAATGACTCACTGCAGCGAGCGGTCTCTGAACTGAGTGACAGAACACCGCTCACTGAGCTCAGCGCAGGTCAGGGGCCCGCTTGCTGGAGTAAGTCCTTCTCCTCTGCTCCTCAGCATGTACAGTCAGATGGATTACAGCATAGGACACTTATTTCATCTTCGGACAGATGAGTATAAGGAATTTTTTATTTTATTCTTATTTTTATAGGTTTTGGAGAAAGTGGGAGCAGAATACTACTCTCAACATTGTCCCCTGCTGGTGCTGATCCCAGTGTCGGCAGGAAACAATGATGAGGGTAGCGTTCAGCACCTGGCGCTTGGGAACAGCGCTAACTGTACCGCTGATTCCCAGGCGCTGGTGCGTGTGATACTGATGCGGCACACGGTTGCCACACGTATCATACACACCTACACGGATATCTCCGGTACTGTTTTTTCCAGTACCAGAAATATTCGGACGTGTGAAAGAGCCCTTAATAATATTTCCTTCCAGACCACAGAAGCAGTTTGTGATGGAGCTGCTGGTACAATTAGTCGGTCTTAGAGCAACATGCCTTTCAAGCACAGGCGTCTTTTGCTTAGAGTCGTCAAACATTGAGTCATGGGTTTACCGCGACAGAAAGGGGCCAGAAGACGGACGTGTTTGATTTCACATACTCGTGCACTGGTTATGGGTCCATGACTCAGTATGGGAATATGTTCTGGATCTATTGGATGTGAAACCATACCTGAAAATGTGGTGAGACGGTTCCTTTTTTCTATATTTCCCAAAAAGAGTTAAGCCATGGGACCGATTGAGGTGTGCTATGGATATTGAGAATCACACCATAACTGGTCACTAACGTTTTTATTATATGCATTGCAATCGATTTTGTGTCAGTGCAGCTACGGTGTGCTATCGATATTGAGAATCACATCATATCTGGTCACTAACTATTGCGCTGACTATATGTTTGGTATTGGATCTTATGTCCATGCAGCCAGCTGGCAGCTTTGAGTATTCGTTTTTTTACATGTTTGTTTGTCTGTGGTCATTTTATATGTTGTTTGGCCTGAGGGCTTAGTTTTAGCATCTTTCATTAAAAGTTATATTTTATATCTCATTCTACCTTGCTGGATTTCCTAAGTAGCTAGGTTGCCAACCGTCTATAAATTCAAACAGTTCACAAAAAATCAAGAACTTATTTTCTGCTGTCCATAGTGTCCAAAAAATAAAAGTGCGGTTTGTGATTTTTTTTTTTCATTACCAGAGTTTGTATTGCTTGTGGGCTGACGTGCAGTACATACACACTAAGGGCTCACTTGCATTTGCGATTAAATCGGGCAAATGCAATCCAATTCAAAATCGGATTGCATTCATACCAGTTTAATCCCATGCTTGTGTTCTCACTCTTTTTTTCCTGCTCTAATCGGACGGAAACAAAAACGCCGCATGCTGCGATTGCATGTGCAATTCGGATCGCATGCACCCATATAAGGCTATGGGTGTGTGTGAAATATCGCACTGCACTCGGCAATCACCCAAGCGCAGTGCGATTTCCGCTGACGCCGGCAACAGAGGATACGGAGAAATTAATTTCACTGTCTCCTCCGCAGATGTGCTGCAATCCTCTCATGTGAGGAGTACAGTGCACTGACACTCGGCTCAGGCTCGCAGCAGAGCAGAAGCCGAGTGTCATTAGCATATCGCATCCGATGCTCTCTCATTGGATGTGGTTCGCTAGTGGGACCCCGGCCTAACAGTCAGAGTCAGACTGTCGATCCTGGACTCGGGCAACTGTAGGAGGAAGGAGTGGAGCTCCAGTCACTATTCTCCTGTTACATAATGTCTTATACTCCAGTCAAATCTAGAGCTGTAGTCATTGTTATGCTGTTACATTATATCTTAAACTTCAGTCACCTCCAGAGCTGCAGTCACTAATCTACTGTTACATCAAGTCTTATACTGTGCTCACAACCAGAGCTACAGTGATAAAACATCTATAGACATCTTTACAATATATGTCATAGTGAATGTATCGTCCTAATACTGAATACACACAAATTCACTAATATATCTATCCATTTAAAGGGGTTGTCTGGTACTTTAAAAAAAATGCCAGTGTGTTTTAATGACAAATAGAAGCTTCTTTCTAATTACATTGCGCTGCTGATACTGCCTGTGAGCGGCGCTATTGGTGGCCGCTCACAGGCAGCACGTGACCCCACGCTGACGTCACAACAAGTGAGGCGTGACTCAGCGCTAGGGTCCCCGCGGTGGCTGCTGGGTTGTGGGCGGGGCTATTCCCCTGCGTCACACCCAGCATCCACCACGCGCTTTCCCAGTGAATGAGGACAGGGAGAGCGCGCGGTGGATGGCGGGTGTGACGCGTGGGGTAACCCAACCAACAACCCAGCAGCCACCGTTGGAACGCGGAAGAGGGACCCCCGGCTGCAGCCGCAACTTGTCGTGAAGTCAGCAGATGTCAACGCCGGCTGCAGCCGGGGATCCCGTGCTGCCTGTGAGCGGCCAGCGACAGCGCCGCTCACAGGCAGTATCAGCAGCACAAGGTAATTAGAAAGAAGGTTGTATTTATCATTAAAACACACTGGCATTTTTTGAAAAATGTACTGGACAACCCCTTTAATTCAGTTTTTTTGTTATTCCAGGGCATTATTCTGAGGGCATGACATGGAGGCGTGCTTTTTAAAAATGGACGTCGTTTATCTCTATAAAAATTAGGAGCCATTTGGGAATTTTGGGTCAATTGTCCATAAACAAAAGAAAAAGTTCAAAAACTATCCATAAGCAGCCTTAGGAATTATAATAACTAAAGATTATGTAGGGCATTTTAAGGAGTTATCATGGAAGGCCCCTTGTAGTTTTGGAAAAAGAAAGGAGCCAGCTCACTGTAGCTGCTAAATCATTATGGAGCATGAAAAAGAAGCTGCTAGAGAAGATAGCAATCATGGTAAATAGTAAAAAGGATCCAGTTCAATGAATAAAATCTTTGATTTTATTGGTGCATTACTAAAACATCTTTACATGCATCTAAAGTTGAAGATTTTATGGGCTGAGCTGGATCCTTTTGCTATTTACCCTTGTAGTTTTTCATTATGGTTCACAGAACTGGTCTAAGGAAAATTTAATAATTACTGTATGTCTACAAGGATAACGTTTAGTGGAATTAATACAGTTTATATTTGATTATTACAAAGCAAAGTTCAAAAGCTGCCCCATACAACTAAAATGAGTTTGGTACTGTTACAGTGCTGCTAACTATTCACCCCTTCATTTTTATCATAGGCTGTTCAATATCTTCAGAAATAAATGGAAATGTACCAAAGTTATATCCTCAGGATTTTTTAATTAGTTGTTCAAAGTAATACAACAATAAAACATTACTTTTCAACTTCCATGTTGCAATTTCAAAGAAGAAACAGAATAAACAGCATGGGCAGCAGCAATAAAGGCACCTCTAATTAATACTTGGTTGCACACCCTTTGGCAGCCAAACATTTCTTGTAGCCATCTATAAGCTTCTTGCACTTCTCAGCTGAAATTCTGTCATACTCTTTCTTTGCTGTTTGTTCAAGCTCTTGGATATTTGCAGAGTTCTTTTTCCCAATGGCAGATTTCAGTTTACCCCAAAGATTTTTCAATAGGATTGAGGTCAGGACTCATTGCTGGCCATTTTAAAACAGTCCATTTTTTCTTTCTCAACCATTTCTGTGTACTTTTGGATTTGTGCTTTGGGTCATTGTTTTGCTGGAGGACCCACGACCTTCGAATCAAAGCAAGTTTTCTTACACTGGGTAGGACATTTCGCTCTATAATCTCTTGATAATTCTCTGATTTCATGATTCTTGTGATACGGTCAAGGCCTCCAGTACCAGACATAGTAAAGCAACCCCACAGCATTATGGATTCTCCACCATGCTTAACTGTGGGTAAAGTGTTCTTTTCTCTATAAGCTTCATTGCACCGTCTGTAAACAAACTGTTGCTTTGCATTGCCAAAAAGCTCTATTTTTGTTTCATCTGTCCACAGAACATTTTCCCAGAAGGATTGTGGTTTGTCAAGGTACTCTTTGGCAAAGATCAGTTGTTCCTTTTTGTCTTTCCTTCAGCAATGGTTTCTTCCTTGGCCTTCGCACATAAAGCTCTGCTTGGTTTAGTGTGCAGCGTGTGGTACTTGTTGAAACCATGACCCCAGACTGTACCAGATTGGCCTTCAGGTCTTTGGATGTTTGACGTGGTGTTTTTTCCACCATTCGCACCAACTTTCGAAGACATCTCTTGTCAATTTTCCTCTTTACCCCACGTCCAGAGAGGTTCTTGACGGTTCCATGCTTGCCGAACTTCTTAATTACATTGCACACTGTTGAAACTGGGATACCAAGGTCTTTGGAGATGGCATTATAAACCCTTTGGAAGTTTTGTGTTTGCTAATAATAGCGGTTCTGATGTCCTCAGACAGCTCCTTTTGTCTTCACCATTGTGACAAAGGAACAGGGCCTACCATGTGGCTTTTTAAAACACTGAAGTGATCATTCATTGGCTTATTCATGCCACATGGGCACTGACAATTAATCACAGGTGAATCTCTTTTGTGATTTACCACAGGCGAATCAAAATGTGTTTCCATACTAAATTAATGTAAAGGGTGCCAATACCAGTGACACAGCAAGCTTTAGGTTTTTCTATTTTTCCCTCCCAATGTTTCTTGTTTTAAATTATTGTTTATCATTTGCTCCTTTGTATTTAACACAAGTGCTCTATACAAAAAAAACATTCACTTGATTCATTTTTTCCGGCAGATATTCCACACTATGTACTTTAACTTCATGGGTGCCAATAACAATGAGCAGGACTGTATATGAATAATACTACCTAAATTCTGCTCTCTGTACGTGCATTCACTCATCTGTATGAAAGACACATTTAATAGATGCATCAAAAAATAAAAGTATTACTCAGGTTAAGGTAACCCACTACTGTCATATACTTAACACAATAAATTATGTGATGAAAGATTTTAGGATGAAGTCTGAAGGAATATTTTTTTTGACACACACAAGTCTGGTTTTACTCTTCTCCTCAGGATATTATATATTATAGGATAACTTTGGGCAGAATGTAAGAATATCTAAAGGCTCTCAAAGGCTTACCCACCAAGTAGGTAGAAAAATAAATTGTTATACTGTATATTAATGGACAATGGAGGTTTTAGGCTTTTTTTTAGTTTTGTGGGACTTTGATAACTAGTATAGTAACTTAGTTTCTAAGGTTTAACAAAAATAGCTATTTACTGGAAGCATATAGGACCAAGTCATCATGACTAGCATAGTGCACACTCATGCTACACCAGTCTTGCTGGAGCAGAAGGCACCTAATTCATTAAGAAGCACATGCCACTCAGAAGAGGCATCAAATTAAGTAGTGTGCACCTCTTATTTCTTTTTTTTTTTTTGCTTATGGTTTATTTTGGAGTAACCATATAGAAGAAGGGATGAACTGTACTCCTCTCTATGGGTGCAAAAGTAGGGTTCCACTCCGGCACCTTTTGGTTGATGTAATAATTTTATTTAAAAAAAACAATCCACAAAAAAATCATATTATGTTTGGTCTTTATATAATTGGACCGTCAACAGAAATGGACTACAAACCAAGGACAGAAAATAAGATATAAGGATGAGACAGCGGTCAGGTAAATGTGAATTATTGGGGCTTTTAAGTTCATCTGAACTAGAAATAGGGCACACAGAAGCATGTAGTGCTCAGTTCCTGATGAGCAGCAGAAGATCCGGTGTTAAATCTTGAGTATTTAGGCTCAATATTTCTAAGTCAAAAGCAGAACAAAGTTTGAGAAGAAAAACTTCTATGTAAACACGTGCGCCTCTTTTATATTTTGAACCTGCTCATTATTATTTCTTAAGATTGTTGATGTTAAATACTAAACAGAATACAGCTCTGTGAAAGTGGCCTTAGCAGAAGATGGAAAGAAGTTTACCCACCATTTAACCCAATAAATGCTGTGCTGAAGAAGTGACAGTGGCTTACAGTAACATGTAGCTTACAGTGCTTGAAAGAAATAAGTGGATCATCTGCACAGACAATATTAATCCAAAAGGTGATTGCAGGAAAAAGGATAGGTAGCGATGCGGTTAATATCTGCGCATTTCGAAGTCATCTGACTTCCTCAGCAAAAAAAAACAAACAAACTACAAGAGTTCTTGCTTACAGTGATCCAGATATACAATAAATTTTAGATACTATTATTGAATTGCTACCTAGGCATATTCATCTAAAGATAAAAATATAAAAGCCACAATATTAATAAATCTAGTATTTTATTTATTAACTATGGCAGCTAATACATGCAAATAATTCTGGCTCCTAAAAATGTATTATATGTTTTTCATATGGTTGTCATTGTCTAGGAGACTTAGGAATGGCAACTATTTAAATCAATTCTAGAAATATAAAAAATCTCTGCATATCATAGTGAAGTAAAAAAAAGTATCTTCATATGTTGAGCCCATTAGTTGCAAACAAGTTGCAGCTCTTGTGGACCTGATCTGTCCATGTAATACATGACCGGCCATTCTTCACAATGGTTTTATTTTGGGTAAATGAGTAGCCAACTGTATCTCTCCCCATAAAGTATAGTGTACAAAGCCGATCACTTGAATATAGGTTAGGTACTTTCTTGAAGAAAACAAAATACCTGCATACTGTATAAGTATATGTTACTAAATCTGGAATTCTCCTTTCAGTCTCCTTAACCCTTTACATTTGGTGGACTATTTAACTCCAGTAACTGTGCTCTTTGTATATGATATATAGCAGATAGATAGCTATCAATCACAGGACTAGAATGCATCATTAGGTCACTTTTATACTTGCGTATTTTGGGCAGTATTTTTCTATCAGTACTTGTAAGTCAAAACCAGGAGTAGAAGTTGCATACAGAAAAAGTATAATGGGAAGATTTGCACATCTTTTGTGTGTTTGGACCATTTCCTGATTTTGACTTACAAATATTGATGCAAAATACTGAACAAAATGCTACCATGTGTACGTAGCCTTAGAATAGCAGAAGGTATCTTTATTTAGATTCTGAATAATTAATCCCCAAAGTAATCAATCGTACAGTATTTCTCATGTAGCAATAGATGACAAGCTATACACGTAGTATCACTTGTGAAGAGAAGACAACTTATGGGCAGGATTGTTAAAGCAATAATTGGTAAAACGTTTATCGTTGCACCATTCCGAAGCTTTCGTAAAAGGGAAAGAGTCAGCAGGTTTTTGCACCCAAACTAATATAACCTATGTAAAGTCCCTGTCTTCACCTCTGTTTTATAAGTCCACGTCTTTGTTTTATAGAAATTCATTGGCAATTTCTTATGCAAAAGAACTGCCAGAGCTTGGCCTTACACTTACAGCTCTCTGGCCTCTCTCCCTCTTCCCTTGCCAGCTGCCGGCCTCCTGTCAATGACTGATAGGCACATAACGATCGCAGTCGCAGAGGTTGCCACTGTGACTGGGCCCATGCGGAAGGGGAACCCACAGACGCCAATTTCCCTTCGGATGTTTGTCCTTAGACACACATTCAGGTGAGATGTATTATAGTACAGAAACCCGCCGCCTCTCTGCAATACATGCTGCTGGCAAATCAGAGGCCGAGAGCTGATATCGGCTTGCCAGTGACGTGCATCACATGGCAGTTACGTCATCAGCTGCTGGCTTCTGAACCGGCTGCAGAAGAGGATGCTGTGCAGCATCGGAACAAAGGAAGGTAAGAATAATCAATTGTTTCTTTTTAAAATGAGCTGGAGAAGAACGGAAGGGGCCCAGCATGGGTAACATTATACCAGAATGGTGGGCATTATATCAAGATGGGGGAGAAGGTTATAGTATGGGGCCCAGGATGGGGGATAGTATTACTGCAAGGAGCCAAGATGGGGAAGATTATTACAAGAAGGAGCCAGGATGTGGAACATTATTACATAGAGGGAAAACATGTATGTATTTTTAGAATCGAGAATGCTACAAGGGCCTGTACATCTGACCAACATGCAAGTAGGGGCCCAGGTCCAAATTTTGCACTGGGCCCCTACTGTCAGTCATTGATAGGAGGCCGGTGGTTAGCAGGGAAAGAGGCCGGAGAACTGTAAGTGCAGGCCAAGCCCCCTGCACTTGCAGATCATTTTCATAAAAATTTTCAGATGGATAACATGGAGACATGGACTTGTAAAACAAAGGTGCAGAAATAATCAACATTCAAAGGACTTTATGTATTGATGTTTGACGACAGGTTCCCTTTAAGTCAATTTCTGTAAGGGAAAATACCATCTTTCCTGATACATTTCCATGGTGAAGGTATACATGTAATCATAGTTACAGGTTGACAGTACGCTTCATGGAAGTGTGCAGTGCTGCTAACAAATGCAAAAACAAAATTTCCAATGGTGTTAACACAAATTATCTTGGTTTTCCAAATGTGCTTCACCTCACTTTTCAGTTGTACAAAAGATTTCAAAAGTTGTATAAAATTGCCAAACTCACCATTATCATTACAGTTTTACAAAAGTTTAAAATGTCTATTCAGCTGTATTTCTTTTTTTTGTATATTCAATATACCATATGGACAAAGGTTTTGGGACACCTACACATTACACCTACAGGAGCATTTATAACATCCCATTCTAAATCTATAGGCATTAACATGGCCTAGCTTCAATCTCCATTATAGTTCATCCTATAGTTGTTCTATGGGGTTGAGGTCAGGACTTTGGGTGGCCAATCAAGGTCTTCCAAACCAAACTATCCCAACCATGCTTTTATGGACCTTGCTTGGTGCAGTAGGGCACAGTCATGCTGGAATTCTGTAAGCAGCAATAAGAGCGATAACAAAGTAGATTTGCCTGATGAAACACTCTAGATGAGCTGTAAAAGCAACAAGTACAACAAGCAAAGGAACTCCAAGAAAGATAAAAATAGGTGCTACACTCAAAAAAGAGGACAGGACAAACGTAAAGAAATTGGGGCGCGTTCCTATCACTTTCACAGCTGTGTGTGGCACCCTGCCTCGCTTCATGGACACTATATCAATGTGGTATGTCTCTTGAAGGTTGCCGCTTCTTTCTTCACTTGAATATATTTACTCCTATACCTTGGTATAAGCCGTTTGGATATTCTATAGATGGATATCACCTCCCGTTACTCCCACGGTATATGCTGAGGCCTATTCTGATGAGGCAGGATGTCATATCACCCGACCTACTTTGTTCCCATGTTACATTTGTGTATTATGTATTTATATAATTGTAATTATATTGTAATTTTAAATATCTCTTTCTCCTTTTTTCAATCATTCAAAAGCAACAAGTACAACAAGCAAAGGAACTCCAAGAAAGATAAAAATAGGTGCTACACTCAAAAAAGAGGACAGGACAAACGTAAAGAAATTGAAAGTTCGGTCAGAGGTGATCTTCAAGAAAACATTCTCTCTAATGGAAGACTGAATGAACAACTTGACAGAAGAGGACACTCTTCAGGACATCCTTACATTTCAGCAAAATCTTTCTTTGACTTCTATTTTATCTTTGTTAAGAAACTGGGATGACAACGGTAAAGCGGAGGGTGATATTTAATAATAGAACTGTATTAAAGTGCATCCATAAGCAAATGTATACTGCTCTACCCACACAAATAGGGGGAGACTTGACAGCTCAGCTTAGCCATGCGGACAGAAGCCTGAGTCGAGCCGCCTAGGGGAGCCACTTCTCCTGAGCCATACACTTTTCTCTTTCAAATTCATGACCATGGGCAGCATGAACCTGCTGATGGGTTCCCTTTAAAAGTTCATATTGGATATTCCTATTCATTCATTAAATCGAGGTTGTGACATTAAAAAAACACAAAATGTCCCCCCTCCTTTGGTGCCCCAGCTGTAATCTGGGAGAAAAAATACTTTCTGCAGCATCATCACATGCAAAATTAATTATTACTCAGTGTCCATGTAAATCGGTGGGTTGTCTGTGTACTGCAGGACAGGGCAAGTCCTCCAGAGTAAGAGAAGCTCTTTGTAACTGCTCTCCACACTGGCCGAAAGATGGGCCTCCTGAAAAGTAGATCCCTTCTATTAACTCAGAGACTAGACTCATAAAATGCTTGTCTAATATCAGGCAGCAAAGTATTCAAATAGGATCTTACAGCCATGGATCAGGGTTATACAAATTTACCATCCTCAACATGCAATTTGTATTGTGAAATTTGGTGACAGATTGTTGGTTGATCTCATCAGTTCTGGCGCCACCAGTACATCATCTACTGTGTATAGGGATACCTAAGGTTTTTTTTTTAATCCTACGTACATTTCCAGAGGTATTGTCCTTTTTATTTATCGCAATTGGATTTTTCACTTGAAAAAGATGCTAGTCCAGCGTTGAAACGAGTTGTGGCAATAAAAACAGTTCAACTCATCTTGTCACCACTCAGCAATGAAACCAGATGTTGCAGAGTTGGGGCTCATCGTGGGACATCAGCATTGTGGATTATCGGCGGACAGGTGAGGATTACTTTGATTTTTTATTTATATGTTAATAAATGGGAAAAAGAGGGGAATGGACAGGGAGTGTTTTGTTCAATAAAAGGACTTTTTTGTGTGTGTCTTTCTTAAATTTGACTACGGGGTTAGTAATGGGGGTGTTTGAGACACCTCTCCATCACTAACCCCTGGGCTTGATGTCAGCTGACATCAACCCCAAAACCCTTACCTCACTTGCCAACACACCAGGGCAAGTGGGAAAAGCCGAGGCTAAGCACCAGAATTGGCACATCTAATGGATGCACCATTTCTGAGGCGGCTGAGGGCTGGTGTTATTAGTCTGGGAGGGGGCCAATATTCATGGCCCTTTCTCAGCCTATTACGGTCAGCCAGCAGGTGTCTGTTTAGCCTTTGCTGGTTATTAATAATAGGGGGGGGGGCACATCATTATTAGGGGGGTCCCTCTTTTCAATAATCAGTAAAGGCTATGCAGACAGCTGTGAGCTGATATTAATAGCTTGGGAACCCCATGTTTATTGCCCCCTTCCCAGAATAATAACACCGGCCTCCAGCTGTCTGCTTTCCCTCAGCTGGGAATTAAAAATAAGGGGGACCCCACGCCATTTTTTTCTTTTATTTATTTGCTAAATACATATACAGTAAGCTACACACGCAGTGCATTAATTATATATCACACTGACATCTTTATTACTATGCACAGGCGCCGGATGGTGAATACTCTCATCAGTGCTGCCTGCTTTCACAGCTATCAGAGAGACCAGTATACAGATGAGAGTAGTAGTTATTAGCCAACGCCTAACCAGCGGTAATGTTTTCAATGCAGGTCACAGCTGCTGGCTCACACGCTGTCCTTTGTGTTACAGCGTGGGAACTGCAGCGCTGTGACCGGCGGTAACGTCAGTAAGGTTACCACAGATCAGAGCCGGTGTTTTCCGCACTGTCACACAGATGACAGTGTGGGAAACGCCGCATGTTCGGCCCCCCCCCATTTGGTTTGGGCTCAAGTTCGGGTACCGTTCTGGTACCCAAACAAAACTTTTTTGTAAAGTTCAGCTGAACCCGACGGACCCGAACATCCACGGGTCCAACAATCCCTATTGGACACGTATTGCTATCGGCAGCTATAAAGGGCTGTGATAACAAGAACTTTAACCCAGCATTTTTAGTTGTAAAAATTTCCCTTCTTGTGATTGTCCATACCCATAAGATATTTATCTGCAGATCATCGGCAGATCCAGCCATAGGAGCCCAAAGACATTAAATTGATGTCAGTGGAACTCAAAGTTTTTATTTGCCAAACATCCAATTTTTATGGTGGATTCCCAACTCTGCCCTGACGGAGGGATCATGGAAGAGAAGAATTAGACATGATGAATTTCAATGCCTGATCGTTTTATTCCATTGAGAGATCATTTTGCCTTGCTCCGGCTTACTCCACTCTCCCAATAAAATCAGATGAAGCTCAGCCAAACTGAGCCAATCTTGGTCAAAAAAACTGACAGCTATCTAAGGTGTATAGTCATCTTTTTGCTAAAAACACATTTTCCACAGTATAAACAATTTTTTGTCTTGTGTATATATAGAGAGAGATATTGATCATTTGCATTACGCTTTTTGACACTAGGACATTAAATGCTACAATTCTAATAACTTTCACTAAGGAATGGGAAAAGTTGGAATCCCGAGTGACAAGTGTTCAGGATAATGGAACAGATTTCCGGCCCTTGGAAACAGTCTTATTTACAGAGATAATAATTAGGAAATTAACTGGTCATAATTATGAAGATTGGTGTGTAGCAATAAATTTATTTACCAAATGTATCACTTTCATATAACTGTCCTATCATCCTATTTATTGTGCAGTACACTTCAGTTATTAATGTGAGTGTAATATATTTGGAGGTTGCTCTGCCACCTTCAGCAATTCTCTCCTGTGCGCCCGGGTGAAGCAACTGAACGGGGCAAGGAATATCACAAAAAGTCAGTGGTTGATATACCTAACCATGGTGGTATCCTATCAACAAACTTTTACAATTCCTAATACCGTACCCTTCTTTACTAGAAGGTCAGACAAATACCCTACAGTAAGGGTGGCATCCGTCCTTTCCATGCTGCCCATCACAGCTGGTGCAGACTTTCTGGCTACCATTCTCTTAATATTATACTTAATCGATATTGCCGTCTACTATATATTGCATTATCAATTGAAGTACATGTAATTAGTTCATTATCAAACCGAAGGCTGGAAAAGATAATGATTATATCCATACAGGGAACATAATTCATGCAATTGTGAGCGTGAATTAATTAAAAAAAAAAGGCAGCAATATCTGCCGGTCTTCCTCCTGCGGAAATCCTCTCCTCCTGGGTCATCAATGTGATGTTACAACAAGCTACGGTGAACT